>NW_027397090.1:3821622-3850492 GCF_003265705.2 Callorhinus ursinus
ACACACACACACACACACACACACACACACACACACACACACACACACATTCTGTCCTATACAGTCCAACCCCTACTTAATAAATTCTGCTGAACTGCTCTTGACTGTTGAATCTTGTGTGTGAATTTTGTCTTATCGATTGTAAGCCCCTGGAAGACTATGCATTAAACCAAGTCTAACCTAAGACCAGTAAATATTGGGCTGACTGATCACATGCATGAGGGCATATCCTCAACCTCGTTTCCAAGGTCACAACTGCTATCATGCTCACTGCTCCGACCGTGTCAGAGATATCTAGCCAGCTAATGCTTGGTTAATGGAGATGTTCATGAAAGAAATAGTGTAGATTTCCGAAAGGCCTACGTTTCCCAGAAGTCTCCTTCTGGCCAAGAGTGTGGGCCTCTCCTCACCAAACACTTTAATGTAACACAAAGCAAACTTGATAGGTTTCCATGTCATTTGCCCTTTCTCAGAACCTGTTCTGGCCACCTGTGGTATCGTTTGTGACATGAAGTAATGTTAATGTGGCCAAGAGGTGGGCTGGAGGAAGGAAATGCGCAGGAAATGGGTAACCCGCAAATGGGATAACCATCCTGAAGTGGAGGGACGCTTCCTGAAATTGTAATTATGAAAATTGAAGAAAACCAGCTGTCTATGGAAAACATGTGTGTTAAAAGTGGAGCAATTATGTTTCTTTCTTCCACTTCTGCTTCTGTTGAATCTGACTTTAACAGATTAAATATTTTTGTACCATCTTTTTTTCTTTTCATCTGCCAACATGGGAGGGGAAGGAGGGGAAATATCCAATTGATACTTTCATTTGGATAATCTAATATAGCAAGTAGCCAACATGTCAAAAGAAAATGAAATCAGGGCCTGAGGTGTTTTCTGCAAATGAGTAATACGGCCAGAAGACCCTTAAATCAGAATCCTAAATTCTGAATGTGATCTTTAGATTTTCTTAACACACATTTCAAGTGGTCTAGCCTTCCAAACATGTTTCTGATGCGTTTGTTTCATACACCCAACATATCCAGAGAGCAAAGACTAGAATATACTGATGCCAGTCAACAATGACCAAAGAGGAGAATGAATTAATCACTTCCTTAACTGCCTCCTTGAAATGGTCTTTAGACTGGGTTCTATTTACTTGACCAGGAATCTATGTTACAGCATCACCGAAAGGCAAAAAGAACATAGCTTAGCCCTGATTTCCTCAGACATAGTCAATCAATGTGGAGAAGATCTCGGCCAGAGCTGGAACTCAAGATTAGTTTCCGGAAATGTGTTACCACATATGTAGTCCATAGACTGGTATTCACAAAAGAGGCCAGTCAGACCCTTCCAGCATATCTGAAGATGATGCAAACCACATATGTGCACAGTATGAGCAACATAAATACTTATAGTAAATGTATGTACCTTCGTTTCTGAATAATGTACTGTATTTTCAATGATGGTCTATGCACAGGGGACTAAATATTTAGAAATGACACAAAATGGAAAATACCTGCAGAAAACAATGGTTGCCAGCTATGTCTCCCATTCCTTATCCATAAAAGCTTTTATTCTTTTTAGGAATGCATTTTGAGAGTTTGCTCTGTGGACCTTGGAAATGGCCTTTTCCATACCCAGGTTATGAGCTATTCTGCTTAAGGAGTAGCACAGAGGACCAGAGGGGAATGGAGGGAAAACTGAATGGGAAGAAATCAGAGAGGGAGACAAACCATGAGAGACTCTGGACTCCAGGAAACAAACTGAGGGTTACAGAAGGGAGGGGGGGTACGGGGATGGGGTAACTGGGTGATGGGTATTAAGGAGGGCACGTGTTGTGTAGAGCACTAGATGTTATACGCAACTAATAAATCATTGAACTCTACATCAAAAACTAATGATGTACTATATGTTGGCTAACTGAACATAATAAAAATAAAATAAAATAAAATTACAAAAAAAACCTTCACAAGGTACTATATGTTGGCTAATTGAACATAATAATAAAAATTTAAAAAAATAAATAAACCACTCTGGGTGTGTCTGCTTTTCTTGTGTCTTCATAAACACATCAGTGTTTGCTCAATGAAAGAACAGTTGACACTAAAAATAAACACCTTTGTTATATTCTCATGATCCTTTTCTTGGTGGACAGGTGGGGGGTGACTCTCAATGTCATTCTTTTTAAGCATCTCCAAGTTCTGAAGGTCTTCAATGGACTGCCAATTTATATGCTGTCAACAGCCCACTAACATTGAAAACATCTATTGTTATCATCAATACAGTGACTCCTAAGACTGCATCTCTGAGTATACACTGTTAATAAGAATGCAGAATACCCCAAAATTCTGTTTTATGGACAAATTCAAAAAGATATCTAGTCAACTTAGTAAAGTGTATATATACTTGAAATTCTTTGTAGAATCTGGAGTCCAAAAGATGTAAGAAATTGAAAAACAAAAAACAAAAAACAACAACAACAACAACAAACCAGAATCGATACTCCCCCTTAAGGGAAACAGAACTGACACCTACAAGATCCTTACCATGGCCAAGCCTTGGACTAATCACTTTATGTGGTCTAGCTTCACTTAAGACTCAGAACAACTGTTTGAAGGAAGTACTTTTATCATCTGCTTTTAACAGATAAAAAAAAAAAAAAGTGAGGCTTAATCAGCTTCAGTAACCTTCCAGAGTTCACACAGCTAGTCAATATTAAAAGTAGGATTCTAAAGGAAGCAGTCTGACACCAGACCACAGGGTTATGGAAACTCTTCTGTTAAAAGTTAAAACAGAAGGGGCTTAGAGGAAGCCATAACATGTGCAAAGTCGGGAGTAGGTAAGGAGTAGATGTTGGACAATATAGCCCCAATAAAGAAATTCAAGTCACAAATCTCACTTGCCTTAGCACTGTGATCAGTGCATTCAAGGGATAAGGTAGAAGACAGTTGAGTAAGACTTTAGCGACCTAATTTTTCCCAATTCCACTTATTCCAACACATCTTTTAGGAAATTGCAAAGTTTCTATTTTTTATAGTTAAAATAATGGAGAGTTCACTTCTTTGCTAAATAGCCAAAGATGAGCCGGTAAATAAATTTTTTTAAAGATTTTATTCATTCATTCATTCATTCAATTATTCATTCAGAGGGGAAGAGAGAGAAAGAGAGAGAGAGAGGAGGGACAGAGTGAGAGAGAAAGAGAATCCAAAGCAGACTCCACACTGAGTGCAGAGCCCAAAATGGGGCTCCATCTCATGGCCCTGAGATCATGACCCGAGCCAAAATCAAGAATCTGAGGCTCAACTGACTGAGCCACCCAGGCACCCCTCAATTCATAAAAAAAGAAAATTCCTTTGGGTAACCTGGCTGCCTCATCAGAAGAGCATATGACCTTGATCTTGGGGTCGTGAGTTCGAGCCCCACATTGGGCATAGAAATTACTTAAAAATATACATAAAAAAAATAAATAAATGAACTTTTTTAAAAAAACCCTTATTTGTAGTGTTTGCTAATTTCCATGGTGTAAATACACACATCATGGTGAGTTTTAAACTATCACACTCCACAAAATTCCTGAATGTGTAATAGTAAGTTCTCATGAGCTCTCCGAAGGCAGATCCAAAACACCACAGGAAATTGCTCACTCCACTGTTAGTTAGCCTTGCTCCATTTAAGATGAAGCTGTCCCTTCCAACGGGTCTGACATTTGCTTCTCAGTACTTGGGAACTACTGGTAAGTACCTAGGCTTAGTTGTCCCCTTCACAGTTTCAATCATTTTAATTCTTCTTGACTCTGTTTGGAGAAGGTCTTTCTTTAACCTTTCTTTCTCAAGGCTACCTAGAGCTATTGGACTTTGGGCTTTTGTGAGGCCATAAACTGATGGCTCTTCATGGGATACATGAAAGAGAGATTCTATGACTCCAATACCAAAGATGACTTCATAGATTTTTGAAAATCTCAATTAATCCAGGGAAGTCCTAACACATTTACTACTCTATTTATGAGTCATTCTGATGGACTTGAAATCCTTTGTTATCACACACATGAAAAAAAAAAAAAGATGTCCCTGGTTAAAAGAGATCCAACATCCAATTATTCAAGGATGATTATTCAATCTGTAGGTTTTCCAGAAATTCCAAGGAAGCCCAGCATGTTTCAATAACACCAAATTCAGCACAGTAACTATTACAGCTGGGAGAACCAGAAAGGTTAAATTCCATCTTTGTTACTTTCCAGTTACATTGACTTTGTTAAATTCCCTAAATTCTTAAAAACTGATCTGTAGTTTGAATGCAGAGAATTGACATAAAGATTAAAGAAGATTAAGTACATAAGAAATGGCTGTGTTATTACAGTCCTGTTGTTGATGAGAGCACAGTCAGAGGAGGCATAAGGGTACCCAATAGTTTACAAAAGAACACTGAGAGAGAGAGAGAGAGGAGGGAGGGAGGGAGAAGGGGGAAGGGGGGGAGAGGGGGAGGGAGGGAGAGAGAGAGAGAGAGAGAGAGAGAGAGAGAGAGAGAGAGAGAGATTACTACAAAATAATAAAATAATGGTTTTCTTCATTGTCTGGAAAGGCAGGTCAGACAGACTTGAAGGGGCAATTGATCCTTTGTAAGGATAGCTGTGATTACCTGAATATTTTACATTTGTGGCTGTGGGTCTAGAGACGAGGGATGAGGTATGGGAGTAGAGAACAGTGTCCAACTACTCTGTTACATTGGTCAGATGGCCTCCTATGAATCATCACACATGTTTTTACTCCACACATTTATACCAGTATTCCAACCCTTCCAGAACCATGGTTCACATCTCCTATAACATAATTTTGACAGAGGATCATTTCTCAGTTACATAATCTCAAGGATGTCCCACATAACACCAAAGAAACATCAGAAAACAGTGGATGTTAGAAGAAGAAAGGCTATGGGGAACAAAACATGCCAAGATAGAGGAAAATGAGAAGAAATCCAGTTCCTAAAATTCCACTCGTAACTGAGGATCAAGAAACTGAGGCAGTATAGTCAACCGATCTTTCACAAAGGCGCAAAGGCACTACAATGGACTGAAGACAGTAACGGTGCTGGAACAACAGGACATGCACATGAATAAAGTCCATCTAAATGCAGACCTTACATCCTTCACAAAAATTCACCTAAATTGGATCTGAGACCTAAATATAAAATGCAAAACTAAAATTCCTGGAAGATAACATAGGAGAAAAGCTAGATGACCTTGGGTATGATGATGCCTTTCTAGATATGACACCAAAGGCACAACCCGTGAAAGAAATAATTGAAAAGCTGAATTTCATTAAAATTAAAAACTTCTGCTCTGTGAAAGATCATATCAAGACACTGAGAAGACAAGGCACAGACTAGAAGAAAATATTTGCAAAAGACACATCTAATAAAGGACTCGTCCAAAATACACGAAGAACTCTTAAACTCAACAATAAAGAAACAAAACAACCTCATTAAAAAAATGGCCAAAGACCTTAACAGACACCTCGCCAAAGAAGAGATACAGAGGGCAAATAAGCATACAGAAAGATGTTCCATGTCATTGGTCAGCAGAAAAATGCAAATAAAAATGAGATACCACCACACGTCTATGAGAATGGCCAAAATCCAGAACACTGACGCTACCAAATGCTGGTGAGAATATGGAGCAATAGGAACTCTCATTCACTGCTGGTAGGGATGCGAAATGCAGCCACTTTGGAAGACAGTTTGACAGTATCTTACAAAATTAAACAAGCTCTTGACATACAACAGTTACACTCTTTGGCATTTACCATAAGTTGAAAAGTTATGTCCACACACACACACACAACTTCATATGAATGCTTATTTATAGCACCTTTATTCGCAAATGCCAAAACTTAGAAGCCACCAAGATGGCTTTTGGTAGGTTACGGCACAAACTGTGACACATCCAGACAATGGAACGTTACTCAGTGCTAGAAAGAAATGAGCTCTCAAGCCATGAAAAGCCATGGAGGAAACTTAAATTACTAAATGAAAGAAGCCGATCGGAAAAGGCTATACACCATTTGATTCCAATTACAGGACACTGTGGAAAAGGCAAAACCATGAAGACAGTAGAAAGATCAGTGGTTGCCAGGGATTAGGGATGAGAGGATGGATAAGTGGAGCACAGAGAAGTTTTAGAGCGGGGAAAATACTCCTTGTTATTTCATGGTGGATCCATGTCATCACACGTTGGTCCCAAACTACAGAATGAACAATACTGAGGGAGACCCTAATGCAAACCATGGACTTGGGATGATTATGCATCAGTGTAAGTTCATCAACTGTAAGAAATGTACCACTCTCGCGGGAGATGGTGAGAATGTGGGCAGCTATGCGCGTGTTGAGGCAAGAGGCATATGGGAAATCTCTATATCTTCCTCTCAAGTTTACTGTGAAGCTAAAACCACTCTAAAAAAATATGGTCTTGGGGAAAAAAAAAAAGAATTGAGGCAGAACAGCCAAAGGATAACTGGACAGTCCGTGCCTTTATTTGAGTGGACATTTCTCTCATGTGTAAATTGTGGGATCCTTGTCACATCTTTCGGCCCCTGACACGTCTTGAATTAGAAACTTTCAGGCCTAAAAATATTTACCCAAGAAGCCAACAAACAAATGTTTTCTCCTTTCCGGAATGTCTACATGTCCTATCTCAGTGTTTGGAGAACTGGTTTCAGCTCTATCACCCGGTGTCATAGCTAAAGGGTAACCTGAATCCCTAAAACTCACTTAGACATTTCCGAGACACTAAGACCAAGTTTCACTTGACGTGTATAGCCCACTGCACTGCCAGGATTCACACCATTCTCTAACACATCAGATCTAAAAACAGTCAGGTTTTGGAAGCCTGGATCTGAACCCTCTGCTCCTTTCTCTTTTCTTCCTATAGTTAGGCCACATTGCCTCGAATTTTCACAGAGCCTTGGCTGTTGGCCCCAATCCATGACTTTTTACCTTTCTAACCCGTCTAATGCTTCCAATCTATGCCCCCGTCATTTAAAAAATATTTTTATCAAGCTCTTACTCTATTCTGGTCACTCTACTACGGGCTCGGACACTGTCCCTACCCTCAAGTCCTTCAAGTCTTGTCTGTGTGACCGACAAGCAATTTCACAAAAACACCTGTTTAGCATTATAATCAGGGTTGCCAGGGTATGGTGGGAACGTGGAACCTAGTCAGGGGCAAGAGAAGAAAGGCTGAGCGCACTTCCTAGAGGAAATGGCATTTCAACTGAGCTCCCAAATAGGAGCTCACTGAGCCAGAGGGCAAGCAAGGGATGGAGAGGATGTGCTCATTTGGGGGAAGGGTAAAGAATAATCAAAGAGAGATTTGAGCGGTAAAGGAACTTAAAGAAATTTGGCACTGCTGGAGTATAAAGACGGGAGAGGGGACACGGATGAGAAAAAATGGAATGAGATAAGAATGCAGAGGTACGCTGGGGCCAGACCGTAAATGTTCTTATGAGCCATGTTTGTTTGTTTTGTTTGAGTTGTATCACAATTCAATGTAAAATCACTGAAGGGTTTTAAGATAGGGATTAACACGGTTTGGATGTCTAAAACGCATCTCAAACTGGGGGCGCCTGGGTGGCTCAGTCAGTGGAGCACCTGACTTTTGGTTTCGGCTCAGGTCATTATCTCGGGGTCCTGTGATTGAGCCCCGGGTCGGGCTCTGCACTCAGCACAGAATCTGCTTGTCTCTCTCCCTCTGCTCCTCCCCATGCTTTCTCTCTCTCTCTTATAAATACAATCTTAAAAAAACAAAACAAAAAAAACTTACCTCAAACTGAACTCCCAAGAAAAACACTTGATTTCTCCCTTCTGGCTCTTACAAAGCCGTTCAGACCCAGGGTTTTCCACATCCCCCACGCAAGTTCATAGCATCTGTGGCTCCTCTCCTTCTCTATAAACACCTGTCAGCAGATCCTTCAAAAGAAATCTGAAACCTCACCTCTTCCCACCATCTTCAAGGCTACACAGTGACTCAATCTACTATTCCCTCTTACTCCTCTACAGTCTGTTTTCTATACAGCAGTAAAGTGATCACTGTAAACTAAGTCAGATGTATTCTCAATAAACATCCTCAATCATTCTCAAGTTCCAATGACTTTCCCTCACAGTTTCAATAACATACCAAGTCCATTCCATGGCCTAACGTGAAACCATCCCCCTGATCTCTTACTCATTCTATTCCACTAACCACCCTTTTCCATGCCAACCCCACACCTATCCCAAGGCTTTGCTACTTGCTCTTCTCCGACACTTCCTCAGATATCCACACGGCTCCCTCTCTGATGTTCAACTATTACCTCCCGAGAGAGGCTGTCCCTAATCCATCTATCTGAAATAGCATTCTGTGCCACTCTCTACCCTTGACTCTGACTTCATTTTCGTCATAGCACTCCTAACTACTGTATCATATATCAACTCGTCTCCTTTTTTTTTTTTTAAGATTTTATTTATTTATTTGAGAGAGAATGAGAGATAGAGAGCACGAGAGGGAAGAGGGTCAGAGGGAGAAGCAGACTCCCTGCTGAGCAGGGAGCCCGAGGCGGGACTCGATCCCGGGACTCCAGGATCATGACCTGAGCCGAAGGCAGTCGCTTAACCAACTGAGCCACCCAGGCGCCCATATATCAACTCGTCTCCTTATCACATGTCTCCCACACCAGATGATAAAGGTCCATGAAGGCAGTCATTTTGCCTTATTGATTTTTGTATCCACAGAGTCTACCACATAGTAGAAAGTCAGTCACTGGATGCCAATTAAATGAACATTTAGTTTTAAGAAGTCACAGAGGGTCCTACAGAACATGAAGGAAAGCATGAAGACCAATTAATTGGGAGACAGCGGTATGAAGGAGAGAGGACAGTGGTCTGGATTAGCAGGAACAGGAGAAACTACAGGATGTGATCTATCATAGGCATCCTAAATATTTGTTGTTAAGTAACAATGAGTGAATGTGGTGAGAGAGAGAAGAATCAAGAACCGTCAGATGTGTGGCTCAGACTACATAGCAAATGGTAGGATCACTTATTGAGAAAAGCAAGACGGGAAGAAATTTGGTTAGGGAATGAAAATATTGACTTCAGTTCTAGAAATATGGAAATTACAGTGACATCCACATAGGAGTAACCCATAACAATTGGATATGTGGATCTCAAGTTTCTTTCTGCTCAGATCCACAAGTGAATTCTTCCTACAATATTCGCATTATGTTATTTCCCATCTCAAATCTTTTTCATGTCTGTAAAACGCTAACATCTTCACGCCTCAAATCACTCCACAATCTGGCAGTGAACACACTGTCTGGTGCCATTTATTGCCCCAAAGTTAAACAATGCCTAAGGGCAGCATATACTGTGTAAATTTGACGGTCTGAGTAAGATCTGGGGTCATTACCAGAGGTGTTTGAAGCTAAAATGGACACAATTCTCCACCACTCCCCACACCCAGGGCACTTGGAATTCCTCCCATCAAGCTATGAGGTTACTACTTCCCCCCTTCAATTTCCGGCTGGCTTGGTGACTTGCTTTGGCCCCTAAGAAGGTAACAGAAGTGACAGCGCTCCAGTCCCACACCTCCCACACTCTTTCTCTTGTCATCCTTCCCGGTGGCATGTGAAAAGCGAAGGGGACCTGTTACAAGATGAGTGACCACACTGAAGAGATCAAAGCTGTCCCAGTTAAAGCCATGCCAGACTCTCCAGTCCCCAGCAGACCCAGAATGGTTCACGGAGGCATGAGTGACCCCACATGAAACCAGAGAGTGGCTCAGCTGGGCTCAGCCCCAACGGAGGACAGGGAGAATCATAAATCTAATAAATAGCTGTGTTTTTAAACCACAAAGTTTTGAGAGTGGTTTTTAGGCAGCAAAAGCTAACTAACAGATGAAGTTATCAGTCTGAGGGAAGTAGGCCAAACCCAGAAAGGTAGGAGAAAATCAGAGCATTCAGTTGGCAAAACTTACGTGGAAGAGAAGAAGGGTTGTCTGCATCTTCGGGGAGGAACAGCCGCGAGGCTACATAAATGTATCACATATGGGATCCTAACACGAATCCTGGGATCGCTGTGCATTTGTTCGAAATTTCCCTTCACAGAGCCCAGCATTTCCCTGCTCCCTCTCTTCAGCACTCACACCAGCAATCTCTGATTATATATGGGTTTTCTTTTCGCAGTGAAATGACAAGACTCTTGAAGTACTAGAGCCTGTATTCCGTGTTTTTGTAACCTCTAGAGTTCACAGTAAAAATACTCAATAATTTGTAAGTTTGTATTTATTGAAGCGAGAAGGCAGAAGTAAACTCTGGGTAAAATGCAGAAGATAATCTACACGCTTAAGCCATGTTATGCAGGTAGCAGGTAATAGAAAAGATTCAAGTGGGGTCTAGACACCTCTGTCTTCCGCACACGGGCTCCTAAGAGGGCACAACTGCTGATTCAACTTTGCCAATGGGAAGATTCAAGAAACAGCACAGGAAATGCGCAGGGACTGAAGGCTTCATGAGGAATCATAGGAGAAGAGAAGAAGACATTCATGTAGGGGCACTGATTATGCTAATGGGCCACTGATGATGTTCAGTAGTCCTGGCAGAAGGATTCAGAAGAGAGACGACACAGGGACAGGTGTGCTATTGTCCCCTGACAGGCCCGGCAGGAGAGGAGCTCGGGGTGCAGGTCCGTTTCCTTCCAACCGACACATGGCATAATGGAAGCAAACACTTCTCGACTCTTCCCTGGTTTTTAGTCAACGGCTCAATTTTATTTTTATTTTTTTTAAAGATTTTATTTATTCATTTGACAGAGAGAGAGAGAGAGAGAGTAAGAGAGGGAACACAAGCAGGGGGAGTGGGAGAGGGAGAAGTGGGCCTCCCGCAGAGCAGGGAGCCCGACGCAGGGCTCGACCCCAGGACCCTGGGATCATGACCTGAGCTGAAGGCAGACACTTAACAACTGAGCCACCCAGGTGCCCCTCAATTTTAATATTGTCTTGCCTTCTGGTCATGAGGTAAATTCTTCCATGAGTTGAGGAAAAACTCAGTTTTACTAAATGACTTTCTTCCTGGCTGACTGTGAATCAAGAACCTAGGATTCGTGATACACTACTCTTTCCCCAAATGGCTCAATTAGTAAATTAGTAAGTTGTGTGTACTTAAGGATGATCTCAATTATAATGTTTTCCCTAAGTGCCTATAAAGCCAAGAAACAATTCCTATGTTGGAACTCATGAAAATGAACTTTATAAGCAATGGGGTTGCATTATTTAATAATTATGCAAACATCAATAAGAAGCAAGCCTCATTCTTTTCTAAAATGTAATTTCTTTGTTTACATTGTGTACAAAATTCTGCTGGCATAGAACTCTTCACCCTCTTAGTCTCTATGCACAAATCTGGCTCAGAAACTCTGGACTACTTTTTTTCCACCAAGATCCCAGGAAGAGGAGTTAAGAAAGTGCAGGACTTTTCCCCCTGATGTGAGCAGAATGTAGTAATAAGCATAACCAACTGACTTCAGAACTCAAGTGCTCCACCTTTTATCTTTTCACAAATTGCAAAAGAAATTTTGAGGAAAAACAGAAAACAATTATTTCTAATATTGGAGACACTTAAGGTCAGGGAAGAAGAATCTGAGTATCATTTGAAGATATTTAAACACAACCTTACTCACAGGTCATGTCTCGTCATTAATATTATTTCACGAATGGCAATATTCTCATGACAAATAATGGTAGAGGCAGCTATGTTTAAGATGGGGGGAAAAATCCATTTTTTCAATTGAAAAAAATAATGAAGAACAGGGATAAACTTATACGAGATCCTCCCAAATCCTCGGCATTCTGCAGTGAGGTTTGACCACATCATCAATTTCTCTTACATAGATGTGTGGATGTATGGATGGACAAAGGACGGACAGATAGGAAAACAAACAGACAATACACTCAGGGGACCTTCCAAGTCCTACCACACTTTGACTTCCGTCAAACTTCTGATGAAGGATGTGCCCCTTTCCAGGACTCTGCAGAACTCTGGAACAGTAAAAGCTACTTCAACTTCACTAAGCTCCCAAAATTCTCATAGATTAGATGCTCCCAAAGGATGTTAGACCGAGTCACCAAAATGATGCATATGCAGAAGGAAGAGGGTACAGGAGAATGGGAGAGGAACAGAGAATCAAGTCCACACAATAGTGAAGCCACGCGTATTCAATTGATGTCTAGAACTATTATATAAGCCCCTCCCCTTCCAGAGTAAAAACCCCTTGAACTTTCCTAATAAAACCCAAGCTTAACTTGTTAAAATTTAACATACAGACCAGCAGAAGTTCAGTCTTAAACATGAACAGCTGTTCGTTGCCCTAATTTTTGTCTCAAGAAAAGGCACTGAAGTAGATGCCGTCAAAGGACAAGTAAGACTTCACCAAGTCTGTAATTCCCAAATCTGTGGGAATTATATATAAAAATTAATGGGATGTGGAATTTCAAACAGCCTTTTTGGATTCTTAACTTTGTTTCTCTCTGGATAGGAGATTACTGACTGAACTTTCTGAACATTCTCAAGTCTCTGAAGGGTTTCGCCACACCCTTTAATAAGTCATTACTTCAAATACATTTATTTCTACAAGAAACCTGCAGTAATTGTGGTAGAGAAACTCCCAAAAGACGGAATAATAATATCAGTGTGTCAAATTCTTATTCTTAAAAATCAAGCAATCATATCAGGAGAGAGAGGGCGGTCAAGACCCACATGGTTATAACCAGTTGCTGACAAAAATCGCAATTCCCCTTTGCTTTCCCACTAACAAAAACAGCCCGTGTCGACACCCACACATCTTTTCTTTTTCCTAGTAACATGAATTCTCCAAGTATAATCTAGTCTTTATGCATTTATATAATCAAGAAATAGGCTTGGTATATACAATGGAACCAAACAAGTATGCTGCTTAGAAAAAGAGAAAAATCGTTAGTATCAATAAATGCAGGTTGTATTGTCAATTTTTTCTTTCTCCTACATGGTGTAAACCAACTGCCCCAAAACTTAACAGCTGAAAACCTAACTACTATGGCTCATCACAGTGCTGTGTTCGATGAGGGTCAGCTGGGTGGTTCTCACTAGGGCCTCTCGTTCAGTTGCCGGCAGATATCCCTGGGACTATAGGCCCCTGAAGGCTCGACTGATGTGGAAATTTAAGATAGCTTCCTTATTCACGTGAACAGCTGGAGAATTTTCAACCTTATCTGTAAGATTTGGTTATTATTTAGTTATTAAGGTCTATTTGTCCCAGTTGGGTTATCTCCAAGTCCTTCTGAAGGACATCGATCTATTGTGTAATGACACTATCCCATAACAGCTAGAGGAATGGCAGATCCATGATACCATTTCCCTACAGCTGTTAACTGTCAAAACATTTTTTTTCATTCACTTATGTTCTATTAGCTTGTTTTTAACTTCCCAACCAATCCTAACTAAATGTTTTCTGGATGCCGAGTCTTCACCAGCGAATAAGAAAACAGGGTCTGGCCTTCACCAAGTTTCAAGCTGGAGCAGGCAGATTATAAACAGACAAATGAGACAAACAGCATAATTAGAGATTATGGTAATAGTTACAGGGGAAATAAAAGATTTTGGAAACCATCAAGGGAAATGTGCTATTAAATGTATACACTCAGTTTTTTACAGTTTTGCTATTATTGAGCTGACCTTTACTCAACGAACACAGAAACTTCATTTTGAAGAGACGTTTATGAAGATGAGGCAATAAACCCCAGCCTTAAAAGAGCAAGCGAGAGCAAAATTGAGGTTCCAGACCTATTGCCATTTAAAATTAAAAAAACAAAAGCAAAACACAAACCATTTCAAATACAAATTTAAAAACAAAAAATTTCCAAAGTCAAAAAACCCCCAGCAACGTAGAGTGTAAAATATGTTATTACGGTGATGGATCCACAGAAAAATAAATCTATTTTTACCACCAAGTAAAAACAATCTCGCCTTTGACAATCAACAAAATCAATTCAGCTAGCTACCGAAAAGCCCACTTTAACATTGTTCCTTCTAGACTGAGTAAAAATAATTGTCCAAATCTACCTGATGTCTTTGCTTTCAATGTCCACTTAAAGTTGTAAATTAGAATAAAATCTACAAAGTTCCTTGTAAGGACCATGAACCATTTTGCTTGGACAGGTCAATAATATATCTAGTGCTTCCTCCACTGTGGCAAGCAGCAGATGCTTCAGAAAAGATGAAGGATTCCATAATATATTTGATGAGCTACTCAATAAAGAAACCCACGGAAAAGATTGCTTCTTCGACCTGGTGAAGATTCTCTCCAGACCCTGAAGTATAATGAGCAAGAAAACAAAGTCATTTTTATCCTACACCAGCAAGTGTAATTGCAAATGTTTTTCTTACTAATAAAAAAAAAAAGTCGAATCCTTTCAAGAATCTAACCAAGCAACTTGCTTTAATAGCATCCCACAGAATTTCTTCGCTTGGAGAAAAATAATAATTCTGGGAAAGCGCTATACAAACACAGTAGTACATCTTCATTTTCAGGGCATGGGCACCGAACCTTTTCTGTAGCAACTCTTATCACGGCATAGTCGGGGTAAAGTAGAACACTGCTCCTGTAACACAGGTCACTTTTTCCCCCCATTTATTAATGGGTGGAATGTTGAGTCAGTTAAATTCAACACTAGTGTTTGCACTTTCCACGGACACACGGGCCAGGACTACACAACATTACTCACGACACAGTTTCCCAAATGTCTGTTGTCATTTCTACCTACCCAATTAGCAAGCTCTTCGTGGGGGACTAATATAAATACTTCACGGTTGGTCCCAAACATCCCGATGGCCAAAAGTGGTTATGTTTCCACCTTTGATTTAGGGGAGAGATTTCCAACGTTGAGAGAGTGGAGAAAGATCTTAAAAGATGTTGAATTGGCATTAAAGAGATTCAAAGAGCTGCTCGGCGGACAGGACAGAAAACCTACCCCTCTCCATATTTTCAGTAGGAGGGAAGAAGAGGCCAATAAACAGTAAAGTGACAGGTCACAGGTCCCAAAAGCCTGGGAACTAAAACAAACAAAAAACAAAACTTCCTATAAAAAGATGGGTTTAACCTATAAAATTCCGGCACTTACTTTCTAGTTGGAATGAGTTTGTATTAACTTGGAATTTTTCAACTACAAAGAAAAGAACACCTAATGAATCATAGTCAGAAAGGTATTTAATTACTACTCAAGCAATCAGGTACTAGGGGATTCCATGTTTGGTGTAGCAGCTTAATGGTATCATTAAGGAACCAGGCTCTTGCCTGCTCAGCCACCATGCTTAGCTGACCTCTGCCCCCTGAAAGTGCCTCCTGGTTGCAAGACAACTGCCACAGCTTCACATCTGACATCCCTCACCAGTATCCCATGCAGGAAGGAAAGAAGGAAGTCACAAAAAGCTTTTCCTCACAAGAGAAAGAAGCCCCTCAGTATCAGATCCATCCTTTGACCCATCCTTAACTTGACATACTAAAAAGTTATTCACAATTTATCTGAATTATTATTTATCAAATTTCACTAGGTTTCCTATATTTTTATTAGCTAAATCTGGCAAGCTTTAATACCACAAGTCTAATAGAAGGAAACTCTGTGGAATGATAATAACTTGTCTCTTACTGATTATGATGTCTCCTAGTTTAACCAACTGCCTCTGTGTTTCCGAGAGAAGAATGAAAATTGCTAGAGTAGGAATGCAAAGAGAAGAAAAAATACAGTGTTCCATTTTCTTCATATACAGAATAGGCTCTGAGAATCTAATGCTGGTTTGACTAGGATAATGAAAACCACCTAAACTGTAATCTCTTCATGCTGTCTTCAAAAAACACATATGTTCATCAAAAATCTCCCAACAAACAAAAGCCCAGGGCCAGATGGCTTCCCAGGGGAATTCTATCAGACATTTCAAGAAGAATTAATACCTATTCTCCTGAAACGGTTCCAAAAAATAGAAATGGAAGGAAAACTTCCAAACTCATTTTATGAGGCCACCATTACCTTGATCCCAAACCAGACAAAGACCCCATCAAAAAGGAGAATTACAGACCAATATCCTTGATGAACATGGATGCAAAAATTCTCACCAAAATACTAGCCAATAGGATCCAACAGTACATTAAAAGGATTATTCACCACGACCAAGTGGGATTTATCCCTGGGCTGCAAGGCTGGTTCAACATCCGCAAATCAATCAACGTGATACAATACATTAACAAAAGAAAGAACAAGAATCATATGATCCTCTCAATAGATGCAGAAAGAGCATTTGACAAAGTACAGCATCCTTTCTTGATCAAAACTCTTCAGAGTATAGGGATAGAGGGTACATACCTCAATATCATAAAAGCCATCTATGAAAAACCCACAGCGAATATCATTCTCAATGGGGAAAAGCTGAGAGCTTTTCCCCTAAGGTCAGGAACGCGGCAGGGATGTCCACTCTCACCACTGCTATTCAACATAGTATTAGAAGTCCTAGCCACAGCAATCAGACAACAAAAAGAAATCCAAGGCATCCAAATCGGCAAAGAGGAAGTCAAACTCTCACTCTTTGCAGATGATATGATACTGCATGTGGAAAACCCAAAAGACTCCACCCCAAAACTGCTAGAACTCATACAGGAATTCAGTCAAGTGGCAGGCTATAAAATCAATGCACACAAATCAGTGGCATTCCTATACACCAACAACAAGACAGAAGAGAGACAAATCAAGGAGTCGATCCCATTTACAAGTGCACCCAAAACCATAAGATACCTAGGAATAAATTTAACCAAAGAGGCAAGGGATCTGTACTCAGAAAACTATAAAATCCTCATGAAAGAAATTGAAGAAGACACAAAGAAATGGAAAAACGTTCCATGCTCATGGATTGGAAGAACAAACATTGTGAAGATGTCAATGCTACCTAGAGCAATCTACACATTCAATGCAATCCCCATCAAAATACCATCCACTTTTTTCAAAGAAATGGAACAAATAATCCTAAAATTTGTATGGAACCAGAAGAGACCCCGAATAGCCAGAGGAATCTTGAAAAAGAAAAGCAAAGCTGGCGGCATCACAATTCCAGACTTCAAGCTCTACTACAAAGCTGTCATCATCAAGACAGTATGGTACTGGCGCAAAAACAGACACCTAGATCAATGGAACAGAATCGAGAGCCCAGAAATGGACCCTCAACTCTATGGTCAACTAATCTTCGACAAAGCAGGAAAGAATGTCCAATATCCATGCAAGGTTTCTACAAGAACAAAATATGAAGTGAATCAAAACATTCCAGCTTATAGAACTCCTGCTCAAAAATCTGCAACAGAACAAAACTGTAACACCTGAACCCAAATGAAACACACTAAAATAGAACCTGCAGATATGAGAATATAGCTTTTAAATTAAAAATTTAAAAGCCTATGGACAGGAAAAAAATCCAGAAAGATGTGAAACTAGTGTTGACTAAAACCCTGGAAATAAATCAAAGATGAAACTATATTAAAAATAATAATTAAATTACAAAGTCTCCAGCAGAGAATGGATTCAACTGAAGCTATAATCAGGAGCACTGAAAAAAAGCATGAATATATAAAAAGAACAAAACAAAAAACAAAGTCGAGGTCAAAAGGATCCAAGGGCAAGTAACTAATAAAGAAAATAGGCAAAGAAGATCCAATATATTTACAACGGTGTCTAATTTTTAACAATACTCTAAAAGAAAAAATCTGTGTCTCTGGATCAAAAAAGAGAGAGAGAGAGAGACAGGGAGAGAGAGCAAAGAGTCAATTAGCAAGGTAAAAAAAACCATCAAGGTGTCCTTCAAGGGTCAAGGCTACAAATATTATTTTATATAATTAAGAACTTAGGGAGTACTACACTAATAAATCCTTTCTAGGTGGTGTAGCAAAGGGTATGCTTCATCCAACCAAAACACGACTGGCAAAAGAACTGATGATGACCATGAAATATATTTAATTGTAAATATTACACTAAAAGCAAAGGTAGGAACAAGCATGGAAGAAAAGTAATTTTATGGTACATGTTCTGACAAAGCAGGAGAAATGAACTTAGAATGGAAGAAGAAAAAAATTGGAATGGTAAAATAGAATAATGAATAATTGAATAGGTAAAAGTTGAAGAATATCCTTTAAAGCGGACAATCCAAATACAGAAGCCTAAGTGAGGAAAAAAGGAACTGAGAGCATATAAACGTTATTTGTAATAATCACGAAAATAATAGAAACCTTCCCCAAAGCCAGAAGTTATTTTAAAAGAGCAAAAACAAACCATACAAGGAAACACAATAAAAATAACCCAATACAGATTAAATACATATGTATGTATGTATATATATATATATAAAGTAACATACATATATGTATATAAAATGTATACTTGTAAAATATGTGTATAGACATATGTACATATTACATACTTATGTATGTATATAAATGTACATGTATATTATAGATATATAGAGGCATATATAAAATAGTATGACAGAGTTGAGACTTTTTGGTCACACTTATAAATGTCAATGAGCTTAAAGGTCGCCACTTAAAAAAAATATGTTAAAATTGGCTCATAAGGCAGAATCTAACTCCTAAAACAGAGTATTTCCAAAGTCCAAGAATAAGGGATGGGGGTAATGAAAATGATGCCAAAGCAACCACTGTGATCTGAATATCAGACACCATACACAAAAATGCCATTTCCCACCTACCAAACTAGCCCAAATCACAAGTGACAGCACAGTCAGGTGAGGGGGGCAGGACCTCTTAAACAGCACTGAGGGTGATGTAAACTCTGCTAGCCCTGGCTGGGGGGGAAGGGGGTTAGCCAAACTCTAACCCTTGCTTCTGCCTTTTGACTGAGCAATCCCACAACTAGGAATTTACTCTGAAAACAACCCCTAACAACTTATGCGCAAGGTTATCCAATATGGAGTTATTTGTAAAAACAAAATATTGCAAAGAACCGAACTGCATTCATTGATGTCTAGTTAAATAAATTATGGTAACTCTCCTGCAACACAGCTGTAAAAAAAAAAAAGAAGAATGATCTCTATGAACTAATATGGAGTGATTTCCTGGGTATATGAAGTGATAAAAGAAAAAAGAAAAAAATGCATGTATAGTATCCTATGCATTTTAGTTTGAACCGTATGTTTTACATATCCCAAAAGAAAATAAATGAGTAAAATTAAAAATACAAAATACACAGAGATGGGGGAAAGAGCTCTAAAATGGAACAAAACAGAAACAGATTAACCTAGCTATATATCACATTAATGACCAAATCATAGAGGAGAAAAGGAATTATTCAAGCAACTTTTGAGTCAAGTAGGCTGACTGTATGGCCTCTGTGGGATTTATTCTGAGAACAAAAAGAAATCTTGAAGTTTACTTAAGTCTGTCGTTGGCAGTGGTATCCGTAATGTCATTCCAGTACCATTTGTCTGTACAGTAGTACATTTATTATACCGATGAGAACCAGGATTCTCACTGTGAGAGGGAGGGGACAGAATCTGAAATGGGTTGACCACGGGTCTACCTGTGCTACTGAATCAAATCTGGGGTGACACAATGAACGCCAGATATAGATCTCTAGGCTCTGTCCATTGAAAAGGGGGCTAGAATGAAGGACCCCCTTCCTACCAAAATCTAGACTTTAAAATACCATTCCTCAACAGGAGAAACCATCTACTTGGGAGAAATGGGTCTCTCTAGGTCGGAGGTGGAGAAAATACAAAGTGAACATTTTGTTGTTCCATTCCAGAGGAAGTCCTGCAAACCTGATGGGAGACTTCCCAAAAGGACACAGGAGTCAACCTGAAAAATCACCCACTCATCAAACTTGGCACACTTTAAGAACCAAAAAGAAATAATGTCAGTAATGAGTTGTTACATTTAGAAAGAATCCATGCAGCCCTAACAATACTGAAAAGGAAGAGTAATGAAGAAGGAGTTACATAATTAGAAAATCCTCATCTTGGGGCACCTGGGTGGCTCAGAGGGTTAAGCATCTGCCTTCGGCTCAGGTCATGATCCCAGGGTCCTGGGATCGAGCCCCATATCGGGCTCCTGGCTCAGCGGGGAGTCTGCTTCTCCCTCTCACTCTGTCTCTTCCCCTGCTCATGCTCTCTCTCTGTATCTCTGTGTCTCAAATGAATAAATAAAATCTTAAGGAAAAAAAAAAAAGAAAACCGTCATCTTGCAACCAATGATCTAGTGATCAATTTAGGCAGGAATCTTTAATGCTTGCTGAAATCTTGGGGAGAAGTTGACCAGCAACATGATATTCACAAGTCTTGAAATACCACCGCCCAAATTTCTGATTAATTAAGGAGACAAAACATACCTTTACAGTGGAGAAATCTAGCAGAGACCTCAACCGACCAAGTAAATAAATTTACCACCATCAAAAATAGGACTTCTAACCTTGTGACATGAAGCACTGAAAAGGGTATAATTTCACCTGAGTCGTTTTTGTACCAAAAATGGTTAAGCCTCCCTATAGTCCTGAAAAAAACCACCAAACCAATCCAAAGTGTGACTTATTCTACAACCACCAACCTGGACTCATCAAAACCATCAATATGAAGGACCATTCCCCACCTCCAGTAAAGGGAGGAGGAAATCTTCTAGATTGGAGGAAATAAAGAGATGAAATGAATAATGGGAATGTGGGATTCTGAGTTCTGGATCAAAAGGAATAGTTTGACAAAAATATTTCTGGTGACCACTGGGGAGATCTGCAGATAGTAAATTGGATAAGATCACTTTCATAGAAGTGAGAATGATATTTTGGTTATATGGGAAAGTAGTCTTAGGGAAGGCATCTTGACATATTATTGATGGGTGCATTTTTATGTCTGCCACTTTCAAAATTCAGGAAAAGTGTGTGTGTGTGTGCACGCGCACGCACATGCGTGCGCACACATGTGTAGAGAGAGAGACAGAGTATTAACTTCTGTAAATCAAGGTGAATGAAATGTATGCGTTCCTACTAGTCTTTCAACTTATGTGTAGATTTCAAATTTATCAAGATGAACCAGTGGGGAGAAAGTACTACAGGCATAATTTTTTTTTTTTTAAAGTACCCAACAGTGAAGCCCCGAAGGGCATAAAGCAAGAAGTCCATGCCATAACGACAGATTTCCAGATGATCCAGGGAGAGGCAGGGGGCATCTAGTGGCACCAAGAGCCAAGTGGCTGTGACCTCACTGCCCTGTTGACCACCCACCGCCCTCAGACGCTATGCCCCCGCTAAGGAGGCCTGTCAGCTGGCTCTTCTTCAAGCCGTCTGCTGAGGGATTTGTGCCAACAGCTGCCTTCACTTGGGCATGAACATGCATGACCAGGGTGCCCCCCCATGCCCCGATTTCTGTCACAGTGCAGAGACCTCCTTCCTAGAGCGTCACATTCATTACTCTTGCAGCTTAGTTTCTGCTCTCCCTCTAAGTCCCTTTGTCCCAAAGATGTGTGACAAGGCGGATGAGGCTCACTGGTCAGAAAACAAGAACAGAATAGAGAAGGAGGTAAGGAGAGAAGGACAAGAAGATGTGCGAGCCCCGGGAACTTTTCTCAGAATACCAGAGCAAAAGCTCTTGTTGTTCCAGTAGCTTTGAACGAGGAGTTACTGACAGCTATCTTGTAACCACGAGCAGAAAGCTTGGTTGAGAATGAAACCAACAACTGGAGAGATCAGAGCTAAACCGAGTGGCAGGAAGAACCGGGGCTCTAGAAAGCCGCTTTATCTCCTGGATCAAGGGAGGCGTGCCAGTCCGCAGTTACATGAGCCAATCAATTCCCTCTCTTCTGAAGTATTACTTTTCCTTCCCCCAGTCTGGACTGAATTTTCTGGTAACTTACAATTCAAACAATCTCAAATAAAACATTTCATTAAAAATATATTGTCTTGGGACAAATAAATTAGAGAAACAACCATTTATTTACATTTACATCCCTCTGTTACCAATTCACAAAGCATATTAGGATAATGAAGGCTCTGAGAAGTCCTGCAGTTAAAGAACCGTTTTTAAGTTTGTTCAAACCAGTATGTCCCAAACCACTTGACTTTGGAGATAACTATGAGCCAACCTTAAAAGTTGTGTTCCATCAGGAATAAAGTTTGTAATGACTGTGGAAATCATTCATTTGTCTGAAAAAGAAATCCTATCATGTACTGTCACTTAATTTCAATCAATTCTCACATCAGAAATTTGAGACCCAGACACTCAAATGAAAGATTATAACTCAGTATCAAAACGCTTAAAGATACTTGCAAGGGTCCAGAGTATTCGTGTGTGCCTATACTATACTGTTAGCACAGAAAGTCAGCGATTGCTTAGCCTGCTTACGACCTGGCCAGGGAGCAGAGCACGCAACCTGTTCATTTGTAACCCCCGCAGGTTGAATTATGTCTGATACATAGGAGGAGCTCAATAAATGTTGTTGAATGAATAAAATCATTACCAACTCACTTTCTTCTGTGGGAATTACTTTTCTTGTTGCTTTCCTTCATTTTCCCTTCTGTTACACATTGAATTAATGCTTTTATTGAACGGTCTGTGGAATCTCCTAGTTCTTAAGTCCTGGGAGGAAAGAACTAATTCAGTGCTCATTAGTGTGTACAACCAGTTTAAATGATTTGTTCATTGCACCTTCCCTTTTTCTTGTCCAGACTGGATCAGGTTTGATCATTACGGATCTCTTTAATCTTTCATTTCCTTGGACAAACTTCTGCAATTAGAAATGTTTCTAGTCCTGTTTTACTTCATCTTTCAAACTAATAAAGAATGGCAAGTTTAATACACTCTTTTCTAAAGTAGGCACATTAGGGGAAATAATTATATGCTATTGTGCATAGACCTAGTGAAGTTAATTTCATCCCTTCAAAATAGAATATTAATTCCCAGGCATCAGGTTGCTGAAGCAGATGGTTTTACTTCTCTCCATCTATTGCCTATAGAAGCTAGAGAAATGCACATCTTCGTAATGTTTCCTGTTCTTCCAATGGCAACACAGAACGTGAAATAAACTAAAACATGTTAATGAAAAAAAACAACAACTAGGATGGTAGAATAGATTTAAAGCAGTGGGGAATTTGGTTTGCGTCACTGAGAACAGACTTGTCAGCAAGGGAAAAGATACAGATGTAAGACTAATGGTGGTAAAGAAACTCTGTAGAATGGCTTTCAAATTGGATATAGCTGTATAAGCTCACGGTATATTTTATACATAAAAATGCACATTTCCAACTCTGTTTACCACAAAGGCCTCAAGACTAATCCAGTAACAGTGAGAATCTGAGCACTCATATTGTGGTCTCTAAATATCAATTTAATAAAAAAGGGCGGGGGGGGTGCCTGGGTGGCTCAGTCAGTTAAGCGTCTGTCTTCGGCTCAGGTTATGATCCCGGGGTCCCGGGATTGAGTGCCACATCAGGCTCTCTGCTCAGTAGAGAGTCTGCTTCTCCCTCTCCCTCTGTGATCTCCCTCGCTTTCGCACGTTCTCAGATAAATAAAATCTTTTAAAAAATTAAATTAAAAATTTTTAAAAAGGGGGGAGCAAGGGATCTTTGGAGAAATGGTTGATTCCATGTCTGGAATAGGAAATACACAAGATGAGTACATAACAGCTTGTCATACCACAGAGAAAGAATACTGGGGTCATATCAAAAGGACCTAGGAGCTAACTTGATGGGCTCTCACTGACCAAAGACGGGGCACCTTCAGCAAGGACAAGGTTCACAATGTCAATGAAATAAAACACATGAAATATACTTATATCCACGCATTTATAATGAAACTTAAAAAAAAAAATAACCCAAACTTACTGGTAGCTTTCGGTGAACGCTAGGAAAGTAATCTCCAATAATGAGAGAACTGTAGGAACTGTACCTCATGATGCCAAATAATTGATGAGTAATCCCTCTCTATTAAAAGCATTCCAGCCAAATAAGTGAAGGGATCACAGAAAGAGAAGATCACTATTTTGCAAACTCCGACAAAGAACTAAAGGATCTATGCAATGGTAGCTGCTAAGATCACAAAGCAGACATGCTGTACCTGTTGAGGGAGCACACACACCAACCAGGTAACTAACGCATAGTCTCCGCCTCACCCTCTCGAAAATGAATTTGAACTTGCATCTGATCAAGCCTTTACCTCTCTCTTACTCCCTAGCAAGTTAGTGATAAGATTAAGGAACAGAACATGCTAAAGAGCCCCACGAAAATGCAATCAGCAAAATCTAGACCACAGCAAGCTCTAAATAACCTAGATTCTTCCACCCAAAATTTTCAAAATGGAAGTAAGCTATAGAATAAAAGAAATCTAAGAGAAATACCAACCCATCACAAGGTATGAGCCTTATTTGGATCCTGACTCAAACAAACTACAAAGCAAAAACTTATGAGACAATAGGGAAAATCTGAAATGGACGGGGTGTTTGGTAATATAATTATCGTTAATTTTTTATAAGTGATAATGATATGATGATTGTCTTGTGGGGGAAAAAAATGGCCCTTATCTTACAGAGATACATACTGTAATATTCAGGGATGAAATGAAGTGTATGAATTACTTTAAGATAATCAAGTGGGGGGGGCAATAAATGAATGAATATTGGTCTTGAGTTGATCATTATTGAAGTTGGTGATGGGGATATGGTGTTCATGATATTATTCTCTCTACTTTTGCTTTCAATTTCCAAAAAGTTTCTGTAATGTTTGCAGTGAAAGCTGGGGAAATAGGGATCAGATGTGATCCTCAACCTGATTTTTTGACCTGGAATTTAGGAGTGCATAAAGCGACAGGGACATAAGTTTCTGATCAAGTACCAGGAAGGGGTTTTGAACTAAATTGTTCATTACAGGAAGAAAGGGCTATCTGAGGAGAGTATATCTCTGGCCAGTGAAAATATACAAAGTAGGTATTAAACATGAGCTGAGGGCTCGCATGAAGTTATTTTTCAGACTCATTCCAATTTGGTGGTCTACAAACTGCCTCCCACCCCGTATCTTCTTAAAGACCACCTGACTCATAGTGCTAATTGCAAAAACACGCATGGCACCGGTTTCTGTGTGCGTGTGTAGGTAGAGTGCATGGATGTGAAGCAGAAGGGCCTCGGATTCAGCACACAGGCATGGAAGAAAAATGAGAACAGGCATATAAAACATTTCAGCAGAACAGGAATGATCTAAAACCACATTTATGTAGCCCTGCCATGTTAACTCACTACTGCTGAGAGTCCTGGTGATTTTCTTTTAGTTCCTTGAAAAAGAAAAATGGTTTCTCTATCACTAGGTAACAAACCCAAACATGAGGCTTTAAAACACTAATTTAACTCGGTTTCCGGAAACCATGCAAAGAGACCATTAACAGAACTCAATCCTGTGCTACCTGGGCATAATTTTCTTTACTTCAGATGTGCTAATTTAGTCTGTTTAGATCAGAACTTCCATCCCAGTAGGCTTTTTACAAGTGTCAAAATTCAACTCACCAAGAAACTAAAAAAGACTGACCAAAAAAAAAAAAGCTACATTTCTTCCAAGTAGTCATTAAGATTATTCTGTAAATTTTGTACTAAAGATTTGAAGAGACACCATCCAAACTGACTTTTTTTTTCTTAGCATAAAGGAAAAAATTATTTATCAGGCTCTTCTCCTTTTAGTCAAGGAAAGAGACTAATCAGTGAACGCATTCTTTACTTGGTCCACATCTTCTCCCATCGTGAAGAGCAGCTCCACATTATAACCAAATTTTGACTCTGACATATGAGATTAAGTAATCAATCCTCTTTCTGGAATGTCTAGGTTCAATTTACCTCTCTCCCTGTGATTTGCCTTCATCTGTTGTACAGTGAGTCTCTCGTGTGTACCATTTGCATATTGGATTACCCACTGCTAGCCTAGAATCCCATCCCTAGGCTGAGACAGTCTACCGAGGACTTTCTCACACTTGAGAAACGGGAAAAATCACATTGATAGGCATGTGCATTCTATTTGAAGACAGCTCTTACTTCCTCTTCCCCAGGCAGCTGGGACGTTTTGATTCTTCTCGTCCCCGCAATGTTAGGAATCATTTCTTGTACTCTACTAATTTCCGGGCCAAGTTCACTGCTAACCAAAATTAAGGAAAAACAGCATTCCAGATGCCTCAGATAATTGTAGCAGTTGACTGTTCAACACAGGACATTTGAAGGCATCATCATCTTTTAGGAAGAGCCAACTCAGCCCTATGAATTTGGAAAATTTCAGATGAAGGCTGAACCACTGACCCTCTCCTCACTTTCTAACAACATTTATTGAGTACTTACTAAGAGAATCCTACTTATTGGCAGAGAGAGGAGTAAAATAAGCCAAAAGTGTGCTTTAATCCCTGGAACGAGCCCTAACATGGGGTGAAAAGTAAATGAGAAGTGAGGAATTCAGAGAAACTGTTTGATAAAAGAAACTGTCTTCAACACATTAAGAAGACAACCACAGATTAAGTGAGCTCAAGGGTCGGTGGCAATCTGCTCTCTAACAGAAAATGCGTTACTAATTAAAGAAAAGGTTTGACTACAATCCTGATAAACACAACTTTGTTTCTGTTAACAGATCCTTCATCACCTTAAAGTGGGGCCCAAAGGACTAAACTACCCACGGATTTTTACTCTTTGAAAATAAAGCTGAGAAGATAAATGACCAGTATGGGCGAAGTTCTAGCTTGCTCAAGGAAATTCATCAGGATTGGCATAATTTGCACCTGGCAAGAATGAGTATTATCTGAAGTGATTTTTTTTTTCAAGTGGATCATCAATTACTGGTCTCTTCTGGAAGCACTTTGACTAGTTAATTATAGGTTAACTTCATATTCCTAACAGTGACTTCTATCACAACCATCATGGGGGAGAGTGAAACCACATGAAGCCATCACAATCATCATGATAATAAGCAAGCAACAGAGTTCTGCCAATGCACCTTCAGCAGACTACTATCAACTGATTAGGCCAAGTAAAATAATCCAAATTCTACCCATAAAATGTTCCACTTACTCTTCATTAGAGAAGGCACTGTGGCCAACTTATTTACCATTTGTTCCTTGGTGTTGGAAATATTCTAAGTGCTAGGAAGAAAGTACATCTCTGCTAAATAGGAAGGAAGGAAGGAAGGAAGGAATGAATGAATGAATGAATGAATATCTGCCTAACAAGAACTCTGATTCAGGTGGATTTTCTAGTCTGTAAAACAAATATGGACCATACTGGGGATTTAGGTTGCTCTCTGGGAGGGAATACTTAGAAGTATTTTTCTTTGGTGTTAATTTATTTGTTCAGTGAACACAAAGTTCTTATAAAGCTGGAGCTACTCTTCAACCCAGCCACTTGTGTGCTTGGCCCCCCTAAATATACTTGGCTGGCATCTGGGAACTTGGATTTGGGTAGAGTTCTCACTATTCCTTCATCAAAATGTTTCATTTGCCTTAAGTGTTTATGCAAACATTATGGTCTATGCTGCATACCTTCTGAAAACATGGAATTTGGGTACATGGGAGGCACTGAGTATCTATACAACCATCCCCAGGATACACCCTGAACATGAGTCCCTAATGAGTTTCCTTGGTAGGCAACATCTCACACATGGTGTCACAATTCATTGCTGGAGGAATTAAGTGCTTCCTGTATGAATCCACTGAAATAAGTCTCTTGGAAGCTTAAGCTTGGTTTCCACTGGACTTTGCTCCATGTGGCTTTTCTTTTTGCTGATTCTGTGTTGTACCCTTTCACTGAAATAAATTACAGCCATGAGTGTGACTATATGCTGAATCATGTGAGTCTTCCTCATGAATCACCAAACCTGGGGTGGTCTTGGGGACCCCCCAACACAGGGGACATAGTGAATCTGAAGTCGTCATGAAACCAAGGGATGTTACATAACAGTGGGGAGCTCCTGGGATGGGTCTGAGCTGTAAATCAAGACATGGGCCGACGGGTGGTGTGTAGTCTCCCTTGACCCCTGATCCTGTTGAATTTGCCGTGTGGAACTAGAGGACGTTCAAGCAGGAATGAACTTAAGAAAACATATCTAGTCCAGATTTCTCATTTTTTCACATGGGCTAAGGCTGGTCACAGAGCGAGTTAGAAGTAAATTTTAGTACACCAAAATCGTGTCTAAGCCCCCACCAGTTCCTACCAGTACCTCATTTGTTGCTTGGCTGGGACCTGTCCTTTCTCAGAAGACGTCCTGTTTGCATCAAGATGTGCCACATGGTCGCAGATTTGCACCATGTTGCATTTTCAATTAAACCCGCTAAATGGGGTGTTTTAAAAGGATGATTTCCAAGCTGCCAGCACAATAATGCCACAAACTCCACCAGATTTTATTAGAGTCAAATGACAGTATAAATCATTAGGAAAATGTGTGCCAACCACAGAAACAGCAATGTCTCAGACTCTTGGAGCACTGAACACCATCCAGTTGGCTGAGAACAAATCATGTGGCTTAAAATCATTTTTCACAATTACTATCCTAGCTAGTTCATTGTTTTTGGCAGATCTGCCCCACATGCATAGCCGAACTCAGCTAATTTTCACTCTGCTGATCGACAAATATAATTTTTTCCCCTCAGAAAAACCACCCAGAGAGCTTTCATGAAATCTTGAGGTAGTACATCAAAAAGTGAGCCCATTTATTAGAGCCTGGCTTGAAAAATGCATATTAAATAGGCCACCCTATATTCATCACAGAAAACTCTACTGTGCTAAGATGACGAGTTCAGAGTATCAGTCATACTACTAGAGTCTAAGAGTCAAG
>NW_027397090.1:3850592-3870741 GCF_003265705.2 Callorhinus ursinus
AAAAAAAAAAAA
This sequence comes from Callorhinus ursinus, assembly GCF_003265705.2. NCBI lineage: Eukaryota > Metazoa > Chordata > Mammalia > Carnivora > Otariidae > Callorhinus > Callorhinus ursinus. The sequence continues at coordinate 3,850,605 of NW_027397090.1, forward strand.
AAAAAAAAAAAAAAAAAATTAAGGTATTTACTATGGGCTTGTCTAAAATCATTATTAGTTTTTTTCTTTTCTTTTCAAATTATTAGTTCCATAAGTTAGACAAGAGATATCGTATAACACTACATCAATTTCTTTACACAATAAAATATTTACATGACTAAAATGAACAAAAGACCTTTTCTATCAAACTTAATTTTTCACCCAAGTTTCGTTTCCAGGTTCCTTTGGGGACTGTTTGTCAAGAGCCCAAGTGTCGAATTCTATCTACGAATGAGTGTTTTTTAGGATGATTTCAAATAATGTTAATCTGCTGCAAATTGGATACCCTTCCCACAGAGAGAAGCATCTGTCAACAAAGGGCATCTCCCCCATGTACTTCAAATTGAGCATCCACGCTAACTCTGTAGAGGATGTGAGCATCCACGCTAACTCTGTAGAGGATGAAGGGATGTTATTAGGATTGAGCTCATAAGGGACTTCCAACAGTTTCATGTTCTATCCCTTAGTTTGGGAATGAGTGGATAGGCACTTGTGGTATTCTTTACACTTTCTCTGTATCTGAAATACTTTACAATAACTTAAAAAATATTTAACCCCCTGGATTTGTTTGATTGGAATTTCCAGACTCTTGGGGAGGCACCTTACTTAGGCTTGCTGTCTCCAGAGTCCCACTGAATTTTCTTTAGTAGGATCAAAATGATCTATTATACCAGCTGGGTACATTAAAACCATTTCTGGGATGCCTGGGTGGCTCAGCGGGTCCAGTATCTGCCTTCGGCTCAGGTCATGATCCTGGGGTCTTGGGATCGAGTCCTGCATCGGGCTCCCTGCTGAGCAGGGAGCCTGCTTCTCCCTCTCCCTCTGCCGCTCCCCCTGCTTGCTCTCTCTCTCTAACAAATAAATAAAATCATAAGTAAATAAATAAAATTAATTAATAAAAAAAAACATTTCTATTATACTGAGTTCCCAAAGACTTGGCCAAATCTTCACGACCTTTCCTGTCAGATAACCTCTGTCTGTGGAGCATCTTGAAAGAATATATAAGGCAAGAGTATTTTCAATCAGGGCAAGCAAAATAAAACTATCTTCTTGCATTAAAGCTGCCAGCTTCCCAAATAGAGAATGCTGAAGGAAAAAGGTAGAAGATCAAGAAAAACAAGTTAAATTGACCAAGCGTGCTTTAAACTGTCCCCTAAGTTTGAAAAGCCCTCCTTACTCCAGCTGATGACGGAAAGACAGAAGCCAGCTATGTTCATATAACACTCGTGTCTGAGGTAGAGTAGAGCAAAGAGGTCTCAAAGGGGCCGCGGGACCCTAACATCAGCATAGATTGGGAACCTGTTAGAAATGCAGGTTCCCAGATCTGGGCTGGGGGGGTGTGGGAGAGGTGGGCAGCAATCCCTCCAGATGATTCTGACCCCTGCCAGTGTGCGAACCATGGATGTCAAGGTTGGTAGTCCAGCTTCTGGGGTCAGAGTCACTGGGGTTTGAATAGCAGGGCTTGTCCCCGGTAAATAGGGTGGGACTTCGGACAACTTACTTAATTTGTCTCTTCTTTAATTTCCTCAGCTGTAAAACGAGGACAGTGTTAGTCCCTAGCTCACTGGAACACTGGTGGTAAGAGGATACATGTAAAGGTTTGGCAACACACTTAACACATACTAAGCACTCCATAAATGTCAGCGATTATTTTCTCTACTATGGAGCTCATCACAGATTTGCTTTTCGTTCAGTTTACTCAACTACTGATTTGATTAGCATTTATTGAGCATTTACTCCATACCAGACTCAGGGCACTGAGTCACACAGCATTCAGTCCTGAGTTAGTGCCGATGAAATCCCACCGCCAGTGCCATACTCCCAGAAACCTCAGGAATCTCTGATGGGGGGACCCCAAGCTTGGATAGGTTTTAAAAAGCTACTCAGGAGCTTTTAGTTTCTTCCAACGGAAGCAGCAGACCTGCAAGCAAGAATTACAGAGCCCAAAGCCCAAGAAGAAGAGTCTGGATGTATGTACATGATCCCAGAGAGAGTTCTGGAAGGAGCCCTTTGCCCAGCACGCTTTCGTTTGTGCTTACATATTCCTCCCCGGCTTTACTGATCTTAGGAAGCACAAATCATGTTTTCCTCAATCCTCAGTGCCTGCCCCCTTTGCCAGACAAAGAGTTCCTACGGAAGGAAGTCTGTTGATGCAAGAAGAATGAGTGCTGTTTTTAGGATTGGGCCCTCCCGACTCTGGGAAGCCTGAGCACAGTGTTTCAGGACAGAGGAGTAATTTTATGGCCACCGTCTCCTCCCTAACCAACTCCTGTAGATGCAGATGTACATTTCCCTGGATAAATTGCCCAAGCCCCAAGGCCAGACATAATGGTTTCACACACCAGTTTCCAAGGGGAGGAGCAACAGGGGCAAAGCTTTTAAATTAATTAAAAGAGACACTCAGGCACACTCCATGCCATTCTTTAATCTCCACTCTCCTGTGATAAATATAGAATGACAGGCCCGGGCCCAGGCTAATGAGTTGAAGGCAGGACCCTATGGAGACTCGCCAAGCAGCCCTCAGAAACATGGCAGCAAGGCCCGGGGCTCAGAGAAAGGAAGAAGAAAATCAGCACCTTGCCCCAGCTGGGTCACTGATGTGCCACCAGAATGCTCTGAAGCGTTCCCACTGGACATATGATCCCCCTCTTCCTTGACCAGCAGCGGTTCAAACAACAGACGGAGGGAACAGCATGTACCGCAGTAAAAGGGTCAGAGAGTAGTAAGTTAAGATTTACTGACGGTTTTCCAGTGTCAGAAAAGGCACTGTGCTAAAGGCTGTTCAGGTAGTACTTCATTTAATTGTGGTGACCAGCTTCCCAAACATTCCTCACCCTCTCCATACAGTCCCCTCACATGCTGAATCCAAGCTGGCACATGCGACCGATAGAAAATTCCAGAAGAAACGGTCTGTGACTTCTGAGCTTAGGTGATAGGATCACTTGCCCTGGCGGAAGCCAGCGCCATCTCAAGAGAACAGTCAGGCTGCCCTGTGGTGAGGCCAGTAACCAGGCCACTTGCAAGTGAATCCTCCAGCTGCAGCCAAGCCTTTGAGTCATCCAGCTTAAGCCCCAGACACCACAGAAAGAGAAGCCATCCTTGCTGGGCCCTGTCTGAATGGCCTGACCCACAGAGCCCATGAAGTAATGGTTTTAAAAACTAAGTTCTGTGATTTGTTACACAGCAATAGCTAACCAATACATAAGAACCAGATACAATTAGTTTACAATTGAGGCAAGTTACAGTGATCCACTCATGGGCACAGTAAGTGAAGCAATGGGGATTTGCATAAAGGTTGGCAGATTTGAAGTCCTAGCTCTCATTCTGTTCTCTCACTCCTGACAGATAAACTTAAGGTGCATAACCGATTTCCCATCCCTTTGGTTAAGGGAAAATCAACTACTGAATAGGAAGCTCTGAAACACTTTAGTTCTTCCAAGAGAACTTGTTCATCCACCATGGCATCCACACCATTCTGCCTTGAATTTTAGCCATTTCTCCATGGAGAGAAGTTCCTGGAGGGTTGGACTAGAGGGTCTTCTTCTGACAGTGCTCGTAAATAGCAGAAGGGTGGGGGAAAGGATGCCAGGTCAGTCCCACAGACACCATTAACCTGTGTAAAGGGTTGGCAGCTCTGCTCTACCACTTTCAGGCTGGGTGATTTTAGGCAAGTTGTCTAAATTTCAGGAGCTACCATTTCCTCACTCTGAAAACAACCAATATTCATATGCACACTTTTGTTCACACTACATTGCAAACATACTCAAAGTATTGAGCACATTTGCCTGGCACACAGGAAGTGCTCCGTAAAAATGTGACCTCTTTGAGTTATCAAATAGGTGTTGAAAAACACCCAACATTTTAACTGCCCAAGTAAAATCTCCTCCCTCAACCTTTTCCCATACTGAAAGGAAATTTCCAAAGAAACAGCAAGGGCTCTTGGGAGTAGAGATCTTGCTCTACAGGCCGGCCAGCATGCTAATGTCTTGGCCACAGTGCCTACCAGATCCCAGGCCGCCCTCCTGGAGTGATGAGAGGGTCAGGAAAAGCTGCCCTACACGACCACCATCCAGTGGGACAGGTGCAAACAGCAGTCAGGCTCTTTCTTGCAAGAAGAAATGTAAGGCAAGGAGGAATACAGGTGGAGAGCGACTTCGCTTGCATCCTACCTCTTAATCCCATTACACACTCTTACCATTTTGTCAGCCTGGACAAAGCTCCTTGGGTCCTGCCAACACTCATTCTAATGCCTTCCCATGCGGTACACCCTTCCTTGGTCTTGGAGCTAACGAACTGTCAAGTGTCTTACCGCCCCTCAGGTGATTTCTACTCAAAGGCTATTTAGAGTCCCACATCCCCTTAAACTTAGCTTTACGGCCGCTCTCCCTCTCTCCCTCTCTCTTTTTTGTTACGCCTTAAAGAGTTTTCTATGTAAAATTCTCTCTGGGTCCAAAATGTTTCCACAACCTTCCACTTCTGGGTAAGACTGAGAAAAGGGAAACCGGGGGAGAAGCCGGCCACTTTCACCCATCTCAAAATAAGCACAAATTTCTGGCATTGTGAGGTGCTAGGTCAGATTCTCCGGGGGATATGTGAGACCCCACACCTTGCCCGTGTAACAGGAGTATGATTAAAATATTGACAGCTCTAGAAACAAAGAGCCAAGGGAAGGATGCCATGTGTAGCAGAGACACAGGGCCGTGGACAGCAGAGGAAGGAAAGAGCTGATAGGTGAGGACAAGGGAGACTTGAAGCAGCCGGCCTCAGGCGTGGATCCTGAAGAATGGGCGAGGGCCCCCTAAGGGTGGTGGGGAAGGGCAGGAGAAGAGCCCCCCCTGCCTCCCCCCCCCCCCCGCCCCAGGCGGAAGGAATAAAAGGGATGAAGGCAGGAAAGCTTAAGAAAGGTTTACACAATGCTATGGATTTGCAGGGAAGCAGAGACAGGGTTGCAAAAAATAAAATAGATTAGGGGAAAAATCCCCTGGCAATAATGAGCAATAAAGGCTTCCAAAAAAGATAAAAGTATCTTTGTAGATTACAGAGCAAACTGGAGACATGGAGATTTCATGAAGAAGAATAAGTAACATCGTTCTCCAGGATCATAAAACCCTCAGACTAGACAAACAGATTTTCAAAGGAGGCAACATCAAGTGGACAGGTGGAAAACTCTTCCCCACACTTAAATCCCCTCACTGCAAGTTTTTTGCTTGAACCACTGAACACTCACTTTCCAACTACTTTCGTCCTTAGTTTAAAAAACTATTTTCCCTAGTTTTTTTAAAACTATTACCTCAGGTGAGCAGGCGCCTATTAGATGACGAAAGTCAGGAATCTGTTACTTACCGGCAGGTTCATTGTAGTAATTTCCAAGAGCCAGTATCCACTACCCAGACTGGTTTCAAGGCGGAGGAAATGGGTATCAGAGAGTAACAGGATTATTGATAGGTCTAAGGGTGTCTGTCTGCGCCTCGGTGTATTTTTCTATCCTCTGGCTCAGATTTAGAAAGCCTCACAGAGTAAGCTCTCAAACAGAAATTCTCTAAGTCCCAAATCCCTTTTGTTTCTCCTTAGAACCAAAGAACTAAGTTCCAGAAAGAACCAGAAAACAGCATAGGCCATCAGGCATGGTGGGTCCCTGCTCACGGCTTCTGTGTCCTCCCAGGCCCCAAAGACGTCCCCTGTACAACACCGCCCCAAGCCAGGCCTCCTCACCATATACCACATGCTTGGCCACTTGGGATCGTTGAAGTAAGTCGGCTGGGCACGACTGAAGTCATAATCCCTCTTTGTCCGTTTTTTTACCACTTGCTGTTGGATCCACTCCACCTGCCAAGAAGAAGGACATCTGATGAGTGTTCAAGTTCTACCAGGGTTAGCACAACATAAATGACGGTCAGAGGCAGGTCCCGTCCTGAGCCAACGTTGTTCAAGTCACAGACTTCATGCCGGCAACTCAACGCCGAGTCAGGGGCTCCGAGTCTCCGGAAACCTAATTCTCCCTTATTTTCAACGCAGGTCGGCATTCTAGTCTTTAATGGACAGGTCATCCCCATCTCTCAACAACGTGCTAACTTTTTAGCTTCTTTGGAAAGCCTATTTTACTCACAATTTATTGCAAATTGATCGTGTTAATTTTTATACTCATTTTTTTCATCCTTACCTTCTATCAAGGGTCAGTATAGTTTTCCTATAATGGTCCAGGTCATAAATATTTTAGGCTTTGCAGGTCACAGGATCTCTGCCGCAACTCCTCCCCCTGACGTCATCCCCCACAGACGTACATAAATGACTGGGTGGGACTGTGTCCCAGTAAAACTTCATGTAGAGAAACCAGTAGCAGCCTGGATATGGCCCACGGGCCACAGTTTATGACCCTTGCCTTATACTACACATCACATTTTTTTCTTTTTTTTAATGCTCTGGGCTTACACAGCAAATTTTAAAATTATCCTGGGGTCGAATGCTCTAGGATCACTTTTTTTTTTTTTTTTTTTTTAAAGAAATGGCTTCCTACCACACAGTGTGGTAGAAACAGCAATATTTGGGGAATCAGAAAAAGCCCTAGACCTGTCTCTGGCACAAAATTGGAGAAATCACTCAATCGCCTGAGCCAAAGGCTCCATGCCAGCTCAAATTCAAACCTACCACCCTTGAGAAAGAAAGTCTGAATATTTAGCCACCAATTTGGCTTAAACAAAGCAACTGAGAACTTCTGAGTTTAATACCGAATTGTAACCTAAATGTTAGGGCTACACATGCGGGGCATTTTTTAAAAAACAGGTCATCATTATGGCAACATAAAACTAAGCATGCTCTATTTTTTTTTTTTTTAAGATTTTATTTATCGTCAGGAGAGAGAGAGAGCACAAGCAGGGGGAGCGGCAGGCAGAGGCAGAGGGAGAAGCAGGCCCCTCGCTGCTGAGCAGGGAGCCCGATGCGGGGCTCGATCCCAGGACCCTGGGATCATGACCTGAGCTGAAGGCAGACGCTTAATGGACTGAGCCACCCAGGCGCCCCAAACACGTTCTGTGTTGACTGGTGCATCTGAAATGCAGTATCAGCCCTGGTGGCATTCTCTAATTGGTTCCTAAGTTCTCCTGCGTTCAATCTCTCCTGTTATTTCAGCCAAATACTCTAAAATGTTCTGTTCTACCATTTATCCCTACTCTCCACAAAGGGATTAAAAATGGAGGGGAATCTCTAGGGCAAGTCCACTAGAGATTCCATATCCATCCGTTCAGTAAAAATCTCCAAACCACTTTTGCCTATTGATTAAAGATCGCTGGAGGAGAAGGGCTACTCAGGTACTGATTAACGAGCTCAAAATGCACTGCTATACACAAGGTACTAAGGCCAAAAGCCAAACAAATTTCTCTGATTCTCGTATCGGGAAATATATTCAACAAGACTACTGGTATGCAAGATTAATTTAAAGAGCGAATTCCTAGTTATAGCACTAACAAGGCAAACGGAATTTCACAGCCTCCTGAATAAATATAAACTCCATTTATGATTAGGATCACAGATAAGCATCATCTATGTGCCTTCTGTGACAGGTAATTTAGGCAAAATTACCAGTACGGCAAAAAAGCCAATAAATGAAAAATAATATTCTCGAATGAAAGTTGTCTCTGCTCCTGTTTTAATTAATGTAAACTAAGTGACTCTCTGGCCCTGAATCATTCTCCACCCCACCACCCCCAACACATGTACCTGTGCACGTGGGGGAGAAGGGTTTGTGTATCTTTCCATGATCTACTGGACAACGGTTGTCAGGGAAGCTAAAAAGGATCTCGGTTTTTTTCTTTGACTGGAGAGACTGCTCATTAGAAATCACATCAAAACTAACATGGCATTAACAATGCGTGTAAAAATTTTTTTTTAACGAAGAGGGTAATTCTTAAGTGACTGGGTTTCTAAAAATACAGGGGAAAAATCAATTTCCTTCTCAATCAAAGTAGAGCAGTAAGCATGGGCCTGCATGCGCTTTTTCTATTTCCAGGAAACATTTTAATCTCTTCATTTCAAATAATCTTGCTAAGGAAAGAGTTTCATTCGCCCACTTGTTCATTCAATGAGCATTAAGTGTCTATTCTGCACCAGACACTGTGCTGGGAATATAAAGATGAGCAAAAATAGTCTTTGGCTTTGAAGGACTTACATTTTACCAAGAAAGATTTAGCAAGTATTCCACAATTCTCCACTTCATAAAAATGTAGTTATCACCATGAATGACACCTATCACTCTATTAATTAGAGCATTTGTGAAAATTTTGACTATGCAGATTATCTTTGTGCAATCCTTACATTGCTGTGTGAGGCGTATCTCAGTTAAGATTAAATTCATACATGTTTGCACGCTTGGTAAAAGAAGGCTGCAGATCAGTTTAGATGGAACTCTTTCCAAACTAATCCTATATTGGCAGTGACTTTTCCTAACAGAGCCTCCATAAATTCTAAATTGCCACCTATATGTGTATGTAAACCAGAAGGTGTCAAACCCCCCAGTGTTGTCTCAAACAGATTGCTGGAAAGCAGAACAAGTCTACACTGGGGTGGGGGGCGCATCATTGTGTATCATTGTTTCTACAACAACATCGTAAGTCTGCACTTCCCCTAAGCACACACGTACACACAGACAGACGAATGTGGGATAAGTATGTGAGAAAACCAAGTGACAGCCATTTTCCTAGATGAACTGTAGGTACAAAAATAGAACAAAATATCTTATGGAACAGCATCCCTTCTGTAATTTTACCGAACAAAAGTGCTTAGTTACAGGCTTGGTGGCTGGAAGGTGGCACTGCATGTTGGCATCTAGATTTGACTACAAGTCACTCTGTCTGATCACAGGGCTGAAATAAGAAAAGTACAGTGGGTTGGATTTTGTTTCTTGTTCTTTTTCTTTCTTTCTTTTTTTTTTTAGTGTCAGATATCATGTATTTTGTCTTGGTCCTTTATGAGTATGAGTATACAGCCCTACATTTTTTGGAAACTGGGAAAAGCACCTCTTGGATCGGAAGATTTCTATGACTGGAAAGACCAGATTTATATTTTTAATCCATTATCCATATGTCTATCCTTGAATCCTTTAAGAAAAAGCTCAGAAGTAATGCATTACACAGATTTCCCTTTTTGCCAAGAAGCCCCAATCCATAGAAAAGATGCTTAGAAATTCATTTTCATAAAACTAGGGCCAGCCCAGGAAAAAAGGAAAACTGTGTGCTTTCCCTCACTGGTTTAACCTCTGAAGGTTCTATTTCTTAAATATATTAAGGAACTACAGTTAATCCAGACTATAAAAACCACAGGACCTTTGAAGTCATCAGTGTATCCTCCATTAACTTCAACTTATGTGCGCTCCGTGGTTTTAAGGACACTCCAATACAGCTCCCCTCCCTATAGGGTCCAAGTTAACAGTGGGCATCTGCCTCACCAGAATCTTTGTCAAAAGATGTTCTCTTTCATCAGATTTCACGTGTCAAGCAAAGCACATTAAATGATCATTCTGGGAAACCTACCTCCCCCAACCATCTCAGTTGAGCTCCTATCCCATTATTTTGCAATTTAACAACTTTCTGAAATAGGATAAAAAAGAAGTTATATGAATACATATTATGGAAGTTATTATATAAATATACTTGGAAAACAAATTATGATAGCAGAAAGAAGACAAATACTACATGGCATCACTTATATGCGGACTCTTTAAAAAAAAAAAAAAAAAAAGCCAGACTTGTAGAAACAGTAGAAAAGTGGTTACCAGAGGTTTGAGGGTGGGAGAAACAGGGGCAGGTTGGTAAAAGGGTACAAACATTCAACCGGAAGATGAGTCATGTCTCAGGATCTAATGTATGACTGAAGATCGAATGTAATGGTGATGATAGTTGTTAACACTGTATCATATAATTGAAATCTGCTAAGAAAGTAGAACCTAAATGTTCTCACCAAAAAAAAAAAAATATGTCTATACACAGACATATATGTATATCTATAAATATATATATAAATACACACACACACACACACACATATGGTGATGAATGTCAATTAACTAGATGGAGGAAATCCTTACATTTTATGTGTGTGTGTATATATATATAATCATATATATATAATCATATATATAATCACTACAATGTACACTTTAAATATCCTACAATTTTCTATGTTGATTATGCCTCAATAAAGCTGAAATTTAAAAAAAAATTAAAGGTCTCACTTTAAAAATGTGTCTCACAGTAGGGAGGAATTAGCCCTTTAGATATTAAAATATATTAAAACTAATGATTAAAGCATATACTGGTAGCAAATGTCAACAGATTATAATGGAATGGAAAGTCAAGAAATTGACCCCAAATATACGAAAATATAGTATATAAGGGTGCTATCCTAAATCATGTGGGGAAAAACAGATTACTTCATAAGTGATGTTGAAACAACAGCCAACTGGGGAAAAAAATAAAATAAAATTGAAATCATGCTAACATCTTACATCAGAACTAATTCCAAATGAAATTTAAATGTAAAAGTAAATGAATAAAACCATAAAAGTACCCTGAGAAATATGGGAGGTTTAAAAAAAATAATCTTAGAGTGAAAGATGTTTGTCCAAGTATAATGTAAATCAAAAAAGTGATTTAGAAAAAGTGATACATTTAACAATGTAAAAAAATAAATAAGGTATGGCAAAAAAAAAAAAAAACTTCAAAAGCAAGGCAGACGACAAACGGGAAATGTTTCCAGCTCTTACTACAGACAAAAGGTGATTTCCCTAATATATGACGAGTTTCCACTATCGATAAGAGAAAAATGCAGTAGGAACACAGGCAAAAGACAGGAATACAGTAATCTCTGAAAAGGCACAAAGGGAAAGATCCCAGCCCCTACTACAGACAAAAGGCTATTTCTGTCATATATAAAGAGTTTCTACAATCAATAAGACAAATATTCAGTAGGAAAACAAGCAAAGGATAGGAGTATAGTAATCTCTTAAAAGATAAAGTTTCTTAAACATATAAAAATATGCCTAACTTCATGCAGATGAAGACAAAAGTAAATGAAAGCCACAACAAGATAATCACTTTTTCACCTTCAGATATAAACAATATAAAGAGGTAACATCCTATTAGTGAGGGCATGATATGACAATCATTCTCGCATAATGATGATGGGAATGTAAATCTGTCCAGCTCTTTGGACCGTAACTGGACAGTATCTTAAAAAACTCTACAAGAAGTCATTCTACTTTTAGGAATTTATCCTACATATTTATTTACACACGTAAATATGCAAGGCTATTTACTAAAGCACTGTTAGTAATAACTGCAAGTTGTAAACAACCTGAATGTATACTGATAGGGATTAATAATGACAAAGCAATACAATGGGGTACAACACGACCGTAAAAGGGAATGTAACTGACTAAATTATGTACAGAGAACAGTCTCCATGATACAACTTAAAATGAAATGAAAAGAAAGACAGTCTATAAAGAACACTATGATCTCTACATTTCTCTGGTGATTACACACAAAACCCCTTGATATAGGAGGGAAACCTTTACTACATGCCCTTTAATACTTCGTTACCTTTGAACTACATGAATATGTTACCTACACAATTTAAAATTTCTTTTAAGTTAATATGTTCCATTGGGGACAACCCTCTCGGGGCCCCTCCCTCTTCAGGAGATTTGTATTATCACTCAATAAACCTTGCTTTGCTGCCCACCCAAAAAAAAAAAAAAAAAAGTTCTATTGGTTGATTACTATCACATAGTCCAATGATCTCAAATGTGACCGAATGTGTGAATTACAACATGTTTTTTTTGAAGAAATGAGAAAAAGAGTATATAAAAAACATCTTAGATGGCTTTGTATAATGTTTTAATATGGTGAGTATTGAGAAAATGTGGAGAGATAACTAAAAGAAGTAGTTAGAATTTGGGGAAATTGGCCTATACTGTTAGATTTGCCACCAGCCACTTGTGTGACCTTGCAAAATCTTCGTGGGCTCTTTTATCTGTAAAATGAGAGAAGACAGACAAAATATGCCCTCTAGTCTCCTTCTAGCTTTGAAATTTTATCTATATATTCTATTCTCTGATTTGACTGGGAATAAAAAGTTTGTGCTAAAAGCAATAGAGCTACATAGGTGCTCCAGTTGATAAATGATCTTAAGTCATTCCATGAAGATGTGAGATTAATATTTAGAAAGGAGTAGTAATAAATTATATTATTCCTTTCATGAGCTGATGAAGCAGTTGCCAGGAAATAAAATATGTAGGATTCCATAGTTTGTATCCTTTTTTGAGTACCACTGACAAAATGGGGGGGGAGAGCAGGTACAGATTTCACCCCTCCTTTTTCTTCTCTGACTTTGAGAACAAAATACAAAGAGCTGCCTTGATTAAAATATATATACATATATCAGTTAAGTGCATGATGGCTGTGTACTTGTCAATGAAGACAATTTAGTACTGACAAGTCACTCCCAAACCCTAAAATCTGAAGCTAGCATATTCCAAAAGTTTTCTAAAACTCTGATCCAGAAAATAGAGTTAACCAGTGAAAGAATCAAAGAATCCAGTAAAAGTATGTGTTTAGATCCAGGGTATTGTGGTCTTTAAACCTTACCCCAGTTAGTAACTAACTGGTAATGAGCAAGTTACTCAATACTGACATTGGTATTTCACTCGAGCCATGCTTTAAAAAGAAAAAAAAAAACAAAAAACCCCACAATTGTTTGGAGTCTGCTTATTTCAGATAGCTACTTGGGAACCAAATAAGCATTACTGTTTATTTGATGGAGGATTTTACTTGATGTGCTTGAGGTAGGCACTTTGAATCCCATTTAATGACTGCAAACACCAGAGGCTTATATTAGAGAACCATCTAGCCAGCAATACGAGGAATCACACCATTTTTGGAAGGTCATTGAGAAGAAAGTTGTGAAATAAATACTGCATGTGCAATCAGAACAGTGTAATCGAAGACAATACAGGCCCAAGTGAAAAACTTTAACTGCTGTAACATTTTCTAATTAGTTGGCTTTTTCCAATAGAACCAAACTTTCAGAAGTGGGTCATCAATTTCACCACCCTCTTCGTTCAGTGGAAAACTCATACCATTATTGGTCTAACCGCATTCCTTACTTTCAGGGAATTCCAGTCCTATTTTGCCCCTTAAATGATTCCACTAACATGTGCATGCTTCTAAACATTTAATTTCCTAACTTGTTTGGAGTTTTTTTTTCTCCTCACTTCTGATAAGATGACATGTGGAAGGAAAATATAAATGTTGCATCCAATTAAAGCAGTAAAATTTACTCCCACCCTCAAGGCACTTTCTTTGTCTATTTACTCCAAAAATGTTATATAAACTATCCACTATGCAGCGGGCACTCTTCTGGACGCTGTAGGATGGCACTGAACAAAATAACCAATTTCCCACCTTCAGGCAGTTTCCATTCTAATGAAAGGTAGACCATAAGCATGTAAATAAATCAAAGATTATGTAAAAGAATTTCATAGCACAAAAAGTAATTAGCATACGGTGATGGAGAGATTGTGAAGGAGGGGGATACTATAGAAAAGGTGGTCGAGAAAGACCTCTTTAATAGAATTCTGAGTAATAAGGACCCAGCCATATAAATGTCTCAAAAGAAAATATTACAGGCGACATGAGTCGTTAATGAAAAAGACCTGGAAGGACCAGATGTCTGTATTTTTGTCTACAGCTCATCCACAGGCCACAGATGCCCAAGGCAATCCCTCAGGGCCCAGGGGTGGGTATACCAGTAGTGCCTTGCACCCTCCGGTGGATAAAGAAAGAGGCTTTCACACATCATGGAAGCTGATTCCCAGACATCTGGTCAACTAGTTCTGGGCTCCTGGGTACCAAAAATATGATCTGGAAGTGACACAGGTTCAAGGTGGGCATGTCCCCAAAGACCCACCACCTTCTCAGCTGATGGGAACAAACTCAGCTGAAAGAAGGCTAAACAAGGTGCTCGGCAGGGGACCCTCTTGCCCATCTCTATGGGTGGTACCCTTGTGATGCTCATCACTATAAACTGGTCTAGCAAGGGGCTTTAAGGCAGATTGTGACCTTTCAGTTGTACAGTAAAAATCACAAGTTCAATGTCATCTAAATAGCAGAGAAACTATTAAATCATTTCTAGGGCAGAAAGGGTCCCAAGTACAAAGCATTCAAGTACAAGGGAAGGGGAAGAAAGTGCTATTTAGCATAGGAGCAGGTTTAGAACACTATACTAGGTAGCAGAAGACATAGTGACTTAAGCCGGCGACTTCAGACATTATCAATGACTCACCACTGCAACTCTGTGAAAAAGGGTATCAGAGCTGTTGGACAAATCTTGCAAAACAATTTAACACTGAAGTAGGCTACATTAAAAACAAACTAATTATTTCTGGGGCTCTACGTAGAAATATCTAGTGTGTGTTCTTTATCCGTGCAGCTGTTACTAGCCTATGCCACGGTTTGTTAGTGCGGACTCCTGAGATGGGAAGGCACGCCACCTGAGTTCTTGGTAGACCACCAATCATTAGCCTTGCCACTCTGGGCAAATCACATAAATGCTGGCATTCCGGATTTTCGTACGTAAAATGTTGTAAAAGTGTTGGGAGACTCAAAACAGAATGTGTTCTACAAATGGAGGCCCTGCAGGACTTAGTACTTTGTATTCTGACTGCACGTTTTCCTCCCACGTCCTTGGGAGAAAGGAACTAGGTCTTAGTATCCCTAGTACCAAGGGCAATGTTTAGCAGTAGGCCCCCCATAAATAGTTGGAGATGGATGGACAATATTTTCACATTGCATTAATACATTTTTTCAGTAGGTGTATCTAAAGTTTTCTAGTTATTTAAAAAAATAGCAGGAAATTTTAAACTGGAGAGAGTACAAAAAAGAGTATCTGCTTAATCCCACCCAGTATAATAGGGTATTTTGTTTTTCAACAACAGTAAGATGGTAGCATAAGGATGATGATGCTACTAGGAATGAAGAGAATGTTAAGGTATTAATGAAGGATGTGTTCTTTCTGTATATAATTTTATATATTTTTGTCTTTTAAATTTTATCTTATGTTAGTCACCATACAACTCTATATATTTTTAATGCATCATGGAACCCTTCTTGGTTTGACAACCATACCTGCCCCCAACTTCGAATCTACTGCTCTATAGATTTTGATCTTTTGAGATGGGATCATTTCCCCCACCTCCCCAGTCTAAATCTCAGAAGCAACAAAAAACAGTATCCACAATTAAAATGGATAAACACAAAATAACTAAGTAGTTGTTGACAAAGGTTGAGAACCTGGAACATTACTGTAGATACCAGTTGTCATTCAATAACCTGCAAGAGCCAAAGATTCAATAAAGTCGATGGATCCCACAGTGCTAGTGATACTTTCTCCCAGTGATAAAGAACATCTCCCACATTTTGGTGGTCAAGGACTGGTCCATAATCAAAGTACAGAGCAGACAAAATGTGATTTTACAAGCATTCATGGGGGCCCTTGGGTGGCTCAAATGGTTAAGTGTTCGACTCTTGATTTCAGCCCAGGTCATGATCTCAGGGGCATGAGATCGAGCCCCGTTTTGGGACCCATGTGCAGCATAGCGTCTGCTTGAAATTCTCTCTCTCTCTCTCTCTCTCTCTCTCTCTCCCTCTGGGCCCCGCCCCCGCACACACTGGCTCACTTTCTAATAAATAAATAAATATAATATTTAAAAGCATTTATGGAGGGAAAAATATAAAGATCAAGGCAATGACTAGAAACCAACTCAAAGTTAAGTGAGGAAAGGTGCCAACTGATAAGAAAATATTAGGACCTACTTCTTTAAAGAAAGCTTATTTTTAAACATTTAAATTTAAGGCTTTGCCCATCCTGGTCACTAGTAATAATACCCATCAGCAAAAGTTTCTTGCCGACTTTCAATGACAGTGTATTATTTTTGTTTTACCTTTACCTTTCTAGGAAAGCTAATCTCAGAAGATTTCAGGTTCATTTCCCCCATTGATGTGTTGCTCTTTAAACATTCTTAAAATCCCTTGAAGGCAAGATACTTATATTTGTCTCAAATTAATGCATTTGTTTCTTGAGACAAGTTTAATTTGCCCTCTCAAAGAAAAAAAAAAAGCTTCCTATTCCTAGTCATGCCAAAATGCTTTCTAATGGGTAAAACAGAATTGAATTTCTGTTTAAAAAGAAAAAAGTGTGTGTGTGTGTGTGTGTGTGTGTGTGTGTATGCGCAGATACACCCAGCACATGGTGACATGAATTCATTAGAGTACTGTTGAATGGCACGATTATATCAAAAGAATCTTGCATTTTCTAGCTTGGATTTCAGTTTCTTGTATTTTAAACTTTAGGACAATTTAAGCAACGAGAGGAACTTTGAAAACAATTTTGATTGCTTAAAAGTATTAAAAGGAAATAGAACTCTAAAGTATCTAAAATTAATCCTACTTGTCTGAAAGCTACCTGGGGTTAAGTTCACACTTTTGATTAAATGCAATCTTAATTCAGGGATTAAACTGGGACAGCACATAATTCCCTCCAGCTTCACTCTGGGATCAAGATTATCACTGCACTAAAAATACAGTGGCATGACTTCATTCTATATGTATTTGTTTTTTGAATAATCATCCTCTAAGCAATTTGAAAGCCCAGGCAATGGAATAAAACCTATTCAACATGACAAGTTACATCTCATTCTGTCCTTAGTACACCTGAAGTTGGAGACATCTGAAGGAGTGACAATTTTACCTGAAAACCAAGTGTTAATCACTTGACGGATTTTGGTTCTCTTTGACCAATCCTGCAACTCTGTGTATCAATCATTCATGATATTCCCAGACCCACATTTGCAAAGACTGGATGCCCTTGCCTATCAAATGAATACAAAGACGAGCATTATTTTGTACAGAGTGGAGAAATTGTTCGATTCAGCTGAGATTAATGAAAAAAAAAGAGGGGGGCAAGTTCTGGCAAAGGAAAGGGAGTCATTCTCATTACTTCTCCATGCAGAGGACATAGGGTGATCTGCTAAATCTCAAAAGTATGTCAGCATCTTGCTTCTTCATTCCATGGCTCACAAACAATGATCATGAAAGTTCTATTCATACGGGGAGAAACACTCTTCCCTAGTGACTAATTCAGCTCCACTGCACAGGCTGTCTTATTCTCTGAGCTATTTAAATATAAAGAACAATCGCATTTGTTTCTAAATTTCCATGGACCCTACTGCTACGATTTGGATCACAGTGGAAAGACCGGAGTAGGGGGTGGGAGGGTGAGTCCCCTAACTTCACCATCGGGTACCCGAAGTTTTCAGTTCATCCACTGAATTCTTTTTTTCACTGTGAGGCCTTCTCAATATTCCAGTAGCTTCCGATTTTTAATCTTTCTCTTTAAATCTCTTCATTGTCAAGTTTTCAAATCGCAGAAATCAAGAAAGTACCAATTGTTATGTTGGCGAGCTCTAGCTATGAATCAAATGGGGGGTTGGATTGAAAGTCAATGTCTTTTTTTCTTCTTGCTGCTAGAAGATAAATATGCAATTTTGGGGGCAAATGCGTGAAGTCTGCATAAGTGCTCTACGTTCTCTTGAGGTTCATCTACATTTTTTAAACCTAAAATGAGCTCAAAAATCTGTAAGTAGTATGAAGTCACCGGTGGGGAGAAGTCTAGATGAAGACCCCCACGGTGGGCCCCCCGAACAGCAGAGAGAAATGAGAAAGGTCCGTCTTTGGAGTGGGTCTCTGACTTGGGTTTCTATTATATTCCCTTTTTTTTTTTTTTCCGGAACTCTAACCTTATACTTGGCAGGGAGGGCAGGGGTGTTTTGCAACGAAAATACTGGAATTGTGGCAGCTCTTAAACACCATCATCACCCTCTGAAATATTTAGCAAACAGCTACTTTGGTCAGGGTGGGGGAGAAGCATGCCTTTGAGCCCCAGGGAAAAATACTGTCCAAAATCCCTGAGCCAAACGGGAAAGGGATTGGCATATTCCTACCTAGATCCCACTGCCTGAAGCAAACCAAATGTTTTCTCAATTTCAGTGCCATTCCCTCACCTCAGAAACCACCGATGAGGCTTCCAGCAAGGTGGTACTTGACAAAACCTGCAGGTCAGAGCCCGGAAAAATCTGGAGCAGGGCGTGATGAAGGAGGGCACGGGCTGGGGGTTCTGCCTGCCCTCCGCAAAGGCGAGGCAGAGCCCGGCTCCCGGCTGCCTGCTTGTCACAGCAGAGGAGTGCCAAGTCACTCCAGCAGGCCTCCCTCTCCCTGAACTCGTAATTCATACCCACCGCAGTCAATTACAGGAGCCCCGGGGCTGAGGCTGGAGGAAGGAGAGAGAAAACACATTTTCATCACTGTCATCAAACCTGACATTTTCAGCATGAAGACCCAAGAGCTGAGGCTCTCCCCGATCCAGCTTCCTTCTCTCCTGCTGTGTGTTTTGGATGGCTCACCCCAGAGTCTGTTGTGTCAATGTTCATGGAAATGTGATGCATTTACGGCACCCGGGGGGCTGTCAGCAATCCTCTCTAGGCGCACCCCCCTGGCGGCAGCCGGCCTGGACCACAGCTCCCAGCAAACCCTACAGAGTCTTGGCTACTCAGAAAGGACCGTCAAAACTACGCACCTGCTGAGCACACTCCTGAGACTTCGCTCAGGGTAACACTTAGCAGCTCAGTGTCCAGGTGAAGGGAGGCAGAGGATGAACAGCGATATTACAAGCCAGAGACAACAGAGGATTATGTGTTGATTTCGTGAAGGTCCAAGAGGGCGAGAGCAGCCTCAGACTGCCTCCAACCCCCACAGCAGCCTCGCTGTGCCTTGCCCAGAGCAGGGACCCAGTAAGCGTTTACAGAAGGAATGACTGTATTCACTACTCTTACAGGAAAGGTCTAATTGGTGGTCCAGCCCCACACACGTAAGGGAAAGCAGAAAAGTAAGCTCTGGGTTACTTTTACTGGAAAGAGGAGGGAAAAAAAATTTTATGTCATTTTCAGATAGGATTAGACTCAGGAGAAACCAGTGAAGTGATCGTGTGCTGAGCAATCAGGAATAAATCACAGAGGTGGTGGTGTGCTTTTCCAGTCCTTTGATTTCCAATGGGTCTAGAAATCATTGGCTATAATGATTTGGGAAGCACAACTCTTTGATTTCTTTGTTCATGTTCTGTGCAAAATAAAGTCTACCTACTGTTTCTTTAATACCACCCAACTGTCCCAGGAAAAGATCATCGTTTTACCAGTGGGGATCCTGAGGAACTGGGAAGTCAAGTCACAGGATAGTAAGGGACCTGTAACCATCCTGATTAAGTAAATCCACGCCCAGATCAGTTTCCAGAGAGCACAGCAGCTCCCTTCTGAAATATCCTCTCAGCTGATGGAACAGGCCGGGGCAGGGGGGGGGCGAGGGGGGCACATTTTTTTCTCTCCCTTTGGGCCATCACAACATTTCTATGCCTGGAGCTTAGTCAAAGCTGATCCTGTTACTATACTAGAAACTTTCCTAGGTGAAGGGTGAGGGAAGGAGGGAAGAGAGGACAGAAAATGGAATAATGCTGGAGCTTTTATCACCTATGCAAAAAATTTTACAGGTCTTCAACGACTCAGCTGGAAGTATTGTAAAATGGGTTAAGACACTCACTGAGTCCGCAAATGGCAGGAGAAGTGTCTAATGAGTGAAAAATAAAAATCTGAATCAAGAAGAGAGTTCTTAGCCCAGCCCTGGCAATGACGACAGAAATCCTTTTTTCCCCTCAAGGGCACCTTCTGACTTGTAATTTAAGAGCACAAAAAGTTCAAGGTCTGAAAACTTCCCAAATTAAAAAAAAAACAAACAAAAACAAAACGAACTCTCTCATCGGGACTAAAATCCTTAGTTACCCAGCTGCTCTGAATTAAACGGAACTGACAAGATGAGAAAAGGGAGACATGATGGTTACTGATTAAAAGTCGGGTCTCTAGAGTCCAAGGAGCCTGAGCTTGAGAATTCTTGCTCATCCCCTGAAAAGCAGGCTAGCCTCAGACAAGTTACTTAACCTCTGGACG
>NW_027397090.1:3871141-3871487 GCF_003265705.2 Callorhinus ursinus
TTTTTTATTGTTATGTTAATCACCATATATTACATCATTAGTTTTTGGTGCAGTGTTCCATGATTCATTGTTTGTTCATAACACCCAGTGCTCCATGCAGAACGTGCCCTCCTCAATACCCATCACCAGGCTAACCCATCCCCCCACCCCCCTACCCTCTAGAACCCTCAGTTTGTTTTTCAGAGTCCATCATCTCTCATGGTTCGTCTCCCCCTCTGACATACTCCCCTTTTCTTCCTCTCCTGTTATCTTCTTCTTTTTCTTTTTTCTTAAAATATGTTGCGTTATTTGTTTCAGAAGTACAGATCTGTGATTCAACAGTCTTGCACAATACACAGCGCTCACC
>NW_027397090.1:3871587-4095533 GCF_003265705.2 Callorhinus ursinus
CTGAGATTAAGAATTCCTCATATCAGTGAGGTCATGTGATACATGTCTTTCTCTGATTGACTTATTTCACTCAGCATAACACCCTCCAGTTCCATCCACGTCGTTGCAAATGGCAAGATCTCATTCCTTTGGATGGCTGCATAATATTCCATTGTGTATATATACCACATCTTCTTTATCCATTCATCTGTCGATGGGCATCTTGGCTCTTTCCACAGTTTGGCTATTGTGGACATTGCTGCTATAAACACTGGGGTACACGTACCCCTTCGGGTCCCTACATTTGTATCTTTGGGGTAAATACCCAGTAGTGCAATTGCTGGATCGAACGGTAGCTCTAATTTCAACTGTTTGAGGAACCTCCATACTGTTTTCCAGAGTGGTTGCACCAGCTTGCATTCCCACCAACAGTGTAGAAGGGTTCCCCTTTCTCCACATCCCCGCCAACATCTGTTGTTCCCTGACTTGTTAATTTTAGCCATTCTGATCAGCCCAAGAGCTGCAAGCTTCGGTTTAGTCCCAAATGACCGGAGTGTGAGACTGAGCGTGAAAGTTTCATAAGGGCACACTGGACCAGAAATCAGGAGACCTGCTCTTATCCAGCCCTGTTACCGCTCTGATTTCAATTTCTTTCCCTACAAGTTTACAGGGTTAAGACCAGATGAGTGATTTGACCCCAGGTGTCAGAAAGTTGCCACCAAAGCCAACAGGGGAGAATGGGGGTGGTAAGCAGTGAAGCCAATCAATGCTCTGGGCTCCCTCCTGGGGAGGCCACATCTTGAATACAGTGCTCTGCTTCAAACCAGAGAAGAGTCTCAAAGGATCGGAGATCCCATGGTTAGTAAAATTCTATGCAATCTCTGAAATTTTTAGACTTACTTTTTGTCTAGCGTTAGGACAATCTGCATTAACCTTCAAGAACTGGCAGTCAGATCATTAAAAAAATAATAAAGCTGTTTTAAGAATTTTCATTGTTTGTTTTATGCAGATCAATTTCTCAATTATTTTTTTTTTTCCCTTATGGAGTAGTCAGCAGTAGACTTGAAGACTCGACCCAAGGAAAGCTATGTTGATAGCAGAACTCCAGTAAGGGCAGCCATAATGTTTCTCATCAAAGTGGATTTCCAGACCCTTCGTAGAACAATTCTAACGAATGCTGATGTCTTAGAGTTTTCCAAAGCCATGTTCAAAGATGTACATAATGAGGTCTATGGTAAGTAAACTCACAACAAAGAAGGTCACAAAAGATCCACAAACCATTTCACATGGCCCGTACCACTGACAAGAGAGCTGCTAAGTCTGTCTCCGTGAGAAAGATCAGATCTGACCACTTTCCAGCATTTCCTTCACCATTAACCCTCAGACCCCTCACTTTGTCTTATCTTGCTCACTGAGATCCCTAATCATCCCGTTGGGACTTCTATCAAGTTTGGCCCTTGTTTCTTGCATCCTCCAAGCACCTGCCAGAGGCCTTCAGTAAATAAATTCTTTCATCCCAGCACCTTCCTTGGTGAGGGTGTCTTTCCTTCTGTGGTACTTTCTGAGCACCTGCTTATCTCTCCCACAACTACAATTAAAAAGCATTTTATGAAGGGGGGGGAATCAGAGGGGGAGACGAATCATGAGAGACGATGGACTCTGAGAAACAAACTGAGGGTTCTAGAGGGGAGGGGGGTGGGGGGATGGGTTAGCCTGGTGATGGGTATTAAGGAGGGCACGTACTGCATGGAGCATTGGGTGTTATACGCAAACAATGAATCATGGAACACTACATCAAAAACTAATGATGTAATGTATGGTGACTAACATAATAAAATAAAATTTTTAAAAAATGTAACAAAAAAATAAATAAAAAGCCTTTTAACTGTTTGCCAGGCTTCTCCGTGAAAGCACACATTCCTAGAAGGAAGAGATCATATTTTCTGTATCAGTGTCCCCGGCATTTGGCAGCTTACCTGGCTGACAACGGATGTGAAGTGCCTGCTAAGTGAATTAATCTGTCTGTTAATACATGGAAGAATACAGAGGACTTTGTAACGTACTTAGACTGGCGGTCAAGGCCACTCCCTGAGAACTGGTGTAGTTCCTGGGACTGACTTCAACCCTTGATGATATAGGTAGTCCTTGCTCAACTTTCAAATCAGTCTGATTCAACACTACTTCCCTGAGCACCTCTCAGATGCCTGGTACTGGTTTTATCAGTCACTCCACCAACAAGCTTCTGACTTCCCGGAGCAGGAAAGACAATTTAGTTCATTGCTGGCAATTAACTGAAAGGCTGGTCTCTGCCCTCCATAGCTCACAGCCCAGTGGGTGGATTTACTATAACACCAAAGGACACATGTCTTAGCAACAACAGATTCCCCGTGGTCCCTTCTTGCTCTCGAATGTTCAATCTTACAGCCTTCCGAAAGCTTCAGCATGTTCTTACACTGTGCTGTGGGCAGTGGGTCAACCATACAGAAACCTGGAACTCTCATCCTCAAGTGGTGTTGGTAAAATCTGTACATCTAAGCACATCTTAGTTGCTTTGGGGCTGTGGCTAACACCTGTCACCTTGTATTTGTAATAAGACTCAAGAGAAAATCCCCCCTTCCCCTTGGAGTTTTCCTGTCTACTGAGATGGACTATGACCCAGACCGAGAAGACCAGAAGCCAGATAGGGGCAGAACTAGTTTTCCTTTACATAAAAGAAATTGCAGCGATGAGTGGTTTCCCCATATTTGTTGTGTAGAAATAGAAGAGACAAAACGAGGTGGCTCTAGATTTAATTCTAGGAAGCAACACTTACTCTGTAACCTGTCTGAGGGACTGGGCCTATCTCACTATTAGTTGCCTCATCTTCTTGTGACCCAACGTGCAGGGCACACAGTAGGGATAAGAGAAAATAGTTCCTTTCCAACCCCCACCCCCATCAGTCTGGGGCAACATTGTCTTATGTTTATCAACAGGTCAGATGGACACACTGGGGGTTCAAACAAGGGTAGGTCCACCTGCAATTAACTGAATTGTCTCGAAATCCATAAAACCACTACAAACATGACAGTCTATAGCAAGAAAGGAGATTTTTCAAGAGCACATTCCCACAAGGTTGGGATTGTGAGCTGTCTGGTTCTGGACAGCGTACCCAATAAATACCCTACCTTAAGTAGGTATTTAAAAACCACTGTCAAGGAAGAGACAACTGTGATGTCATTTTTCACTTCTGAGCTACCCCCAGACCCTTCAGAGTATGATTCAATTGTCAGAATTTTGTTCCACAATCACCCCTAACACAATGCCTGACAGGCACTGTGGCCAGTTCCCAATTGGTAAGCCACCTGCTGAGACGACTTCCATAAAAAATTCTAGGGAGATTCCTCCTTTCTCTTTGTCTCTCCAGGGTGAAGAAACCATGGCCCTTTCCAGGCCTGCTTCAGTACTGGCTGATATGCCACCAAAGCATCCACCCTGGGGTAACTTTTAGATGCACTAGCTGATACAAAGGGCCCAGGGCC
The DNA here is from genome assembly GCF_003265705.2 of Callorhinus ursinus. Taxonomy (NCBI): domain Eukaryota; kingdom Metazoa; phylum Chordata; class Mammalia; order Carnivora; family Otariidae; genus Callorhinus; species Callorhinus ursinus. The sequence continues at coordinate 3,875,085 of NW_027397090.1, forward strand.
CTGGGCAGCCAACATGGCTGCACAGGGCAAACACCCTTGAGGGCAGGGCCTGGCTCCTTGTTTCTATACTTATCACGTACCCCCTGCTGTTTCTCTAACAAGCCCTCGGTGGCTCATATGCTGGATTCTGCTTCCTAATTGTAAACCGCATCACTGTTAGGAATCTGGGGCCCTCGGGGGGCAGTTGGGACGTTCAGGATATTGTTCTTCCCAAGAATTCCCTCCTATTCTGGAATCAGTGACTTAAAAAAAAAGCAAACAGCTAGCTTTCTACATCTATTAGTCTTTGATTTATACACCTAAGGAAGGTGACTTCTTTCTTGACAAAGAAGTCACCAGTAAGCACAAGACAGAGGCCCACGGTATGCTTTATTTAGTTCACTTCTTGTGTTCCGCCACGGGTCCTTTGCCATTTGGGCAGGGATCTTAGAGATTATCAAGCTCAAACCCTTCATTTTACAAATGAGGAACTTGAATCCAAGCGAGGTTACACTTCCTTTGTCATAAAAAAGGTCTTCCTCCTCTTAGGCCTACCTTTTGACGACCATTACACAGTCTAACATTTGATGCTTAGCTTTTAGCCTCACTGAACCAATATGGATAATGACAGTCCCCCTCCAATGCGGGCAGGAAGAGACAAAGGTGCTCTTTAAAACAGACTTTTTGCTTTCTGTAATTTGCCAATGAACTGCTGATTTGGAATATGGGCCTACAAGGAAATTGCCTTGTTACACACAGACAGTAGGTATGCAATGAGGACTTAATTAATATGTGAAGTGGAAATGAACCATGAATTAATAATGGCATTCATCAAACTGAAATTCTACTGTTATTAGTCACGCATTGGTATTTGTGGGCTGTATTCCCTCAGTCATTCGTAAACATGCACACACCTAGTAACCATCCAATATCAAGGACAAACAACCCAGATCCCCAGCTTAGCAAAGCAGCCAGTCTTTGGGGGGGGTGATGCTGCCCCCCCGCCCCGCCCAGAACTCACTCCACTGTTGGCATTTTTTTTTTTCAACTGTGTTCTCAATACAAGTGTTATGTCATTGTTTTTATCTCAAGATGTGTGTAAAATATTCAGGAACACTGAGATAATGTCAGGCAGAGTGTTCTGAGAACACGCTCACTATTCTCAATCATGTTAGCCAAGCAATAAATGTTCATGGTCTTGAGGTAAAAAAAAAAATCAAGAAAAAGAAAAACACTGCGATCTCAGTTCTTAGAACCCCGACCTGTTGGTATTCTTGCCAGAGGACGTTCCCCCTGTGATGAGGTGACCCACCTAGGAATGGAATTTAGATTTTCCTGGTATCCTGGCCCATGCCATCACACCCCAAGCACTGTTAAGCATGTTCCCTTGAGAGAGGAGAACAACTCGGCCTCCAGTGTCCTCAAATTTGCTTCACCAAGATCCACAATGACAGTCCCAGGCACTCGACCTACAAAACCTCTAATCCTCTCAACAAAACAGATGTTAACACCCATCTCTCAGACTGGAAACTGAGATTCAAAAGGCCGAGCGAAGTGTCCCAAGTTACCCACGAGGGTACAAGAGCTGGGATATCAACCTAAAAGCCCATGCTTTTCCACTACATGATACACAATCGCTGAATTATTCTTTAACCAAAAGTAAAAATGAACTCAAGCAAACGCTCGTACAAGAGCCGCCCCTCCCTTGCCTGGCACGGAGTCTACGCCTCTTTATGTTGGCTAAGGACCACGGGGAAGCTAAATGTCAGGACGCTCCGCGTAGCAGACATTGCCAACAAAATGATTCAGGTGAAGATGCCCCTCTACAGTTCCTCTTCCAAGTTGTCTATTTTAAACACAAAAGCTCCTTAGATTTTCACTGTAAATTGTTAGAGTAAGAAATGCGAGAATAATTGCAGAGGAAAGCTGTGATTTCTGTGGTTTTGCCAAAGTCTGCAGCCCAGAAGAGCCAGGATTATAAGATTTTTTTCCCCCAGAGTGGGGTTAGTAGAGTGATCTGTCCGATTGTGTCAGATCGAGTTTCCCCAAATGCTACCCTGTGAGTCATGGCCTAATCGCATCTTTTAACTTTGCTTTTATACGGTCATGTTTTTAAAAAAAGAGAAAGGTGAATAATGAAAATAGGGCCAATAACTACAGCCACAATTGACCGGGCACCTTCTGTGAGTAAGACACTGTATATAAATCTCGTCGTGTAATCCCCATAACAGTCCTAGGAGGTTGGCTGGCCTCGTGGAAGCGGGGAACCTGGGACTCAGAACTGTTTAGTTTTTTGCCCATGTTCCCACCGCTAGTGAGTGGCAAAGCCAGGATTCAGACCCGATCTGCCTCCGGAACCCACTCCATGAACCCCTCCACACACTGTTTCTCATGAAGCGAGACAGGACCCACGCCGGATCTGTCAAGAGGTCCATTCAGAACTCAGTTGCCACTCATCGCCTCCGTTGGTCCCTTTTCAGCCCCAGCCAGCCTCAGGGGTAAGGACTTACCAGTTCCCTGACACCCACTGATAGGGCTCCTCTCGACACATGGGGTTAGATCCTGTGTGCCCATCACAAACGCTGGTTCTCGGTTCGCTTGCAGATCTCCGCTGAGACCTCCAGAAGCGGAGAACTGTGAGCATGAATCCCAGAGCATCCTGTCCCTTTCCCAAGTTCGGTGGCACCGTGGAGCCAGGCACACACCCCCAGCACCACGACTTAAACCTGCTATGCGTTCTGCCGTGAATACCCAGTCGTCAAGACGGGAAGTGTGCTGGTTTCTGTGGAAGAGTCACCCTGTCACGTCCCGAGCCCTGACCGTCCAGCGGGCTCCAGGATGATGAATCTGCCAACAGACTCACCCCATGTGCTGGCTGACTGCCTGGCCCCTGGCCCAGCTGGAGCTGAGCCGCCCGACTTGCCAGGCCTGGTCACAAGCCAGCAGCTTTCTCTACATCCTCCTTTTGACCCGGGAGCCCAAGGAGGGTTTCTGAATGAGCTAAGGGAAGCACAGTAGGCCCACCCTTCAAGGCTCAGATCAAAGACCTCTTTTAAGAACACTCATGATCTCCCCTGGCTCTCCCTCACCCTTCCAGGCTCAGTTATTACTTTATTCTAGGAGCACCCCCCCCCCACTCCTGCCACCAACCACACTCTCTAAACATGGCGTCCCTCCTCCCAGTGCTCCAGCAGCCCCTACATAGCTGCTTCCCAGGACTTACCACAATCTGAATACAGGCTGATTACTTATGTGTGTCCATTTATTGTTCATCCTCCCACAGGAACACCCCCATGCTCTACCGGGGCTGCAACCTCACGACCTTCGTGCTTGTTCTCTGTGCTGAGCGCAGCGTGGGAGATACTGCAGGCAACCAAGGCCTGAATCAGGGCTATCCAATAAAAAGAGAATGCAAGCCACATGTTTGCCTAGATTAAATTCACTAGTGGCTGCATGAAAGACGCAAAAAGAAACAGGTGAAATAAATTTTAATAATATTGTTTAGCCTGGTTCATCCAAGCTGTTATCATGGCATCACGTAAGCAAAAGAGAAAGTATTAAGGAGCTATTTTATGTTCTATGTTTCGGTTCTAAGTCTTTGAAATCAGGTATGTGCTTCACACAACACATCTCGACTTGGATACCAAACCTTCACTGGGAATACCTGATCTGTATTTAGATTCCATAAAATTGACCCTTGAAAGAGTAGATTCACCTTTCCAAATTGTATCAAACACACATAAACATTTCCTAATAACTGAGTCAAGGGTAAGTTTTAAAACTGAATGTTAATAAATTAAGGAAAAGAAAAACTCCAGGTCCACAGATGTAGGAGCCACATGCCAAGGGCATCAGGGCCACACGTGGCTGGTGGCTGCCATATCGGAGAGTCAGATTGGAATGATTAAATGAGAGAATACATTCTAAAATAATGATTGATTGGTGATACTCATCAGTGAAAGGCCTTACATTTTTTGGATTTTCTCTGGATCTTAAATCACTTTCTAGCAAGTCAGCGCAATCCTGAATCATTTCCATGTGGGGGTAGTCCAGCCCCACCATCTTGCCAGGAGAAGGAGATGAGGCCACAGGATTAAGTTGGGAGGCCTGGACTTCAGGCTCAGCCCGATCACAAAGACTCAATTCAGTTCAGCGGCAACAATAACTAGTCAAATCAGGGACACTCCAAGTCACACAACTCTTTTGTTTCGTTAGAAGTTGCTGCCCGATCCAGTGCTTTGGCACTGTACCACTTTCCACTTTTCAGTCTAACTGATCATATACATATCTCAGTTTCCCCCATAAGCCAGTCAGCAGTTTGGGGTGGAGATGGCCTTATTCATCACTGAACAGGGAGACTGGAGGTACCCGCTGGACCAGCACAACCGCAGTTCAAGCCTGGGGTCCTGGTGTCATCTGCACCTCTTTCCGCTCTCAAAATTCTGAAAGATTATAATGTCTCATGGAAGCTCGCAGAAAACTGAGCTCCTAGCAGGCACCCGGGAAACAGCTGTTGGATAGTAATGAGCAGAGCATGGCTGGAGTCCCAAGTGCACCTGATGCTCACCTCTGACCTTCTTCTCCTCTCTAAATACAATTTAGGGGAATAACACACCAACAGAACCCTGTGGTATATAAAAAGCATAAATTGGCCTTTATACTAACAAAATTCAATTTACAGTCTTGGGTGTTTTAAACTTCCTTTTGCTCTTCTGTAGTCTTTCCTTAATCATGTCTTTCCCCCATGATCACATGCCCTTTATTTCCCCTGAATATTAACATTTTTCCCTGATACTTTCTCTCTATTGCCTTGCTTTTTTTTTCTTTTCTTTTCTCCATTTCCTTTCAGTGATTAGCTGCCCACAGAGCTTTGGGAGATCTCTCAGATTTTTCAATCCCACATAAATCTGGCCTATTGAGCTTCCCTGACCTCTGGTTGTTTCAAACTAATCCTGTTCCTCCCCAGGCTTTCATTTCCCCCAACTCGCTAGCTTGTTAGAATGTGACAATTGCTCTGATTCTTCTGACCTGATTTAAGAAATAAGGGCAAAACAAAGATTTGTCAGTGTGATTTTGATTTTACAGTTGAAAAAAGACCCTAGCCCAAGCCTGTGTAATTCTTTCCCACAACCTCCCTCCCCCTCAGTCTTTGCCTTCTATACAGTTGGTCATACACACGTCTTCATCATCCACCAGAAGTAGGAGCTGGAGCGTGCACTTTGCTGCTGGGTGTGTGAGCCCGAATCTCAGCTCCTCTGCAAGCTGACTGTGTGTACAAAAGTGCTCATTTCAACCTACATAGAATAGGGATTATGGCACCCTTCTCAGAGGGCTTTGCTATGCTGAAATGAGTTAATACAAGTAAAGCACTTACAACCACACGAGATCCATACTGAGTGCCTAATAAAAGGCTGTTGTCATTCCTGTTAAGTCTTTAACCTTAACATACTCATTATTTCTCCCCTGTACTTAGCCCAGTGCTGAGTCATGCACACACCAAGTGTCCAATCAATGGCCTTTTGAGTTGAATGTTTATTGCTGCACATGACACCCATGGGGGAGGACTCTCATCAGGATTGTTTTCTGAATGTTCCTCCATGTTGTGGGCATACCTCTATCAGAGGCCTAACCGCATCCTTGTTGTCACTGGCAACTTCTTTCTGTGTGTGTCTGCCCTCTAGATTGCTAACTCCTTATGGGCCAGACTCCAAAGTGTTGATTGGATCAACAAATGAATGAACATACTGCTTTCCAATTTACAACAGGACTTTTGCACAAATTAACCTCTGTAATCCTCATACCACTCTGAGTTCTTATTATTACTATATCCATTTTATACAGAAGGAAACTTTTGCTCACAGAGCTAAAATCATTTGCCCAAGTGTTCATTGTCAGTGAAATGGAGCAACAGAATTACTTCTTCTGACTCCAAATCAAGGGTCCAGTCTTCCACAGGAAGACAATTCCATGTCCATTATTTCAGTTCATCTACAAAACAACCCTGCGAGACAGAATAAACTGAGGCACACCTTCAAGCTCATGAATCTTACATAGGTAGTGGCCATAAGTTTTTGGCCTCTGAAGCTCATGCCTTTCCCCTGAAGCAAGGTGTCTCTAAGCTGCGTGGTTCACAGATACGCATGGGTACTCGGAAAGCAGAATTTCTTCCAGCTGTCGTTCACCGTCAGGCTGGGCAAACCCCTGCTAAGTGTACAGTGCTGAAAATGTCCTCATAATCTGGGTTCGTCTCCACTCCTGAATCTCCCCGTATCCCCACTGAGGCAGGAGTGAGCAGTGGGCAGGTCCTGAGCATTGCTGAGCCTGGACTGGGGCCAAGGCTGATTTATTCTGGGCCTGTTTCAAGGGGCTTGTTCTCACCCAGGCATCACAGAAAGCAAAGTAGGCCTACCCCATTTAGACCTTACACTTTACCACTGATAATGTGTTGCTTTTACATAATCTTCTCGAATTTACCAAGCAGTTTTAAATCTTATTAGAACTTCACAACAGCCCAGTTAGATAGACAGGGCAGATAATAAATGACCATACACGGCATGAGAGAAATCTAAGATGTGGAATTCAGGGATGAAGTCACTGTTCTTTCTTTGGTTTCATAAACTCTCACGCTCAGGTAAGAGAGGAGGATGTCTGCCCACTCCTAGATCCTTGGTGGGATGCTAAATGGGAACAGAATCTCTCAAAACAAATTATCTAAGAGAAACAGTCATGCCAACAACCACCGGCAAGCAATTGATACTCTGTATGCATATGATTGTTTCCATGAGGAAACCAGACTATTAAAACAGAGATACTCTCCTTTCTTCTTGCCTAACAGAAAATGTTAGCAGTAATATTACAGTGTATTTCAACAGAATATTTTAAATGTTAAAAAAGTGAGCTTTGTAAAAACTAGAACAAGAAAACCAAAAAGTTAGACAGGTTAGAACCTTTGAGGCAGATATCAACAAGCCAGCTAATTAGCTGGATTCTAGACTCGAGTGGAAACACCATGTCAGCCTTCCATAGGGAGAGGCAGGACTGTGTTTCTCAGCAAATTGTAGCCAAAATCCTAAAATTCTACTTTTGCAGGAAGATAGGAGGAAGGGTATTTTTTTTCCCCAGTGACAATTTCTGATTCTTTGGTCCACCCATAAGTCATCAAGTGTAGGAAATTTAAGCTAGAGTCACTAATTTGCTATTTATTGTAACAACACTGCCTAATGTTTATACAGGACATTCCATTCTGTGATCTCCAAGAATGTGACGATCCTTTCCACGAAAACAGATGGAAAAACTAAGGCACGCAGGACCACTAACACAGTCACCGCGAGGAGCCAAGACCAGAAGCTGTATCACTCATCACTCGGCCCACATACTTCTGCCGGGACTGAGTCAAGATTTGGTGTCAAACAAGACACCGTAACCAGAAGAGGAAGGTGGACCTCCCGGAGCACAGAAGCTCACATCTTGGGAGAGGTGGGGATATAGGAAATCCCATGAAACCAACACTCAGTGTGACTTACAACCCGAGGAACAGCCCTAGGGCAAGTCTGTGGACAACAGTCATCGGGCAGGCCCTCCCAGAAATTCCCCCGCTCCGAGTCTCAATTGTCACCCTTAATATTTGATCCCCTAAGCTGTAATCTCGGCCAAACTGCAAACCCTCTGGGGAGAAAGAATACTTAAGTTATTAGTGGTCTTTCACAACTTCTTGTGAATGAAGGCTTCCCAAGTCCATCTGAGAATTGCTGAGGAAGACAATGCGAGCACACTGAGAACAGAAAGATAAAAAGGCACAGGAGGGAGGGAAGACCAACGAGAGGCAAGCCACCAAGAAAAAAATAGTGCATCTATGTTGTAATCCTGCCCAAGTTCCAGAGTATTTTGTTTTCCTTTCTAATTGCTCTCCACGCGGCTGTGCCTTCCAGCCAGAGTTCCGATACTTCTATGCAGTTTGGACCTTCAGTTATGCACAATTCTATGAATCGCTTCAATTTCACAGAAGGTTAAGTTTGAGTCACTCTGTTTTGTCCATGAATCTAGAATTATCTCAAAGAAACATCTGGAGCATGTGAATATATTTTCAAATGTGTGATGAGATGTCGAAAGCCCACCCAGAGCTGAGGGTGCCCTGGAAGAGGGTACAGAAGTGACCAAAGAGACACGTGGGCTTTGGAACAGGACCAGTCTGTATGGCTTGCCCAGGCCAGGAGTTTCCTGACCATGGCTGTGAGCAGCTTCCCTAAGCCCACGGCTCCTCCCTGACTTCTCTGTAAAATGAGGGTACGGCACCCACCATTCCACAGTTTATCAGGAAGATCAAAGTAGAGAATATCTTGAGGTACTTAATAAAGGGCTGAAACTGGGTGAAAAGGAAAGAGTTCATACTGAGAATCACAAAGTACACCAAGGCCAGAATCCAACTGTATGTTAATAGGAGGGACACACTCAGACACACGTGATCATGTTGCGATCAGATATTACTGTTCTGTAAATATAGCTGTCCCTGCTTGTCCACGGTTTTGCTTTCCCCAGTTTCGGTCACCCACAGGCAATGGGGGTCCAGAAGCAGATGCTCCCCCTTCTGAGAAATTGCCAGAAAGTGAGGAGTAGCCTAACACAAGTCACAGCGCCTATGTCATTCCCCTCCCTTCATCTCACCTGATAGGCATTTTATCATCTCATATCTTCACAAGAAGGGTGAATATGGCACGACAAGATCTTCAGAGATCTTGAAAATTCAGGTAATTTTCATTCTAATATGTTGTTACAATTGTTCTGTTTCATTATTAGCTATTGTTAATCTCTTACTGTGTCTAATTTATAAGTTAAACTTTATCATGGGTATGTATGTATAGAAAGAAACAGTAAATACAGGGTTTGATACAATCTGCAATCTCAGGCATCCATTGATGGGGGGCTGGGAACGTATTTCTGGTGGATAAGGGGAAACAAGTGTATAAAATGTGTTTGCAGATGGGTCGCTGCCTTATGCATGACTGAGGAGTTAGAGGCAACATGGTGTGGTGCTTAAGAACGTATAGACTGAAAGCTTTAGCTACTTATTAGTAAATATGCTTTGAGCAAGTTACTTAACCTCTCTGGGTCTTTATTTTCTGGTCTGTAAAATGGATAGACTAATTAACAGCATCTAATTCTCAGGGCTACCAGAGCATCAAATGATTTGAGTGAGTGCATGCATCAACAAGAGGGATATTATCTCAGATGGTGAAAAAAATCTTAGAAAATCATAATGGTCTGTGATCCTCTAAAGCTCAACCTTGACTGACAAAAACGTATCCCTTAGTATTTAAATTTCCTCATTATGGAGAAATTAAATGTAATTCAAATTCAATTTAATTTCGTTCATTTTAAATTGAATTAAATTTTTCTCCTTAGCAGGGCAATAATGACACAAAGGTTGAGAAACACTGAGTTAGTATATATAAAGCACTTATAACACATAATAAGTATGCAGGAAGTATTTATTATGATGATTTTTATTCTGATTTTTAGTAGAAGCCATGTTATACACGGCTCCAATTAAATGCTATTGTTAAATTAATTGGAAGCTCCAGTTTAAAACTAAAGTTGAAGTGTTTTAACATATTTAACATCACTTAAATCATTAAAAATGACTTTAAAGTATGGGTGTTGGTGAAGGGGCTATCAAGACTGGGAGAAGGGAAGCTAATTTTCAGCCATGCTTGAGAGTTCCAGCCTAAACCATGTCAATTGTTCTTTATAACTACTTTTCACCCTCGTACTTTTTATCTTCGTCAGAAAGAAGAAAGGACAAAGGCAGGGAAAAGCATGGTGCTGGAAAACAGCCAACGCTTTGGTGAAGTGGCCTAGTCTTTCTGGGTCTGCTCCCTGGAAAGAAGTGCCCCTTTCTCAAAAGTTTGTCAAGAGCATCAAATGACAGTACTCAGGAACTGCATAACCCAGAGCTCAGCATACAGTAGGGGCTGGATAAATACTAGTTTTTCCTTCTAATTATGTATTTTGAATTACTATGAACCATAAAATGGAGTTTTGCTTTAGGATGCAGTCAGTATTCAGGGTAGAACTGAAAACATATTTGGAAGGAAGATGTCTACAGAGAGAAGGGAAGAAGGGAGAGAGAGAGGATGGAAAGACAGAAGGAAGGAAGGAAGGAGGGAGGGAGGGAGGGAGGGAGGAAGGAAGGAAGGAAGGAAGGAAGGAAGGAAGGAAGGAAGGAAGGAATTTCATTGTTCTGATAGAATGTGCAAGTAGACAGCATTTCAAAGATGTGTAGTCAACCGCTACTGAGTAAAGAACTATGTAAAGTACTAAGTAAAGTGTGCTCTCTCATAACTTTCCTTTCTCCCTGGAAAGTGCTGCACTGATCCGGTCTCCTGTCAAGAAAGCTCTAGAGCAAAAGAGTTGGGCAGCTTTTGAGGCCACACTGCCCGTGAGCTGGCTTGATGCGGTGGTTGCGCACTTCCAAGGGGCACGCGTGTATCCCCTTTGGTTTTCCCGAGTGCTAAATCCACTTGATCCATGCAGCCAAACCCCCACTTAACTCTCCTTAATAGTGACGTTCTGGAGAGCCAAGCATTTTAAGTGTAACAAATTGCCATTGTACCAGCTGCAATTATGAGTAAATTTGATCTTGAAAGAACCCAAGGCACTGTAACTCAATAACTTTGTAACAAAGCTATCGTTCTAATAAGGATAAAGTGCCACAGTGTTTTCCCCGGTGCTTCATCAGCTTCCTTTAACACCAGGAGTGAGGGAGGGAGATGTTCAAGGATGCACTGCCCCTCCCTCCCAGGAGGCTCATTAACCAACTTGTGTGCTTATAAATTCATAAGCCACATCAAGGTTTACAAACACAAAGACAGATGATTGATGTCAGCTGAGTGTTAAGAGTGACTGATGAACCTAATCTGAACAATAATGTACATATAAAGAAAAATGCTTCTCTGATGATAATCTCAGAAACTCTCACATGGGAGGCAAAAAAAAATCGGCCTGTTTTTAGAAACAATATACCAGGTATGTTGCAAAATCACTTGGTTTTCTATGTTTCCATGTACCGTTCAGCCATACAATTCAGATGGTCTATAATGTCACTATGTTATTTTTTGAAGTTTATCAGCTTAATAGCTTCCAGTGCAATGATGAAAAGAAGTTTTCTGCAACACCATCCCCTTTTCCACCCCTGGCTTAAAGAGCGGAAGGAAGCTTCCCATCCCTCAGGGCTTTACTAAAGCTCCCGAGTAAAATTCCATCTCTACCCTTAACTCTTATCACAGCGATAACACCACATCTTTTTTTCTTTTGTTAAGGTCTCATTATTCTGATTTACAGTTTCCAAAGTATGGGGATTTGACAGACGCTTAATCCATTTCTGTTGAATAATTAAGGGAGTAAATGAATAAAGCAAATATTTTTTTTTGTTATCCCCAACTCTATTATAAACGGGCATATGCACATACACACATGCGCGCATGTGCATGTAAATAAAACTACCAAATTGTTTCTGCTTTCACAGAAAACGCGAGAAGCAAGAAGAGACAAGCAGGTCTCATCCTAGTAGGCACCTAGCAGCGGCTTCTTACATTTGGCACCGGATTTCTGGCCAAAACAAGAGCACAATCCTATGGTGAAATGCATCCCCTCAACATTCTCTCAGCTCACTAAACCCTGCATCACCCTGACTTACTGTTAAGCAATCTGACCTGGTATAACCACTGCTACATAGCAACCTGACGAAATATTTCTTGGTGGCTTCTTGGAGTCCTCCCTTCTCCCACATCCCTTTTTCCCTAGTCTCACTTTTCCCGCCTCCTCGCCATCAAATCTTGACCTTTAGTGCTCAAACCAGAAGGGTGGATTATACATGCTTGCTCCTGAGATGAAACTGCAAAATCAAAATTAGTTGCCCTGCCCGGCAAAGAAAGATACTCAAAACCCACTTGAAAAAAAAAATCACCCATGAGACAGACATTTTAAACTATGAAATTCAAAGAGTTACTGAAATGTTATTCAGGTTCCCAAAGCCAATATGTCAACTGTAATGCATACTGATAACTTGGGTTTACAAACTGCAGTGAGAGGGCGCCTGGGTGGCTCAGTCGGTTAAGCGACTGCCTTCGGCTCAGGTCATGATCCCGGAGTCCCGAGATCGAGTCCCACATCGGGCTCCCGGCTCAGCGGGGAGCCTGCTTCTCCCTCTGACCCTTTCCCCTCTCATTCTGTTTCTCTCTCTCTCTCAAATAAATAAATAAAATCTTTAAAAAAAAAAAAAACTGCAGTGAGAGAACTAAGTTTTCTTCCAAGTCATACAATGCATATTTCCAGCAACCCCTGATTGTGCATTTGTCTTCTGTCTGGGAGTGGATTGAGAATTAACAAATAAATACCAAAACCTGCATAGTGGCAAATCTACCTCATTCCAGAGTTAAAAACACATTCCATTCAGTTGATCGTAGCTTTACTCATAATCACTGAAACCTGATATAACCCAAATGTCCTTCATTTGGTGAATGGATAAATCGGGGGTATATCCCCACAATGGAATACTACTCAGCAATAAAATGGAACAAACCACTGACGCACGCTGACACACACTCTCAAATGCATTATGCTAAGTGAAAGTATCCAGGCTCAGAAAGCTACATATTATATTATTCCATTCATAGGACATTCTAGAAAAGGCAACCATAGCAACAGAGAACAGATCAGTGCTTGTCAGAGCTGGGGATGGGGGGAGGGACTGACTATAAAGGAACCCAAGAGAATTTTTGGTGCTGATGAATTTTCGGCGTTCTAGATCTTGACCCTCGTGGTGGTGATATAACTATATACATTTATCAAATGTATAGAACTGCACCCTATAAAAGATAAATTTTACTCTCTGTATATTATGCCTTAATAAAAAAAAAATAAGCCCTTCAAAACTAATTTATGGTGGGGGAAAAAAAAACAAACGGTGGTCGCCTCTGGGGGAAGACAACTGGCTGGAAGGAAAGGGGCTTGAGAGAAGCTTGCGGGGTGATGGGAACAGTCTATATCTCACAAGGGGTTCCGGTTATGTCCGTGTACACACTGGTCACACCTCAAAGGCTCTATGTTTAACACCCGTGAGTTTCACTGTACGCAAATTTTATATCAAAAGAGAAAAACCTGAAAATAATGACATTCCACCTGAAGTATTTAGGAGGAAGAGGTGGATGTCTGCAATGTACTTTTAAATGCCTCGAAAAATTAGATGGATTAACAGATGAATAAAGACGGGCAGGTGCAGAGACATGTGATGAAGGAAGTATGTAAATGGTAATGGTGGAATCTAGATGCTAAGTATAGTGGTGTTCACTGTGAATTCTCTAATCTTGCTGTGCGCTTGAAAATTGTGGTTACGAAATAGGAAAAAATCCATTCTGAAGAACTAAAATATACGTACAACCTAATGAGGATTTTAAAGGACTTAATAACAATGTATGCCATTAACTCTTGAAAAGATGTGAGCTATCATTTTTCTTATGACTATCCATTCCCGTCCTATAACATATTGTTCAGATTCAAAGCTTGTAAATGATGCCACAAATGCACAGCTGTGCCTGTCACTTCACAGGGTTTGTTCAACTACAAACTTGAATTAAACACACAAGGCTGAGCATGGGCTCTACTTATCCACTGATGATAGGAGAAAAGCGACCCTTACAGAATCCTAATTCCCTGCCACTGAATTCACTCACAGTGCAGGACTGGTGCAGAGGGAAGAATGGTCTATAATTTTATTCCCAATGATGTAAACCCTAACTTCTGAGCTATGGAGTCATGAAACAGAAAAAGGCCAACTTACTGACTGGTGATTCACCTTGCTATCTTCATTCATCTTGCTATCAAGTCTACACGGGGCGCCTTTGCCCTCTCGGGGTAATTCAGCATTCTCAGATTCATGCCAGGCTGGACTTCTGACCTGTTCCTATCAGTTAATTCCATACACTGATTAGAGCTTATTCCTATGAAGCTGGAACTCTTCCCGTGCAGGGGCATTGCCACAACTACACTGCTTTGAAATTTCCAAAATCTAGAAATCTACAAATTGTGTTGCTTTGCTTACAATCACACAATTCAAAAGCTGAGAGCTGATCAGAAGGCTGATGCTCTCATTTAAAATGCCCTGGTAGGGGTAGCTCCCAGGTTAGCCGTAGCAACCCTCTACCCAACACACACAAACACACACACTCTCTCTCTCTCTCCATTGTTGAGGTTTACGGGTCAGTTACACAAAGCTCAGGCTCTGAAAAAATTGGCTTTGTCTCTTGGAATCAAGAAAAGTTTGTGAAATGTTTCATAAGGGGCTGAAAGAGTTCGCCTTTCTACTAAAAAACAAAGAAGCGATCATCATTGGGCCGGGGCAGCAGGGAGAATTTGAGGGCTACATGATAGATACTATTATAAGCTGGGAAACTAATCGAAATGCCCCAACATACTATTGTCATGGGATACAGGTATCCCCGGCTTTTCAAAAGTTTGCACTAGGGGTGCCCGGGTGGCTCAGTCAGTTAGGCATCTGCCTTTGGCTCGGGTCATGATCCCAGGGTCCTGGGATCTAGTCCCACATCGGGCTCCCTGCTTAGCTTCTCCCTCTGCCTGCCGCTCCCCCCTGCTTGCGCTCTCTCTGGCTCGCTCTCTCTCTCTCTCAAAAAAATAAAAAAATCTAAAAACAAAAATAAAATAAATAAAATTTAAAAAAATGTTTGCCCTACACTCCTCTGCTTTTGCAAAAGACCTACATTCGAACCTATTTTTGCCAATTGGAAGAAGTCCAAAGAGTATTTTAAAAGCAAAAATAGAGCTCCGCGGTGATTTTGCGGTGAGCCATTATAAAGGCAGAGCACCCCCCAAGCCACAAGCCTGGCACCGCCGAGCTCCTTCTCGGGGAACCACACTCAGCTCCTCCGCATCAAGCCGGCCACCATAGCTTTGAACTGTGTCTGGGAGCACCTGTGCTTTATCTCCATTTATTCTGTGCATCCAGTAGCAAGACATTTCCTAAGATATCAGAAAAGCCTATGAAAGGTTGCTTTTGGGGTCTGGAAATGCTCAAATACTTTTTTTTTTTCCATGTAAATGAATGGTCACCGGTTCTTTGCTTTATGCCATTTTGTTCCTAGGAACGCCCCACTCAGACACAGGAGGAACTTGTCCTCGGATTTCGGTCGGTCTCCACTGACCTAAGCTGTGTCTCACTACGTCTCAGTATCACTAGGTTTTTTTTTTTTTCCTAATTGTGATCTCAAGATGATTTAGATATAAATTAGGGTTGCCAGACTAAATAATAACACAAGATGTTCAGTTAAATTTGCACTTCAAGGAAACAACAAATCATTTATTTTAGTGTAAATATGGCCCATGCATTATTTGGGTCATGCTCATATTAAAATGTGTTCTTTTAATTCCGGCAGCCCTAGGTGTAAATATAAACTTGACGTGAGTTAGTGAAAAGCTTTTAAAAGGCTTAAATGATGCCTTCAGAAGTCTCAGCATTACACTGTTGCCAGCTTATGGGATAGAAACTGAGGCTGAAAACAAGGTTTTTGGCTTCAGGCCTGGACTCCAGGTTTACTAGATGGTAAGCTCCCCGAGGGCAAGGGCTACATCTGCTTTTTTAGTTTTATCTCTGATGTCTGGCCCAGCACCTTGTACCCAATAAGCTCTCAAAATTATCCATGGGGAAAGGGAATGAATGTGTGACGTCTGATCTCTCTCTCGTGCTACCTCATTCCTAGAGGGCTTGTTTTCAGCTTTGTGTTAAAGAATGACCACAGTTTTTCCCCAATCTTTCAAGAAATCTCCAACTTTGTCATTTTCTCTCTGTGCATAGATGGGTTGAAAAGGGGTTTCCCCTGGTTCAAAGGGTAAATCTGAAAAGCATGTCTACATCTTAAGACACGTTACTAAGCTTGAGCTGGGGCTGAGCAAATTTGTTCTAAGGATACAGTCTTGTTACTCATCTGCTCACTCTGCTGGTCTTTCACACTTGGGTTTTTTGTTTTGTTTTGTTTTGTTTTTCTGGAATAGCAGCTTGGGCCTGACAATTCATATATGAAAATGCTTGCTTAGCTTTGCCAATGGATTAAAAAACAATCTACATGTCCACCAACAATTTTCATTAATTGCGTCCCCCCTTGATTCAATCTGATCTTATTTTTGGCCTCTTCAGTTTCCCGCCTCCTACCCACATCCCCACCACCACCCTCCTAAGATATTGCTCATTTCTCATTTGTGCGGCCAGGCTTTTAAAAATTTGTTCTATTGTGTTGTCATTCCAGAAGGTATTTCATTTTCCTTTAGAAGAACTTGTATTAAGCAAGATGCCTTGCTATTTGATACGGCCTTCTTCTGAAATTCATGAACATCAGTAATAATACCTACCGTTCTTATTATCATACTCTTTTATCAGTGACAGATGTGTACGATGACAACAAAGAAGCAAGATTATTTGTTCCTCATTTATCATGTGCATTGCCTCAAAACTAACCTCAAGGTTCATCTCAAGTCTAATTGCACAATCAGCTCTTTCAGGTAAAACAGTGTCTTGGAGGAGAGCTCAATGTGCTAAGAAATACTCTAAGTACTGGGGAGAAATGGAGAAGGAGAAAGTTTGGAAAGACACTAGAAAGAGGATATGAAAAGGGCACATGGTGGGCACTGTGGACCAGCAGTAACATCACAAGTGACATTGGTTCAAGATGGTAATTAATGGATCAGAATGAACATTAGAAAGTAGCTCATCTGCTCCATGATTTTATAAGTGAAATAAGCTCAATGAGGAGTGACATGCTAATAGCAATTCTGAGCTAGTAGTAAAGCTGAGACCAGAATCCAAATATCGCAAGCCCGGTCAATGGCTCTGATAACACAGAGCCTGTCCAGTTGGTTGCTCCCATGTCTGCAGCAAAATGAGACAGTACCATGCATGCCGCCATAAGAGGACTTAAGTTGTAGCAAAATTAAGAGAAAATCACAGATTATAGCTTTATTACTGTCTCCATCATTGATTTTCCATAAAAATTAACATTCAAATATCATCCGTCCATTCATTCTTCTACTGATGGTCTTCCACATGCCAGATACTATGCTATCAAGAAAATAGCACAATTAACAAGATGTCTGGGGCTCCTGCCTCCAAAGACTTTATATCCTGGAAGGGGAAAACCAACCACAACCAAATAAAGAAACATATGGATTTGGGTTCAGGTAGATAACAAAGAGGAAAGTTACATGTCAAGGCTAGACAGTAGTTGGGCAGATGACATTGAGGGTCTACTTTAGGATGGGGGGCTGGGGAAGGGTCTTCAAAGGAGGTGACCTTTGCTTTGATACGTAAAAGATGAGAGATATCCATCGGAAAAGCCCAAAGGAAATGCATTCCAGGGAAAGGGAAAAAGAGAAAGAGTTTAGTGTTTTGAGAGGTAGAGAGGCCAAGGCGGCTGAGCGTAATAAGCAAAAAGGGGGCATTTCAAAAACTAGCTCGGGGAGGTAGGAAGAGGCCAGATCATGATGGCCTTTGAAGATCATTATGAAAAAAATGGATTTTATTCCCAAATCAATGGAAAGTCATTGAAATATCTGATCTTTGTACATCTTAAGAAGCATACTCTCAGTGGAATATGACCGTGGAGAAGAACAAGAGTGGAAATAGAGGCATTTGATGTGGTTCAGGTCAAAGACAGAGGGATTAACCAGACCCGTGGCGGCGCAGGAGAGGAAAGTCCACAGATTCGCAGACTGCTCTATTTCTGCGTGAGCAACTGGATAAATCACGGCGCCATTTGCTGGGAAGAAAAGGGCCGAGGACAAAGGTGATGTGTAGGAATTAAAAGTATCGTTATGTGTCATACTGTGTTTTATAGATGCTTACTAGACATCTAACTTGAGATGTCAGGTAGATGAGAGAAGGGGATATAAATTTGAAGCAAAGACACCAGCATAAAGGTAAGCCCTGGGCTCTCCAAAATTGATAGGTGAGGTGGACGGGGTGCCATTGACGACAAAGACAGAAGATGCAGGAGAGGCAAGACAAACCTGAAAGAATGTAGTCTCAAGAAATGGAGTCATTTTTCGAGAAGGAACAAATGATTGATCACTGTGTCAAAGGAAAGGTAGAGTCAGATAAGGACAGAGACAGACCCATGGGATTTGAGATCTCAGAGCATTGTCGATGTCAACAAAAGCAGATGCACTATAGTTTTTATAAAAAATCATACGGTGTGGAAGGTAACTATTAAGAGTCATTTTCATGTGTTTGTCTAGCCTTCCAAAACTACCCTGCATGAAACTACACCCACATACACACACAGGTCCTTTTTTTCGTCCTTTGAACCTAAAACATAAATGAGAACACCTCTTATATGTTCTTTTTATATCACTTATTTTGAAGAACTTTCCTTATCAGTCTGTATAGACTTAGAACATCATTTTATTGGCTACTTACTACTTTGTTTCAAGGGTTCAAGCTGCGTTTTTGACCTTTCCTTGCATTGTACAATTCATTATACTGTGTTGGACTCTACAGGTTCTCAAGTGTACTGTTTGTGTGCATTCATGAACAACGATGGATCTTCAAACGTGGGGGAGAATCAGATAGTTAAGTGATGACCCAACAGAGATCAGAGCTGGAACCAAAACTCAAAGATTCTTTCTGTTGCACCATATTGCCTCCTTTGATGTTGCAAGAATTGACTGACAAAGTCGGAGGGGGAGACGAACCATGAGAGACGATGGACTCTGAAAAACAAACTGAGGGTTCTAGAGGGGAGGGGGTGGGGGGATGGGTTAGCCTGGTGATGGGTATTAAAGAGGGCACGTTCTGCGTGGAGCACTGGGTGTTATGCACAAACAATGAATCATGGAACACTACATCAAAAACTAATGATGTAATGTATGGTGATTAACATAACGATAAAAAAAGAATTGACTGACATTTGGTGGGACTGAGCACAAAAACAAAATTTACAAGCACTTATTAACAAATCAGGCCTTTTCAATGGTGATGTTCTAATTAGATTTCTTATTTACTCTTGCATTCATTAAAATAAATACATGGATCAGTATGATTTCTCTTCAAAGCCCGACAATTAAAATGGCCTTTGGGATTTTGTGGTTGTTGCTGGTTTTTGTTTGTTGTTTGCTGTTTTCACTTACTCCTTAGGTTTGCTTACTAATTTCATCCCAACCTGCCCCATGGCTCCAAAATTCCCTTCTTAAGACCCGTTATAGACTACATGTTTGTATCCCTCCCCCCCAAAATTCATATGTTGAAACCTCTAATATCCAATGTGATGGTATTAGGAGGTGGGGCCTTTGGGAGAACAGGTCACAAGGGTGGAGCCCCCATGAGTGGGATGAGTGCCCTTATAAAGGAGACCCCAGAGAGCTCCCCTCCCCCTCCAGGAGACGCACCTCAGGAGAACAGCTGTCTGCGAACTAGGAAGTTAGCTCTCACCAGACACCGAATCCACCAGCACCTCGATCCTGGACTTCCCAGTCTCCAGGAGTATAAGAAATAAATTTCTGCTGACTAAGACAAGACCAATCTAGAAATTTAGAATGGTATCATCACCCTACATTTTCTAGCTCCAGCATCTACTTTTTTAGAACCAGACATCCTAGACATACTATCTAAACTAAGAAAATAATAAAGATTTCACATTTTTACCCTTCCTTCAAGCAGCTGACATGACTTCTGCAAAATCCCTGGCTACCCTACTCTGCCCCATCAAATCTCTCTTCCTATTTTCCACATGGCCATCACTTTATTTGCCAGTTGTTCTTTTCTTTGACTTACCCTGTTTCCTCCAACCTTCATTCCCTGTTAAGACTGTTTCTCCCAGCGCAGTTACAGGTGTCAGCAGAAAAGGGGGCAAAGCTCAAGCGAAGCTAGAACGAGACCTCCACCCTGTTCTCGGCAGTAGGAGCCTTTGCTACAGAACTTAAGTGACCTTAGGCCCAAAGGATCCTCAGATTTCAACTTGAAGACTAAGACACAGAGAAAAGTCACATTTGAGCCACTCAGGGGAGCATGATGCTGGTGTTCAGGTGAGGGTAAGACCCAAGCCAAGTTACGAAAATGCTGTAATCTTCCAAACCTTCCTCCCTTTCTCCCAACACAGCCTACTCAAGGGGTCACAAACAGGGATGTCTCTCGGCCACATTGTCTTTGGCCCACCAAGTATTTTCAAACTTTCCAATTATTTGCCAACATTTAAAATCGGGAAGTGTGATGCAGCCATCCAGGCTTGCCGGTTCTCTGGAAGGGGCAGAACGAGCCAGCCTGCCCACATGACAAGTGGCTACAGCAAAGGGGTGGGGCCCCCTTCCGCACAGCAAGGGTTCTCCATTTTACTGTTTGCCCAATTATTTTCTATCTGGCCCATCTCACTCATTCTTGTTATCTGCACTCCCACTGTAGGCATGTGAGTTTATAACCTTTGAAAACCAAGGCCTGCCAAGTGCTCTCTAATAAAGATTTGGCAACATTTCCCACGTAGCTGAGAATTTTATTTTATTTTTTTAATTCACTCCTGCCTATAAGGGATTTGGGTCAAGACGGAAACCTTCCCGTCAGATAACCCAGCAGCATACAATCTGACTCTCCGATTTCTGACCATCCAGACATCTGGGAGACCTGGAAACAAGACAGGAAAGAAGGGGCGGTAGGGAACACAGTGGACTCTGCACCCACATACCTCCTTCTGTCTTCCTCATACTCCCAGCCACCCTGCCACCATAATTGTACCAAAGGTTGCAAACTTGTGAGTGGAATGCTTCTGCCAAGACTATATATGCATCCTAGTAGGGTTTTCAAAGACAAAGAAGTGCTACCAAAAATCAGACAGGATTTCACTATAATGGTTGCATGTCACGGCTGAAAAGGGGGTGACAAAGGTAGTCTGGAACAAGACAGCCCCCAGTATGCCCCCTTGACCGCCATGTCCATGTCCTCCCTGTGCATTGTCGGGTGCAAGCCCATGCTGCTTCCAGAGGAATTCCTTCTCCGGATACTTAGCAAGTGCCGTTCACCAGTGAGATGCCGAGAGGCTTATGAGCAATGATCACGGTTACGACATATGCTGGGAGCACAAGGAGCTCAGGCCCCTGGCTGAGAGAAGGCCGCTACTGTCATGCCCCCTCACCACGCCCAGGATCATCCCACAAAGCTTGATGAGTACCCCCCGGGGCTGTCAGATTATAAAACTGCACCTCACAGAAGAAAGTCAAACCATTAAGTCATTACCACATTTAAAAGTAAAGAGCAGGAAATTAACCCGCCAAAGAAAACAGTTCGCAGAAGCAGCCTCTGGAATGAGGGCAGGCTGGGCAAGAGGAAACGGAGCATGGCCCGAACAGGAAGCACCCGGACTCCGGTGAAGCCATCCCACAGCTGCGGCAGGCCAGATGGAATCTTCTGGGTGAAAAGGCGTGGCTGCGATTCATGCCTGTGAGCCAGGTAAGATGGAGTCCGGACACTTCTAAGCAATTGTTTCTCACTAAATGAGCTTTCTTTGCTTCCAAGGCTCTGCTAGGAGATCGGGTGCATGTGAACGGCTTCTAACTGGCTTGTCTCAGAGCTAAGAGCAAGAGGGAACGCAGGCGCTGTGGTCTCCATGGATCAATTAAAGATCCATCCCAAAGTGGGCCTAAAATATTCCAAAATTACAAAGTGAATCCATGGGGGAGATGGGGTTCGACTGAGAAGAAGTGGATTTGTACAGCGCCTCAGGAACAGGGCAGCTAGGTAGAGGGAGGGCCCCCCATATACTTCCTCCATCACATGATCGCAGCTAGGTAGAGGGAGGTCCCCCCATATACTTGGGCAACAAGAGAAAAAGGCCAGTCGTCTGAAAACCAAGTCCTGGCCACAAGTGGTTCCAACCTGGGTTAGTAAGGAAACGCAACTGCCCAGTCTTCTTTCCCAGGGCTGATTTCCCTCTAATCTTGCTAACTACCTCCAAGCACTTCCTTTTCTCTCTTCCTTCCTTTCCTCAGATCCCTTTATTTGTCGCTGTACAATACTTGAATGCTCTGCCCGAAAGTTCTCTTCAGATGAAATGCCTTATGGATAAACGTCATGAATGGGCGCTCTCTCTGTGAGCTAAAGCCTTGCACTTAATTCTGGGCTGCATTTACAGAGGGACAATTGCTGCTCCCAGAGAAGAAGCAAGGGGCTCAGATATTTAATGAGCTGTTATGTATACGTCTGGAAGGCAAAAAAGAGATCCAACGGGTAGACGTTACAGGCAAGCCGGTTAGAACTCAACAAGTTAAATCTCTTCAATTACAGCAATGTTTGCTTTGCCCAGTACTGAACTCTTGTCACTGGGCATGCTTAACAGATCTGAAAAAAATCCCTCTTAAGAGCACACTGGAAGGTATGTCAGTCCTGGATAGGAAAGAGATTAAGTCTCAATCTAAGGATCCTACAATTCTGCAGTAAATAATATCATAGGAATAGTTGCTCCATAATGAGATACATAGTCGTACACATCCATGCGATGGGGCAGTTTAACCAACATGAGTTTCAGGAAGAAACCAGACAGGAGAGGTGCCTATCCCTTACTCTGTAACAGAGGGTGATTCTATCCTAGAGTTGGATAAAAACTGACCAGTCAACAGACTTGAACTCAGAAAAAGGGCTGGAAAAAATAAAAAGACTAAAAGGCCAGAACTTTCAAGATCAAATCTCATGGGCAAAAGGAGCTATGTTGTAAATTACACATGGATAAGATATGAGGACCGAACTTAATGGCAAGGGTTTTTGGGGGGTTTTTTTGTTTTTACGTTTTTTAGATTTTTAAATGCCTACTCTGATAGGAAATTTAGGATTCTGGTTTTTCTATTCTGGGTAAGAAGGAGGAGAATGAAAAATCCCACCTCTGCCCCAGCCCGTGTCCACATGGGCAGCACAAAATCTATAGAGAATTTCCATTCTGGGGTGCCTGGGTGGCTCAGTCAGTTAAGTGTCCAAATCTTGATTTCAGCTCAGGTCGTGATCTCAGGGTCATGAGATCAAGCTCCAACATCTGGCTCCACACTCAGTGGGGAGTTGGCCTGAGATTCTGTCCCTCCCCCCTCAGCCTCTCCCCCTGCTCACATGGCAACTCTCTCTCTTGCTCTCTTTCAAATAAATAAATAAATCTTAGAAAAAAAAAAAAAAGAACTTCCATTCCAAAGCTCTCTACAGATGACAGCCTCCTTGACCAAATGCCACAGGGCTGGCAACGATTTCTAAACAGATTAATGAGAGGCTTCTGAGAATGTTAACTCAAAACCATTGTTTCTGAAATTTAGCTTGGGTCTCTTGGAGCAAAAAGCTGGCCCGTCACAAAGAAAGGTATGGATACAAGTATTGCAAGACTCCCTGGTCCAACTGCTGTAATACGGTACCAGTGTTTTCTGCAAAACTGTTATTACTGTACTAATGACACTGTCTTAGAAGTCTGTGCATCTCTGTCATTTAAAAAGCTAATCATAACATAATGTTAACATATGGAAACCAGGCTATTCTTGTTCTCTGGGCTCAATGTGCCCCAACTGACCACAGCATTTTCTTAGCACCAGAAGATTGTTCTTACAACCCTCCTGGCTACTTGAGCACTTTCTTCTTTAGAACCCTCTAAATAAAAACAAAAGCGGGGGGGGAGGGAGGAACGTGCAATTTACTACATCAAGTAAAAGCCAGGATCTGTTTAGTGTACATATTCCCTGCAATTCACTGGTACGCCCTTTCTTAAGAAAATGACAATCAAAAGTAACTTCAATGCACCCCCAATGTTTGCCACCAAGCCAGTCCACATGGTCCCATCACCCCGATCACATATGCATCTCCACTCTGGCACACTAACCATCTACCATACATACACCCAACAGTCAAGAAAAGACCTTCCTAAGAAAGCGAGTCACATGGACGCTAGCTTTATCCCCCCAACACAGGCTGCCGGGAGTGAAACATACAAAGTCAGCCCACACACATTCACGCCATCTCAAGGTATCTCCCCATCAAACACTTATTCATTAGAAAGGGGAAACTAGGGCGCCTGAGTCGCTCAGTTGGTTAAGCATCTGCCTTTGGCTCAGGTCATGATTCCAGGGTCATGGGATGGAACCCTGCATCGGGCTCCCGGCTTGGTGGGAGGCCCACTTCTCCCTCTCCCACTCCCCCTGCTTGTGTTCCCTCTTGCTGTGTCTCTTTCTGTCAAATAAATAAACAAAATCTTTTAAAAAGGGGAGGGGGAACTAGTCATTTTAACATAGAGAAGACTGGCAGACACTACGTGTGTCACCACCAAGGAACCAAAGTTAAAATCACGAGTAACAAACCAAGTCAACATCACGCACTTCCTGATCTGAGGCACTAAGAGCCCAGCACTCCTCTGGTGTTTTTGCTAAACCTGAATTAATCATGATGTTAGATAATCTACAAAATAACAGTAACCTTCAAAAAGACTGTTAGCTATTGGAGTGCCTGGGTAGCTCAGGTGGTTAAGCATCTGACTTTTGATTTTGGCTCAGGTCATGATCTCTGGGTCCTGGGATAGAGCCGTGTGTTGGGCTCCACGCTCAGTGGGGAGTCCGCTTGAGGATGCTCCCCTTCTTTCTCTGGCCCTCCCCCCACTTACGTGTGCGCATGCTCTCTCTAAAATAAATAAATTTTTAAAAAGAAAAAAGTGCTAGTTGTTGAAAGAAAAAAAAGAAAATGGAAAGAAGTATGACACAATCTACAAAGGGGACATGGGACAAATGACAGCTAGATGCGTTCTTGGCCCAGAAAAGAGACAACTGGAAAAACTTGAATGAAATCTGTAGATTGGATAATAATATTAAATCATTGTTAATATCCAGATTTTTACCAGAATGTTAACTGTACTTCCGGTTATAATAACAGAATGTCCTTGGTTTGAGTAAATACACAGTGAAATCCATAAAGTCATAGGGGCGTCATGTGTGTAATTTGCCCCCAAATTTTCAGAAAAAAACTATATATATGGATTTGTACACATACATATATGTGTGTGGGGGGGTGCATTTGTGTATAAAGAGGAGAGAGAGAATATGATCAAGTAGGTATGGTAAAATGTAAAACATAAACATTAACATTTGGGGAAGGTGGGAAGCTTACATAGGGATTCCTCACAACATTTCTGTGACTTCCCCAAGTAAAAAGGTTTTCAAGATTAAAAAATAATAATAATGACCCAAGTGGGCCTGAGCTCTTCGAGGACAGAACTAGAAAAGGAGGGGGAATATAGTGTACGTCCATCCCCTTTGCTCCCCCCATCCCCAACACCTGAGAAGCATTGGATTGTTCTGGGCTTCTCTGACAGCCACTGTGGAAGCCTGCAGTGAGCTCCCCTCTGGCACCACTATGTCTCCAAATCCCCAGAGCCAAACATAGGGCCTACCATATACTACTGGCTCAAGAAATGGCCACTGAATGAATGAATGAGCTGTAAGAAGTATCTGAAAGAAACTGTGGGCAGCCCCCATCATGGTGCTCCAGCTGCAAAGTCGGTAGGATATGGCCCTCTTGTATAAATGGCTGGGTGGGAATGAGGGGCAGGAGGCATCCAAATAAAAAGTAAGGTATGGCTCTCCAAAGGGGTGTTCTTTTTATTGAGGAGGAAGGGTAACTGAGCATGTGCCCTAGAACTGTCCTGAAATGGCCCTACTCTCTGGACTGGGTGAGGAAGGGCATACATTCCAGGTATGATGTGCACCAGCATCCAAGTTCTCTGTGGGATCCTGCATAAGCTATCTGATGCACCAAGATGAAAAGGAATGAAGACCAGGGAGGGGTGCCTGAATGGCTCAGTCAGTTAAACATCAACTCTTGGCTTCAGCTCAGGTCGAGATCTCATGGGTTGTGGGATTGAGCCCCACGTCAAGCTCCGCGTTCAGCGGGGAGGTGGCTTGAAGGGTCTCTGCCTCTGTCCCTCCCCCCACTCTCTCTCTCTCCCTCTCTCTCTCTTTCTCAAATAAAGCTAAAAAAAAAAAAAAAGAAGAAGAAGACAACATGAAGACCAGGATTCCCCAAGATGGCATTAAAGACTGAAGCAACTCCATATACAGTAAATACTTCATTATGAACACAATGCCTCATTACATTCTGTTCTTACCTCCCAAACCAACTAGCACTTGGTTTCTCAAATTCACACTGACTACACACATGAGGTATGAAATTGGAATCATTTTAATTACCAAAGTTCAAGAAAGCTTCAAAAAAAGTTGTTTAGCAGATGAAAAACGTGACTTTGCTTCAAAAATTTAGCTAATTCAAGAACATCCCAACAGATTGCTTTTCCAGAGACATTCAATTCTGAATAGAGATGAAGGGGAAAAAAAAAAATACAATCCTCAGGCCACTGGAGTGTAAGTCTTAGGGGATGCTCCTATAATCCCAAATTGGGTTATAGAAAATTGGGACCTACAAGAAATGTGCTTTCTTGAATGACCAAGATACAATTTCACAATCATGAACAACCATGTGATAATATTCCAGAAACAAATTAAACAAGGCAAACCGTGGCACAAAACAGAGGGCAGGACTCCAAACTGCAAACCTGATTTGCATATTAATGCAAATAAGGACTTTTTGCTTTAATGAGGAATACAATTTTCATGGCATCTATAGGTGAGATTGCCATGCTCACTTGTACGGACTTGTTCACCAATTTATATGAAAATGAGTTCATGTGGCAATGAACATAATGGGGGTGGAAAAAAAGCCCTCCTAATCAATAAGGAATCAACAGTGAGCCCACAAAGGAACTGGGGCAGGCTGGTACAGCTGCCTTCTCCGTTTTACTTGCCACATATGGGGGGCCAAGGAGGTCCCCCTCAGAGTCCGTGCCTTCCTCTAATTTAATAAGGATATGTGTGTGTGTGTAACCCACCCCCTGACTGTTAGTTGCCAGTTTCTGGTTGGTTTGTCCCTAACACCCTTCACCTTCCTATCTCCCAGTCCAAAGCTGTGCCACCTCTCCAGAAAGGAGTGGGAGAATGTGGATGTATCATATCTCCTTCTAGGTACTCCCAAGGGGGTGTTGTCTATATAACCCCAAAGGACATGGAGTAAAGACAACGTGCAAGAAAACTACTTGATGAGCCCTACCTCAAAACCAGAAGCCAGCTTCTATCCCTTCTGTATTCAGTATCCCTCCCGTCCCAGACATGATCTAGTCTTCAGGCGGCCAAAGGCATGGCTCTATCAACGTCAGACGAAATTGCGAGGATCCATGGTGCCCTGATGCCTGACCTAAGGATTTGGTTAGGGACCCCTCTATGGAGTTTGGCTAGAACCTCAGATCTACATGCAAATCAGTAAGATGGTGTGGTATTCTTACTATTTCAACACTTCTGAATCAATTAGTATCTCCCCTTGCACATACTCCTCCCTTCTCCATGAGAACCCATACTTATGATACCCCTGAACTGTCGTACCAGTGGGATGATAAGGGCAGTTCAGTGAAAATCAAGCGATCGTCTATTTTGGTCCAAAGCAGAAGCCAAGACATTCGACCAAAGGATAATAGGATGGCTTCCCGAAACGTGAGTCTTCACGCTGGTCATCAGTTCCTAGTGTGCTATTACCAATGAAAAATGCAGAAGCTTTCGCCTCTTGGTCCCCACCCAACTGGTTCTTCTTACCTTTGGTTCCATTGAAATGAAACTGTGGGTTCCTCTGCTCGAGAGAACTGACCTTTTAATCGTCCTGCTATGGTAGAAGTGGTAGTAGTCCTTTAGGGCCCCGATCTGCAAAGACAGGAGGGAAGCACAAGGGGAGTTAGTGGGAGTTAAAGGAAGCCTTCTGTTTTCCCGTTTCATTAAAATAAGAACACAAAACAAAACAAAGGTCCATAAATTATGCAGTTGCCTCTATGCTTAAATGTTACTTGAACCTTGGTGATCACTTTTCCAAAGAAGGACAGGTGACATGAAATGGAGTGTCCTTGAGGCAGTGACTGAGCAACTGAAGATTATAATGGGGCAGCTTAGCCTCTCCATATCTCCCTTTTAATGTTTAATTTATATGCAGCATTTTAAGTAATTCTATATCCATTTATATCCAAATGTGGGAAAGAGAAAAAAAAATCAAATAGCTATCTGGTTATAAAAACACACTGCATTCTGTTTGCTCTGAGAAATGTACAATGAAGGACCTTGTTAGATTATTTATATCACCAATTTGAAACAAGTCCTGAGCCGTTGGTCATTCACAAAGAAGACACCTCTTAGTTTCCTGACTTAAGTCGGCAGTATAACTACATGGCAGTTATGCATTTAATCACAAACTAAAAGTGGGATGGCGATGTCTGCAATGAGGCGAAGATCACATATCCTACCTACCAACTAAGCATCCCGTGGAAAAGGAGTTCAATCCACTGTCTTTGCGACCACCTCTTTTAACAGACTCATCTTCTCATCTGTGTACCCCTCTCTTGCATTGAAAGCAGTTAGGTCTGTTTAGGATAGCTTTGAAAATAAGTCACTGCCACTTCCGGAAAACAAACAAAATCCCAGATAATCATATTCTCTCAGCAGATTATCAGATGTGGGTCACATGCATGGAAATTGAACAATATACCAAATGGAGACAGAAGAGCCTGGTTCTCGCTCCAGCTGACACTGCTCAGAAGTGGCTTCTGGGCTAAATCCCACATGTCTCCATTTCCATTCCTATAAAACCAGGCGTCAGGCTAGTTAACTTCTAAGATCACTGCAGCCCTCAAATTCCAACAAAGTCCCTTCTTTGACACGGACACTTTTTTTTTTTTTTTTTTTTTTGCTTTGCACAAGTACATCAAATGGACTATTTCTCCAGAACACCATGGCTCTGCCCTAAAACAATGACCATTAACAGGATGTTTTCCAATTGGGACAATTCAAAAGTTGGCTTTCTTAATTAAAAAAAAAAAAAAAGTCATTGGCCCAGCTTCATTTTCCAGATAAAAGGTTTATTTTTTTAGTTCTCTTCTTTCCATCAATTCTCAATCATCACTCCCCCCAATGATAATGATCGACCCAAATACGGTGCCACTGAAAAGTGCCCCCCGCACTGGGACTTTACACTCTATATGAATGTCTCTAATCATCATTAGATCTGACAATCTGAACTCTCAAGTTTTTAACTCAAGTGGAAACTGCCCAGATGCACACAGAAAAGATTGGGAACTCTGAGACAGCAGCAAACAACGAGAAAGAGGACACAGATGCTAGCCTAAGGGTCCAAAAGGGCTTCAAGGAGGGATTTACAGGACAGTTTTAAGATTCCAGAGGACTAAGGGTAGAACTCACAATGGGCTGCGTAATCCTTTATAAGAAAATCTTAAAATCCCAAGGAGCTTAAAGCTTTCATCTCATGTAGCTTTTGTCAAGAGTGCTCCTTGGGTAAACACAGTAGTTTTTGTGGAAAGGGACATAAAATCTTTGGGGAAGAACTTTATACAGAACCTATCACCAGTGTGAAAAAAGGTCCGTGAGTTTCAGACCATGTCCATGCAACTATAATGGAACCTCTTCGATTATAGGAAATAACTGAATTCAACTGGACCATTAAACTCAAATGTGGATGACATATGCCCTGGAGATATAATTCTGATCCTTTGTGGCTTCTTTGGTAAAGACTCAAATCCTGGACTTATGTAGCATTTACGAAGGTGGAAAACAGAACCCCTGCCCTGACTTAGCATGCTTTGGGATGTTGGATACATCACTTAACTATTTTGGGCCTTGGTTCCTCAACTGTAAAATAAGGACACAGGAGGTAGAGTGGACAGAGACTGGCTGTCAGAGTCAAATGGGGGATAAAAATGTGTATGGGTGAATGTGGTTATAAGGACTGAACATAGTAACAGGTGCATTGCCTGGTCAAGTCACTGCCAGGCACAGAGTGTCAGATTGCTGGTTTCCCTTCTAAATTTAAATTTCAGCCCCACTTTCTCTCACCTCCTATCCTGCAATCCCTTACCTCCATCCTTTGGTCAGAATTTCTCTTGGTGTACCCTAGTATCACCTCTTAACTTCCCTCATCTTCACTGACCAAAGTCAGAAAGTCTGACTCACTGTTGGTGAGGATGGAGGCATGAAAGCAGCATACACAGCATTGGTAAAGAGCATGCCCTGGGACAACTGTTTTGAAAGCCATTTGGTAATATCAATACAATTATAAACTGGACCTAACCTTTGACCCAGCGTTTCCACTTCTAAAAATTTCTTGTACAGATATAGTCACTTCTGTATAAGAACAGGTGTTAGAGCAATTTTGTAAAGCAAAATCATTCAAACAACTAGCTATAATCAGTAGGTGTTTGGTTCTATATGAACTAAAATAAATTATCTCGAGGAGAGGGAGGGAGGCGGGAAGGAAGGAGAGAGAGAGAGAGAGAGAGAAGGAGGAAGGGAGAAAATATGACCCCATTTGTGTAGGTGAACAAAGAAAGAATCTGTATTACATATATGCTTATATGCATAGATATTTCAGGAAATTTGACCTACAAAGAGAGGCTTTCTTTTCATTGTTTATGCGTATGTATTATTTTTAAATTAAAAAAAACTAATTAAAAATGAAAGAAATAACAACTAAATGAACCAGCATGCACACACAAATCCCACATACTCTTCCGGGGGCAAATCTGCTTCCCAAAGTCCGTGCGCCTGGTACAGGGCCACCTGTCTCCAGGCCATGAAATCTCTCTAGTGGGAAGCTGTACTTTATCTCCTCCTTTACAGGGATACTGTTTCTTCTATAGAGTTGGGGAATGGTGTTCTGTGACTGACTGATGTCTCATTGACTAAATGTCTACCATGTGCCAGGAATCTTATGGCTCTTCTGCTTATCATATTTAACTTAATTCCCCCAGGAACCCTGGAAGATAAATATCATTACCTCCACTTTGATAAATGAAGTTACTGAGGCTCAGGGAGTGCCCACACGTACAAAGCTAGTATGGTGAGGTGGGGGGAATGTAAATCCCTGCTGAATGGCTAGCTGGCATCTGAACTTAGGTTGCATGGTGCATCCTACAGGTGGGCTCGTTCCAGCATCCTTCCGGGAGCTTTCCTGCACTGCAGAGCTAAAGAGCTCAACTCTGTGCAGCCAGGGTTCTGATGTGATTAAGGTTCTGCCAAACAAAGGCAGACTACAGCATCCTGGGCCGGGCTCTTGGAAGCCTTTATGTGTTTAGTGGTCGTGGTGGCAGAGGTCTTAATGCTGGCTGCTAGCTTTCTGCGCATTTGTTTGTAGAATGTAGAACTTTGATCATGCTGAAGAGCCGCTTGGGAGCCTGGCAGGAGCCAGCAGCTTGGAGAATGGGCGCAACAACGCCCGTTGTTTTGTCGGTAAATTGGCAAGAGATTATCAAAGAGCTATGGGGGCAACAGAGGGTAGCTTCCTCATTCCTCAGCAAAAAGCTGAGGATGAAGCAGCAACTCTTGGGAAGGCCCATTCTGTGATGTGGCGTTGGGGGACATTTCTGAAAGCTTTGCCTTCTCGAATGATTCTACAAGCCATTTAATAGTCTATACCGAATGCCTTCCAAAGTAGAATGACTAGTGGATTCTGCAGTAGGCTCCCTACAAAATCTAAAATTGGATAGCTCAAAACTTCTGAAAAAGTAGCTACATTTACACAATCTTATACAACTTTGAGACCCTCCAAGTTATGTATCTCCTGAGTCATGAACAGTTATAGGCACCAGTGAGGCCCAGGCCCCGGGTGACTCACTGTATTCTGACCACCTGTTAGATGAACACACTTGCTTCTAGTCTTCTCAGAGCCATACGCACCAACCTCCTCTCTCAAATCTGTTTTCTACACCACAGCCAGGAAAAGGCCACAAAATGCAAATTTGGTCATACTCCTGCCTAAAATTTGTAGGGGCTTCCCTCTGCTCTGAAAAGAAACAGTAATAGTTAACATTGAATATTACTTAACACTATAGTTTGTAACTATAATATAAGATCATATTAACATCAATGCCATGCCAAGAACTCCCCTACGGGCTTTACCTAAGTCACTGAATGAAGACCATTATCCTCCTCTGACCCATGGCACCTGCAGAATCCGGCTCTCTGGCCTTACTTCAAATCACACAGACTCTCCATCCTCTAGACTCTGGCCTCGAAGAGTTCCCTGACTCAGATTTGCTGTTCCCTTTACCTACAGGACAACCTTCTTCCCCGCCTCCACCCTCTCCACCTGGCTTCCCTCTTCCTTGTCCTCTATGTGTCACCTCAAGTAGGAAGTCTTCAAACCCTCCAGGCCAGGTGAGGTTCCACTGCCTCACAGAATCATAAAACATAGGCCTGTGGTTATACTTCGATCAGTACAATGATCTGCTTAATGGCTGCACCCCCACCTGCATGCCTGTATGTTCTGATGAGACAGAGACACATCTGTCGTGCTTACACTTTGTTTCCAGCTCCTACTATATGGCTCAACACGTAAAAGGTTCTCAACAAAGACTGTGGAGTGGATGCTATGAACATCAGAATCCTCGAGCTGCTAAAATTGCATACGTTAGACCTACGGAGGATTCAAAATCTCTGGTGTGAGTATAATAGGACTATCCAATCAAGGTTAATTTCAGCAAAAATAGTTTAATTCCACTTTAACTGAAGTACCAAATCTGCCAGGGTTATGGTTCAGAAGGTTGTAGGCAGAGACATCATTATTCTTTTCTTTCTTTCTTTCTTTTCTGCTGCAAGACAACAGCTAAGGAGTAGCGCCTGTTAGTTCCATCATTCTACATCATTCAAACAAAATAATCTGTCGCCTTGCAGAGTTATAGACATTTTTATATCTAAATATATATATTTAAAAGCATGTTTATGTCTCTTGTCTATTAATATGCATGTCCCTTATTGGTGAGAATTGTGTCTTTCATAGTCTTCCAACAGCACTGAGCATGCTGAGGGCATTTAATAAACATTAAGAAGAAAAATGTCATAACATGTTGAGAGCTATTCAGAAGAAAAGACAGGGTATGAAAACAAAGCAGTAATATTATCTATAAGCAGACATTCCACCCAGCTCCTCCAGGGTAATGTAAAACAAAAGATGACTGTGTGTATATGTTACCCAATACCAACAAGGGCTAAAACAAGGAGCAATATGTAACTAATGTAGGGAGGTTTTATAAATAAATCAGAAACCATAGGCATATACGAAGTATAAAATCAATAGGAGAATAGCCATAGCTCAACCTTTCCCTTAATCCCACATAAAGGAAGGAGAGTAATTCCTTCCCTCTTGACCCTCTTAAGCTCCTTTTCTCTACAGTCATGCACAAAACACTCTTCCCTACCTAGCAACACAACTCTATACAACACTAAGCCAATAAATTTCATCTTTTGCTCCCAATTCTGTCAAGCGTTTGTGCCTTTTCTTCCTTAGTGGTAGCCTCTCATCCTTGCACCCAGAATTCTCCTATCGTGACCCTTTCTCAAGCCAAACTCTTCTTAGAAAAGGTTTCTTTAATGAACTATTTTATACTAAGGTGTAAATGACTGGTAAGACTCAATGTCTTGGTTCTTCCAGGAACAACTGCATTTGATCAGAAAATTAAAACTTAAGCCAAATAAATGAGACCATTGTGTTTATAATTTCCAAAAACAATCCTTGTCAGAAAACAATTATTGGAGGGTTTTTGCTTTTGGTTTTGTTTTTCTGCTAGCAAGAGGGAACCTTCCCTGTGTACCTAAATTCTTATGTCACAAGGGAGCTATAGACTTCTGAGCAGAGTTAGGAGCCAGAAGACTTATGTTTTGCAATGGCTTTGACCCCAGTGAGGAGCTGTGTGGCCTTCCTGAATTCATTCACCACCAACAGTCTCACCAATGCTTGTGACTAAAATCCCCTCAAGTCTAATGACTCCAGGCCTATAGGTGGCAAATTTTTTATACACAGTTCTATGTATAAAAAAACCAACATGAACCATGTTGGTTTTCCCAGGACAGAGGTGTTTCCAGAGACACAGATTTTTTCAATACTTAAACTGGGGCAGTCCCCATCAAATTTGGTCACCCTGATTATGAAGCAGCAAGGTCAAGGGCCCTGTGGCCACCTCAATAAAACTTGTCTGCCTTGTTCTCCCTCCTGCCCTCTCCAATTTATACATTTATCCAAATTCTGAACTCCCTTTGGAAAAGCTATTTATCTCCACTCCAGAAATTTTTTTAAATGGGTAAAAATTTGAAAAGACATCTCACAAAAGAAGATATACAAACAGCCAATAAGCAGGTAAAAAGATGCTCAAATGCAAATTAATATCATAAAAGCACTGTACACACACCAAAATGGTTACAGTCCAAAGGATGGACAATACCAAGCTCTGATGAGATGGTGGAGAATTGGAGGTCTCACACATTGCTAGTGGGAGTATAAAATGGTTCAACATCTTTGGAAAATCGTTTGGTAATTTCTTATGAAACACATATCCTCTTCATGACCCAGACACTTCATTTCTAGGTATTTACTCAAAAAAAGGAAACCCTATTTTGAAACAAAACTCATACACAAATGTTTACAGCACCTTTCTTAATAACAGTCCCACACTGGAAACAATGCAAGTATCCATCAACAAGTAGATGGAAAAATAAATCGTGGTATATCCATACAGTGGAAGGAGCCGCAATAAAAAGGAACAAACTACTGATAAAGGTGACAACGTGGATGAATTTCAAAACATCATGCTGACGCAAAAGAACACACATGGCGTAGTTCCACTGATATGAAATCCTAGGACAGGTAATCTATGATGACAGAAGACAGATCAGTGACAATCTGGGTGTGGAGTGGGGATCGACCTGGAAAACCTGGAGAAATTCGGAATGTTGGGAATATTCAGTATCTTTATTATAGTGGTAATTACATGGGTAACAAGTGCTTCCGTGACCTAGAACCAGCTCATCATAGGCTTACGAGGTCCATTTTCATATCTTCCCAACAGCCTGTCCAATGACATCACATTGAGGACTTGAAATCAACAACGACGGAAGTATTAACATATCAAGAAAAATTGGCAAAGACTACAAATTAGGGCTTCTTTCCCTCCTGATAAGTCACTTGTTAGTATTTATCAGCCCGCCATGGGGTATAGAGATAGGTTAACACTCATCCCACCTTCTACAGAAATGGCTGCATTTGGAGGTATGTAAATTAGACATCAATAACAGTGATGTGAAAAGTTATAAATTCCCCTCTACTGACGTTCTGTAGAATGACACAGATTGGAAAACTTAAGAACCCAGTTACCTGGGGCTGGAATTTACCTTCCAGCTCACACCTCATCCCACCTCCTCAGGTTAGATGGGGAAAAATCAAGTCACCAAGGCCATTGTTCTTGCAGACCAACCTCGTCCGATGCCCAAAGTTGAAAAGTCAGAAACTTTAACTTGCTGAATTCCATTTGCACTTACAGACACAGCACCTGGATAAGCGGCTTCTCTTTCATTTAAATGCTGACTGTGATGCCTCTTCTGTGCTCTCCCAAGAATATTAAAACCACTATAATAATTTGCCTTCTGTGTTCCAGACTCTATAACATTCAAAATAGAACCAAAGAGAGGTTGGCCATGACTGCTTTCAACCGTAGGGTCTCTGCACCTGATTTTCCTCTGCCTGGAATACTCTTCTAAATCTTTATGACTCACACTCTCTCTGCTTTCAGATCTTTGGTCAAATGTTCCCTTCTCAGGGAGGCTTTCACTGACCTCCCGCATACCACAACCCCCTTCCCTGATTTATTTTTCCCTCTAACACTTCTCACCATTTGACATATATTCTTTTTATTTATCCCATTTATTATTGGTCTTCCCCCATTAGAATGTTAGTCCCATAAGGGCAGGGATTTTTATTTGACTCACTGATGGATTAGTCTTAGTTCCTCTTTTATTTTTTTTTAAAGATTTTATTTATTTATTTGAGAGAGAGTAAGAGAGAGAGAGAGCACACGCACAGAAGGAGAGTGGGAGGGAGAAACAGACTCCCCGCTGAGCAGAGAGCTGGATGTGGGGCTCGATCCCCGGACCCTGAGATCACGACCTGAGCTGAAGGCAGATGCTTAACCATCTAAGCCACCCAAGTACCCCATCTTAGCTCCTCTTAACACTGCCAGGCTTACCCAACAAACATGCAGAATGAATGAATGACCCCTGCCTGGGGGGAAATCAACACAGGAGTGAGCATGTCTCTATGGGAGACCTTTGGCAAAGTTTCTTGCTCATTTCTTTATGACCCTTCCTGGGACATAACATTAACATATAAAGTAACATATGCTTTATGCTTACTAAATGTTGAATGAATAAAGTCACCACATGTAAACATGTCCGAAAATTAAGAATCTACCACCAACAACAACCACTTGCTCACCAAAGTCTGCCTATATGTTTCTTAGTTCTCTCCCTTGTCCCTTCATAGTCAACGACCTCTTGGAATCATTGAACAAAAATGATATTTATAACAAGGTTGTTGAATTCATTAAATATTAAATGAGAAGGCAAGTAAATGCAGATATCTGATGAACTGCTAATATTTACAGAGTACAGACTAAGTGCCAGGCATTACTGCACTGCATCCTCATCACACAACATAATGAAGTAAGTATCATGATTTCCAAGTTACACGCAAGAAAGCAGAAGCTCACAAAATTTAAGAATTTGACTTAGACCACACAGCTAGCAAAGGGTGAAGCTCAGGTGGATCCCAGGTAGCTTAACTCCAGAGCATATGTTCTTAACTACTCTAAGAGATGTTTAAAATAAAAGGTTTCTAAGGATGAATTTAAAACCACAGCTAACCAGGGGCACCTGGGCGGCACAGTTGGTTAAGCAACTGATTCTTGGTTTCCGTTCCGGTCATGATCTCGGGGTCCTGGGTTGGAGCCCTGAGTCGGGCTCCATGCTGAGCGTGGAGACTGCTTGAGATTCTCTCTCCCTCTCCCTCTGCCCCTCCTGCTCATGTACACTCTCTCGCTACAATAAATTAAATCTTAAAAAATAAATAATAAATAAAACCACAGCTACTCAAAGATCTCAATTACCCAGAAGACTGTATTCCTAAGAGCTGTACATAGAGGGGATGTTTTCTAGGGATAGTTCTATCTACTTTGAGCAGATGCAGAAGAAACTTACTTTAAGGTCTCCATGTGAGAAAGTATCTTTAAGGCATATCTTCATAAGTTCAAAGGGCATTCCAAGTTAAACAAGTAATATCTGGCCCCACACATCTTAGATACCATTGCACTGGGCCATGGAATGCTACAAAGTAACATGAAGACTATCTTTTCTAGACTTTAGTTTCAATCAATCGCTCAGAGAATACTTGTGATTTCTTCCTAAATTCCTCTAAGTTCAGGCTCAGCATATGAGCTCTTTGTAGAGGTCTTCAGAAAATGGCATCACAGTGTGTAAATTCAGAGCAAAAGCCCCATGATAATTTTTTCTTTAAATCAGGGTGCTCAAGGAAAGATGTCTAATCTGTGTGATTTCAGAGCAATATTCTGACATATGTGGGCATGTAATGGGTTGAATAGTGACCCCCCACCCCAAAATGTTCACATCCCAATTCCCAGAACTTATGACTACATCACCAGATACAGCAAAAGGGACTTTGCAGCTGTGATTGAGGATTTTGAGATGGGGACATTATCCTGGATTATCTGGGTGGATCCAATGTAATCACAG
This sequence comes from Callorhinus ursinus, assembly GCF_003265705.2. Taxonomy (NCBI): domain Eukaryota; kingdom Metazoa; phylum Chordata; class Mammalia; order Carnivora; family Otariidae; genus Callorhinus; species Callorhinus ursinus. The sequence continues at coordinate 3,912,786 of NW_027397090.1, forward strand.
GGGTCCTTATAAGAGGAAGGCAGCAAAGTCAAAGAAGATGTGATTGTGGAAGCTGAGGTCAGAGAGAGAGGTGGAAGCACAGATCAGCGATGCAGGGTGGTCGGGGGGAGAAATAGAGGAAGAGAGAGAGAGAGAGATTTGAAAATGCTATGCTGCTAGTTCTGAAGGTGGAAGAAGGAACCACAAACCAGGGAATGTGGCCATCCACATCCTACTCTGCAGACTGGAAAAGGCAAGGAAATGAGTCTTCTCTAGACTCTCCAGAAGGAATACAACTCTGAGGACACCTTCATTTTAGGTTAGGACTTCTGGCCACCACGACTGTCAGATAATAAATTTGTGTTGTTGTAAGCCACTAAGTGGGTGGCTATTTGTTACAGCAACAACCGGAAACTACTAGAAGGTAGAACTATCACTTCAGTAGACATCTGTGAGAAACAAAGGAAATGAAACTGGACTATTCGTATTTGGAGCCAATTTATATTTCATTTTCAGGACCCTCTGGATATTCAATGATCAATTTCCAAATAACTGTACCAATATAATAACAGTGTTGAGTATTGGCCCAGCACTCTGCTAAGCTCTGTATTAGCATTATCAAGTTTAATGTTCAAAAAAAAAAAACCCCGAAAACCAAGATTTTGCCCAGCAAAAGAGAACTAGCAAATGGCTTGTTTCTTCAAAGCCATCATGGAGTTAACACTACTAATAACCAAAGCTACCACTTACTGAAGCTTTCCTACATTATCTCCAATCTTTCCGACAAAGGAAGAAGTATTTTAATTTTAGGGAGAAGGAAATGGAGTCCAAACATGAGAAAAGGTAAGTTACGTGCCCAAATGAGAAGTATCTGACTCCAAAACTCTAAGCTTTTCTACAGCACTTTGACTTCTGCTTAAAATGCATTCAAAGGGTTTTGGTTCACCATATGTGATCCAAAGGGCACACTCAAATATTCCCACCCCAACCCACCTCCTTGCCCTCACTAATATGAGGCCTCATTATTTCATTTTAAAGCTACCTGATCAGCAGGATGTGGGAGAATCTAGGTCCCCGTAGTTCACATTAAAAGTGAGTCATCAAAAACATCCTATTCCAAATCCCGAGCAAGCAAGAAACAGATATAATTTCACCAAGGAAATGTAAGACAGAGAAAACAGAGTAAGCAATAACTTTTCCCAATTTCAAGTGAGAAATCTACAGTTTGCCCCACTATTCACATGAGACATGAGACTTGCCTCAAAGCAAATCACAGAAGATCAGAATTGGAAAAAAAACGTTAGCAGGATTTTAATCTGACTCACCCCGTTGGATGCAGAATCCATTCTTCAAACTGGTATACAGCACTGCATTTCCTGGGGTAGCCCATTTGTCAGAAACTTCTCCCAGATAATTAGCCTAAATCCACTTACTACTCCTGGTTCTAGCCTGTGGAGCCAACCCAGAAGAGTCAATCCCTCCTCCATAAGTCAGCCAGCCAACACATCCCTACTAGGTCTTCCCTGTTCTTGGCTGAACATCCAAGTTTTTCTTTTCTTTCTTTTTTTTTTTTCTCATGCAACAAGTCTTCCCAAGTCTTGCTTTCCCTAGACAAGCCAACATGTGTAATACCTCTCCAGAAAACTTGGAGCCCAGAACAGAACACACGTTAATTCCAGGTATGATGGAGCCAGGATGCAGTCCGTGACCCCATGACTTCTCTTGGTGATGTTCTTCTAATTGGAGAAGTAGCTTAAAATTGAACTGTCCGTAGCAGAATGAACTTGGTCAACTAAAGAGTCCTTTTTAATGTGATTCTCCTCCAGTCTATATTTTTGATTTCTTAAGTGTCAGTGCCAATGTGAATATTAAATGTCATTTTCTATATTCTACTCTATACTTTTACAGCCTTCCTAGATATTAAGTATTTACTGAATGTGTATGATATGCCAAGCACTGATCCAAAGATGCTGCAGATAAAACAAACAAAACAAAGTCTCTACTAAAATGCAGAGAACTTTCTTTTTTTTTTTTTAAGATTTTATTTATTTATTTGACAGAGAGAGAGAAAGCACAAGCAGGGGAAGCAGCAATGGGAGAGGGAGAAGCAGGCTCCCCGATGAGCAGGGAGCTTGATGCGGGGCTCGGTCCCAGGATCCTGGGATCATGACCTGAGCCAAAGGCAGACGCTTAACTGACTGAGCCACCCAGGCGTCCCTGCAGAGAACTTTCTGACTTGACTCTGACAACCCCACTGTGTCAAGTGCAAGTTTGAAAGTCATGTCTTCTGTACTCAATCAGAATATTTCCCCCAAAGGAACTCAATTTTTCCTATTAGTATATTAGAGATAACAATTGGGTTCAGCATCCGACATAAATGCTATGTGTAACAGTTCTTCAAGAATCAGCTGTGAATGGCATTAGGCTTTTATGTTCTTCAGTCCCTTTTTGTCCAAAACGAATAATTACGTCCTTCATGTAAAATAATCCTTGTATACTCCTCCAGATAAGAACCTTCACAACTGCTATTTATAATCAGCTATTCTTCTACAAAGTTCTTAAAAACCCATCTGTAAGTAATTTCTGGAGAAACTAAAAGAAGTTATTGTTTAATATTTAAGCTATTCCACCTGCTTGTAAGACACACATCACATTCCCACAAAGGAAATCGTCCAAGAGAGGCCGAGGGAGAAGGAGCACACATAGCCTGCATTTAGGTCTGTATTCTTTTCCTTACTGATCACCTTAGCAACTTGAAGCATTTCCACATATATGGAAACAAACAGAGAAGAGTACGTATTTTGATAGGTGGAAACGTTTCTGGAATTACTCCTGGAATGGTAAATCTTCTTTTTAGATTCAATGATTCTCAACAACTGTCATACATTAGAATTATATGGGCACTAAATAAAATACTCATGTTTGTCCCCCCACACCCACCCCAGAGCTTCTAACTTAAGCATCTGAGTTAAGGCCAGGGTATCAGTATTTAGGTGATTCTAATACAGACCAAGGTGAAGAACCACTGTTCTAACCCATCCATCTCATTCTGCAGAAATAGAACAATTTATTCTGAGTTTGGCAATCTCCATTCAGATATTCCTATCTATTTAAATACATTTAAATGAGAAAAATCTCTAATTTGACTTTAGTACTAGTGTAACTGGCATGCTTTGCTCTTTTATTCATTTCTTTAAAAGCCCTCCTCACCTTCAAAAAAAAACTGGAAAAATGAATTTAGTTTAGGCAGATTTAGAAATCCGAATATTTTATCATATTGGTAAACAGAGGCTATTTTGAGCTTTACAGCATTTGAAATGACATATTTTACTCTTAAAAGGGAAGATTCTGGGTGTAAAGGCTGTGAGCATTCAAAATGTGTGACAGAGACTAAGTGTATTCAGGATAGTTGATGGCTTTGTCATTCTCAATTAAAAAAAAAAAAAACTTACTAGGAAGTGTCACGATCCCAGATTTCAAGACATACTACAAAGCTAAGTAATCAAAACAGTATGGTGCTAGCTCAAAAACAGACACACAGATCAATGGAACAAAACAGTCCAGAAATAAATCCACAACTATATGGTCAATTAATCTATGATAAAGGAAATAAGAACATACAAGGGGGAAACGACAGTCTCTCTTCAACAAACGGTGCTGGGAGAACTGGACAGCTACCTGCAAAAGAATGGATTTGGACCACTTTCTTACACCATACACAAAAATAAACTCAAAATGGATTAAAGACCTGAAGCCCTAAAACTACTAAAAGAAATCATAGGCAGTAATCTCTTGGACATCGGCCTCAGCAACGTATTTCTGGATACAGACTCCTCAGGCAAAGGAAACAAAAGCAAAAATAAACTATGGGGATTACATCAAAATAAAAAGCTTTTGCACAGTGAAGGAAACCCTCAACAAAACAAAAAAGCAACCTACTGAATTTGCAAATGATAGATCTGATAAGGGGCTAATAGCCAAAATAAATAAAGGACTTACACAACTTAACACCAAAAAAAAAAAAAAAAACCCACCAAACAATCCAATAAAAAAATGGGTAGAGGACCTGAATAGACATTCTTTCCAAAGAAGACATACAGATGGCCAAAAGACATGGAAAGATGTTCATCATCACTCATCATCAGGGAAATGCAGATCAAAACCACCATGAGAGATCACCTCACACCAGTCAGAATCAAAGACACAAGAAATAACAAGCGTTAGTGGGGATATGGAGAAAAGGGAAACTTTGTGCACTCTTGGAGGGAATGTAAATTGGTGCAATCACCATGGAAAACAGTATGGAGGTTCCTCAAAAAATTAAAAATTGTTCCACCATATGATCCAGCAATTCCACTTCTGAGTATTTATCTGAAGGACAGAAAGACACTATCTCGAAAAGACAAATGCCTCCCCATGTTCACTGCATCCTTATTTACAATAGCCAAGATACAGAAGCAACCCAAGTGTTCACTGATGGATGAATGGATAAAGATGTGCCATAAGAAAGAATAAGATCCTGCCACTGCTACAACATGGATGGAACTAGAAGGTATTATGCAAAGTGAAAATAAGAGAGACAGAGAAAGATACACACCATATGATTTCACTTTTATGTGGAATCTAAAAAGCAAACAAACGAACTCTCAAATACAGAGAACAAACTGGCAGTTGCTAGAGGGCATGTAGGTGGGGGATGGGTGACATAGACAAGGGGGGATGAAGAGATACAAACTTCCAGTTACTAAAGAAAATTATTAGGAGGAGAAGTTCCCCCATAGCTTTGTAATGGTTGTTCACAGATGCTTTGTACATTTGTCCCCAACTTGGTCCTTGCTGGGGATTAACAGAGGTAGCCCTTGCAGGGTAGTGCCCCCAAACTGGACCCACAACAGGCGATAAATGACCACAAGATATAACATAATGGCAGAGGAAAAGTGAGTGAGGTTTCCAGGCAGATGGGAAGTCCTGCATCTAGGCAGATGGGAGGTTGGGCCGTACTTTTATAGTTCATGAAGCTCTGCCACCGCGGGCAGGTACTGGCCAGTTGTATGAATTAAAGATGCCACAGGTAAACACCGATTAAAATAGAGGTAATAAGAGAAAAAAATGCCAATACCAAGTGATAGTGAGGATGTGAGTAAATGTAAGGCTCATACGTGGTTGCTGGGAGTCCTTGAAAGACAGTTTAGCAATTTCTTGAAAGATTAAACATTCACTTACTAGATGACCCAGAAATCCCACTCCTAAATATTGTCCCCAGGAAAACAAAAACTTGTGTTTACACAAAAACTTGTACATGAATATTTGTAGTGGCTTTAGTCATAATCACCAACAACTAGGAACGACTCAAAGTCTTACAACGGGAGAATGAATAAACAAACTTGTACAGCCATACAAGAGTATTTTTCATCAATAAAAAGGACCAACCTACTGATTAATTAATCAGGGATGAATCTCAAACGCATTATAGCAAGGGAAAGAAGCCAGGCTCAAAAGGTTGCATACTGTATTATTCTATTTATATGACATTCTAGAAAAGGCAATTCAGACCAGAAAATACATTAGCGGCTGCCAGGAGTTGGGGGTAACAGCAAGAGGCTGATTACAAAGGAGTACGACAAAAGTCTTTTGAGGTGACAAAATTGTTCTCTATTATGAAGATGGTTACATGACTACATGCATTTGTCAAAACTTATAGGGCCGTACGTGAATTTTACTGTACGCAAGTGATATCTCAATAAACCTGATCCAATTTTTCTTTAAAGTCCATAAGGAAAAGCTCAGTCATCAAAGTGAGTTTACTGGAAAGATGATGCAAATGAAAAAGCAAAAAGGTAAGAAGTCGTCTGGGTGAAAATACATTATCAAATTGACTCTCCTCAATTGAGAAGCTTTCCTAAAGCTATAGCAACTGTTCCAGTACTTGGAATTACACAATGCAAACAGCAACCCTGAGAATCACTCAGAAGATACAAAGCTTTCTATCAAAGGAATGAAGTATTTCGACATTTCTTAGTGAAGTACTGCTTTCCACTAACATGGCGACCTCAGTCACTACAAAATATGACTGCGTTAAATGAACTAGGACTAGAAACTCTAAAAACATGGCTGGCAATTTTGAAACAAAGATGAGGACACACAAATGGCTCAGGGTCTCCTAAGTGCTGTTAACCACACACTTAAGTGGTTTGAAAGTAAATAAAACTCTATGACTCAGTGATTCTCCAAGTGTGGCTCTGGGACTCAAAGCCTCCAACTAGTATACTGACATCACCTGTAAACTTCGTAGAAAGGCACACTGATGGGCCCCACCCCAACGTGAATCAGAATCCAGTCATCGCCCTGTTCAACCAACTCAAGAGGAAGAGACAAGGAAATGGCAAACATGCAGGACTGAGGAAGCAACATTTTTTTATTAAATATTTTTATTTATTGGGGTGCCTGGGTGGCTCAGATGGTTAAGCGTCTGCCTTCGGCTCAGGTCGTGATCCCAGGGTCCTGGGATCGAGCCCCACATCGGGCTCCTGGCTCAGCGGGGAGCCTGCTTCTCCCTCTCCCTCTGCCTCTCCCCGAGTTCATGCTCTCTCTCTCTATGTCTTTAAAAAAAAAAAAAAAAAAGATTTTATTGACTTACACAGAGAGAGCTCGCTTGCGCATGCACCAGCAGGGGGAGGGGCCAAGAGGGAGAGAGAATCCTCAAGCGGACTCCATGCTGAGCATAGAGCTTGACTGGAGGCTCCATCTCACAACCCTGAGATCACTAAAGGAGCTGAAAGCAAGAGTCCGAGGCGCAACCTGCTGAGCCACCCAGGCACCCCTAATGATGAAGCAACGTTTAAAAAAGGACATGAGCACGTTGTTGTCTTTCTTGACCTGCGCAGTTAAGGTGAAGTCCAAACCTAGCCTTCCACATGCCCACACAACCTCTATAGTTAAAAAGGGGGTTAGTTCTAGGTTTTACCCTTTTATAATGCGAAGAGCCCAATCTCAGTTTACAAGAAAATTGGATTTCAAGTAGAATTTTATTCAAACTCAATTCTGGGAGATAATTAAAAACATTAATAATGTTCACAGCACTAAGAGAGGTGTAGTTATCTGTGATAGATCCGTTCATTTCAGAACCAAGTGAGTAAAGTTTCAGAACTAAAATTTCACAGGTGATATACATGTTAATAATTACAACTATTAAAAATTAAAAATTGTCCTCCAAGAACCATCAGGTCCTGCCATATTCTACTTTACGTGGACTCTATCTTCTCAGCTTCTGCTTTCCATACAGGAGGATCAATAACGATTTCTACATTTTCAATACATGTCTCAGGCATAAAGATCAGGTCTTTCTTTCTCAAGAGAAAGGTTTTGCTATCTCAATGGATGTCTTTGTAGCAAAATGTTACTTTCATCCATCTGAATGAGGGTTCATTAAGCACAGAGAAGAGAATCAAGTCCCCAATATGGCCACAATTATATCCACAGATATGCTCCGTTTACAAAACAAGGCTTTATTTCCATTAAATTATCAACATCTCCTCTTGGGAGTCCTGCTTTATTCATGCTATCTGTCCGTGATATTCGAAAGCTACAAATTCATAATTTTGCATACACGGGCCATCTAGCCTTTCAATCACCTCAGGGCAAAATATTTCACACCATGTTAGTTCTCAGTTGAGAACATCCAGTTCTTCAGTAGATGCATGGGTCACAGGCAACAAAATCTGAACACTGGCTTAAGCAAAATACTACCAGGGTAGGTCTACTGCCTCTCACCTCCACACACACACTTGGCCCCAAAACATGTAAAAAGAATGCCTGTGTTTTGGATTATCTGCGTTTTTAGCCCCACTGCCCACTTGAAGAATTTTACAACTTTATAAACAGGATAAATAATAACTCATTGGGCCACGTGTTTTTGTTCCATGCCAGGTAACAATTAATTGCTTATATTCACATGCTGTTTCCATCTTTAAAGTGCTTCTCCATACATCGTTTTATATGAGTAATTAAGATAATATCATACCTCTTGGTAAAACTGGCCAGTTATTTCTTGTTATTTTCACAGTAAAATCAAAAATGCCTTTGTTTGGCCCATGAGGAGCTATCAGGTCTGCCTCCTGTCTACCTTTCTAGCACGATTTCCTAACACCTCCTCCTCATTCACTGGCTTTCTACCTAGCCTCAGGATATTTGCACTTGCTATCCCACCTGCCTGGGATTCCCTTTTTTCCAATCTCCTATTGCCTAATCCTTTCTTGTCTTTTAGAACTTAGCTCCAACATCACTTCATCAGAAAAAGTCTTCTCTGAGCTCCCTACTAAGTGACTTTCCCAGTTACTCTCTCTCTGGTCAAGTTGTTTATTTCTTCACTAACTTTTTTTAAAATATCGCAATATTGCCCACACCCATCATAGTGCTTGGCACACAGTGGGCCCAATAAGCACTTATAAAATGAGTAAGTGAGTGAATGAATACCGTGAAATAAGAATTACTATCCTGATTTTCCAAATAATAAAACTGAGGCCCAGCTAACTTCGGGGATTTACCCAAACTTTTGTGACGGAAACCAGATTTTTCTGACACCAAGCTCCGTGCCATTTTCACTATCCTATACCAAACCTAAGTAGCCTAAAGAATATCATAATTGGTGCTGGGAGTCATATTTTCAATTTTCATATTTTCAATTTTCAACTCCAACCTGATTAACTGTAGGATTAATATCTTTATCTCAACAATTCCTGAGCCTGGCTGAAGTGCCCAGCCTTTAATTTTTTTTTCTTACCGTAAAACACCCATTGACCTTTATCTCAGCAGCCTGCTGGGTCTTAAATATATGTCAAATAAACCCAAAAAGAGAGTTTAAATAACCATTATGCCTACCAAGTAAATGTTTGTATCCACAAGATAGAAAGTTAGAAGTAATGTTTAAGAAAACGTACTCGGTGCAGTAGATTGAGTTTTAAGTTCTCTCTCTTCTATCATTCCTAAGTACTTACTGTTGACATAAAAGATAAACCCAATATAGTGTTTTGCCGAAAGAATCATTGCAATGTTTACAGATTTTTGCAGGCACTGAAGACATACACTTATCTGGACAAATACCTCATATCTGAATAAATGAAGAAAAAGTGTATTTAATATATATTCACCTTCTCTCTGAGGTTTCCACGGGACTGAAAATTAATCCATGAATTATTTTAATATTCCGAACACTGGATCCTGTCTGACAGCTACATTTGTATAGCTCAAACAGATGCAGGCAATTTAGAAGAAGAACAGGGCTTCACGGTTTTCCTCCCTCTTAGTTCAAACATGCCAACATTCTGTAGCTAAGTTGTGAAATAGGTTTAAAGCCCCAATAAACTAAAGTGATAAAGACCTAGGGTGGAGAATGGTCTGGGCGGCCACAAGCATTTACTCCCATTTCAAATGTATCGTGTTAATTTCAATTCTTACCATGGCTGCAGTAGATATGCTGGTATGTCTCTATTCTGTTGTTTTTGTTACTGCATAACTTCCAGAGATCTATAAAAGGAACTTATATGGTCAACGCGATGGATGCAGCAACTTACCCCTCACTGCACAGTTTAACAAAATCCTGTCATGTAGTCAGGATCAGCCAAGGAACTCTGAGTTTAGTTGGCAGGTATGGGTAACGGCACCCCCATCATAACATGGCCATATTCCTACTTGCAAACATGATTACTACACGTACCGTTCCCCAAACGAGCCTTCTGACTTTCCTCAGCAAAGGATTCTCTGGTCCCGGGGACCCACCAAGATGTTCAGGCTTTAGCCATTAGAGCAATCGTTTCCCTTCCTACTCAACAGCCACAACGGTAAAATTGACATTTTGCTGTATCAACAGCAGGAAAAAATATCGAACATTTCCCTTCAAGGTAGTTTAATAAAAAGGGTTGAATAGTCAGATTTTCACAGAACTAGAGAAAAAGAATAGTGCCTCCCAAATCGGCTTATTTGTTCATACACCACATACATATATATTCAAACTCCCTTAACAAAATTTTTCCATATGCCTATCTCCTAAAGACACACAGTCCCTGATAAATACAAACATTATTAGCAATCATCATTAAAGAAGATGACTAGAAAAGCTTCTCTACATTATTAAGGAACTTGTATAATTGGAGCTTGAAGACGTTAGAACTCAGCTCTGCTAAATACCTGGTCCAGTGCTTTATCCATGCCTCTTCTTCTTGGGCCTCAGTTTCTTTCATCTTTATAAAGGGGGGGGTGACGCGAGGTGACACCATTGCCCACAACTCTACAACCCAATGGTTCTAACTATCTAAGGGGCATTCACAGCTTAGGGGACATTATTAGGACCCTTCTCAAGCCACAGAATGTTGGAAGTGGCATTTCCTTCAAGAGAAACAAATCACCATTGATTAATACGCCCCCTATGTCCCCCGCACACACTTTCCTCCCAACTATAAGGAATAACCAAATACAATATGGTAATGTGGGGACAAAGGCAATGCCTTAGTAGAATGCTGGATCCAGCAAGATCCAAGCAATAAATTTTATGGAACTTTACCATCCTCTCTCATCACAAAGCCCTTTATGATAACACTCAAGTAAACCCATCTGGTTGAGTTAATAATTAGTTTAAATCTGTTACAAGTTAATGGTGCACAGACAAGTCATTCCAGGTACATGATGATACAGCAAATTTGTGATACAATTTACAGATAATATTTTGCACAGCCTTTCATTTTTCTCTACTTCCTACTCTGATTAGAAAACAAAGTCATTAAAGAACAAGCAGGACCTTCAAATAAGACATATCTACCTACTGGCTGAATTCAAAGGAAAAAAAAAACATTCTCAGGAATCCCACAGGGTTTCAGAAGGACCTCTCAAAGGCTGAGACAGACCCCAGGCCATTTCCATATTTTGAGCTGCCTGTTGTATTATAAGACAAAGAAATGCTAAAATGTGTAGCATATTTATTTAATACAAAAATACTATACTATGCTATTCATCGGATAGTTTCAGAATGTTCAATGCACATTCATTCACAGTGTACTTACTATAAACAGTGTAGTAATGAGACAAGAGATGGAAGTTTTCAAACCGACATTGTATTTCAATTCAACCAGAGCACAAAACTGTATGTATAAGCTCATTGGGAGTTATTCTGTAAATATCAAACCTGGAGCCAAATGATCTTCCAGCCCATGTTCCTGGGATCCTGTCCCTTGGGTAAGATCCTAGAGTTCACTTAAAGGTCTGTTATGTGCCCATTGCCTTTCGATATCCATTACACCAAAAAAAAGCACAAAAGATCATCCCCCTCTCCGAACACATAGACTGTAATTCAGCAAAATCTGACTAGTGAGGCTGGAATCATCAAAATGCAATGGGGTTGAAAATGAGCTAATGATTCACATGTTTTGATGGTAATGAAAACAGAGAAGGCTGAGGCCAGGGTTAGGGGGAAGGGCAGGTAGAGAATGGATCCCTCAGGGAAAGAGAAGCTCTGAGTGAGCTCTGGGGGAATCCGCCAACAACCAGGCGCCCAGGAAGAACAGAGCACAGTGGCAGTTCTCAACCCTGGCTGCATATTGAAGAATATTGATGCCCAGACCCCACCTAAGGCCAGTTAAAGATCAGTAAAGGCTCCCAGGTGACTAGAATGTGTAGCCAGGGAACGAGAACCACTGAGTCAAGAGGGCCAAGGATCAGGGAAAGAAACGGCCAAGTAAGAACAGCTCCAGTAATCAGGACTTGGGTGACTGTAAGGCAACAGAGCCAGTTTGTTCTAGAACAGATCTGGGATGTGAGTGGGATAGGGTTAAGAGGTGTCCAGAGATAGATCTCTTGCTTACTTACCAACAGAGTGTAAGGACACAGCCCCGGAGAGGGAAGGACATGCAGGCTGAAGCTATGGCAAGCTAAACTCAGACAACATTCTCCTCCGCATTGCGCTGCATGATGTCTCCATCTCCTAGCACGGTACGTATGTAAACATTTCCTTCTCTTACCATGTAGTAGAGAACAGGTCACAGCTCCGTCAGAATCTGTCCGACGGCCTTCCTATCCCCTCAGAGAAAATCTGCTTACTATGCTTGGCCCGCAAAGACCTGCAGGCTCACTCCTCAAAGTGTGGTCCTCGGGCCAGCAGCAGCAGTTAAGAACTACAAGGCCTTATTAGAACTACAGAACCTCAGTGCCCATCTTGGACTTACTAAATCAGAATCTGCATTTTAACAAGATCCCCAAGGGACTTCCATGCACATTAAAATGTGAGAAGCACCAATCTATAGGATCGACCTCTGCAGCCCATCTGCTACCCGACTCGGCATCATTGGTCTTCCTACTCTTCCTTCAACGTATCAGGCTCTCTCCTGTCCGGGGCCTTTGCACTGGCTGGGTCCTCTACCAGAATGGGTTTCCTCCAGATATGTGTACGGCTCATTTCTTCACCTCACCTTCTCCAGCTCTTTACTCATGTCACCTTCTCCATGAAAACTTCCCTAGCCATGTGCAGACATTCCCCCTTCCCTGCTTTCTGTCCACAGCACTTGCTGCCAACAGACATACTTGTGCTTTTCTTTTCAACTGCTTATCAACAATCTCCCTGGGGTAGACTGCAAAATATGGCCACATTCTTTGTATCTCTTCCTATGAAGGAGTGAAGTTTACGTCTCCACCTCTTGAAGCTAGGCTTGGTCACGTGGCTTGTTTTGACCTTGGGAATGGTAGTACAGAAGACACAAGCAGAAATTTGCAAAGGGCTCACACTGTAAGGATTCCTCTCTCTGGCTGCTGGGGTACCTACTTGTCCCGATGGGAAGAAGCAGGCCAAGCCAGCCTGGGATGGATAATGGGAGGCACACGGCCAGTTACCCCCACAGTCCAAGCCAGCAGCCAGCACCAGCCGCTAGGAACATGAGTGAAGGCATCCAAGACAAACCGGGCCCTGGCTGACCCACCAGTTGACTGAAGAACGTACCGGTCCATTTACAGCCTCACAGCAATAATGAGTGTTTGTTCTAAGCCACTGGGTTTGGGGTGCATGCCGGTACACTCCTCCTAGGAGTATTTAAATTCCCAGAAGTAGAGATTTTTGTGCCCAGCTGCATCTCCAGAGCTTAGCAGAGTACTTAGCACAGTGAGGATATTCTGAAATATTTGCAGTGAACGTCAAAAGACAGACTGATGGCAAAGGGAACAATGACAAGTGAAGGAAGTAAATGTCCAGGATGGTTTCCATTGCTGAGAGATTAGAAGGCAGAAGAAGGACCTTCTGGGTTCATGATAACCTTGGTCTCTTCCGAGGTGGCGTGAACTAAGTAAGATTCTGACTACTTTAGTAACAGACTATTTGAGCAAAAATAAAAAAAAAAAAAATTCACATGTTCACATGCAGTGTTTCAAATTTATTCAAAATAGTTCTAGTGTCATGGTGCTTAACTTGTCTGAGACCACACAACCATGTGACCTTTAGAATATTTTTCACATTATGCAGCACTTACTCTCCTCGTTGTAAGTTATTCTGATTTTTAACAGCTCGCAAATCGGCGAACCAAATCACTGCATGTTGCTTCAATTCTGTCTTGCCAAAGAAGAAAAATCTGCTGCTTTGGATTCATTTCAACAGTTGGAAAATTCAGGCCATAACATTTTAAATCTCAGCTGTTCCCCGCTGTGTCCACATCACATAAATCAGTAAGTACACAGATACGACGTATGTGAAGCCGGTTCTCTAACAACTAAGGCATCCCGGCCAGAGGAACAGGGTGGCAAATCTAAGTGGACTCTGCAGCAGTGGGTGTCATAATTCTGAGAGCACAGTGTGGCCCTCCGAGAAGGCAGAAGCAAGTGCAACTGGCCAACAGAAAGCACGGTCCCTATTAAACAATCATTCGAGGTACAAAGGTAGCACGTTGTTTTCATTTCACCGGGAAAGATAAAAGACAAACTGCAATACACTAAGTTTCTATCTTCTTGGAAAAGACCAAACCTTCCATTTTCTAAAAGAGGCTTCCAGGTCCTGAACAGGGACATCTGAACCCACAGAACGAGTTTCATCCAGAGAGCTGGCGAGGCCAGACAGAAGCAACTTGGTGCAATTAAGCTCTGGTACCTTTAGGGTTTCCTTCAGGAAATGCAAATCTCTAAGCAACAGAACCGCATACATACATTTGGAAGTACATACATTTGGAATTACCTAATAGCTGGCTTCTGACTTTTTTTTTTTTTTTGAACCCATCTAATTATCACTTGCATAATGAGGAAAATGTAGACGAGACCACTGAGGTCTTCCTAGTAAGTCACAGGGTTCTTATCCAGAGTATCACTTTATCTTCTTTCCTCCTTCCCTACATACATTAGCCTATGCTGTGTGCAAGGCTAAGGAGAAAAGCTGTTGTATTTTTGCCTTAGTTGGAATGGGCAAGGTTCCACAGCAGGGAACAAATGAACCCACGCATCTCAGTGACTTAAAACAACAAAGTCTTGTTTCTAGTTCCTATTATATGTCCATCGTGCATCGGCTGGAAGTGCTGTTCATCAGATCCCATAAGGCCCCTGGCTAATGGTGCATCCACCACCTGGAGCTTTGCAGATCACAGCAAATCACACACACGCTGTTGAAGAAGGGACACATGTCACTTCTGCTCACATTTTCAACATTTTGATGTTGGCTCATGGAGGTTACATGCCCCCCTCCGCCCCCCGCCCCTTGACACCAAAAATAGGGAAGTACAATCCTATCACACAGCCAGGAGGAGAGCCAGAAATACTCAGTGGAACATACTCATGTCTGCTACAGTTTTGATTTATCCTCCAACTTTATTTACTCACAGCCATTTATCCATTTCAGAATATTTTTCTAAGGGTGTTTTAACAGTAGAGCGCACTCTGCTAGGCACCATATGCAAAACAAAGATGAACCAGAAAAAAAATCCTGTCTTTAAGGAGATGGCTGTCTAGCATGCGCACATGCGCACATACATACATACACTGAATACAACCTAAATATGTCAAATGCCAGGGAAAAGCAGCACACAAATTTCAATGAGAGTTTAAAGGAAGGAGGTTTTTGCCACCGGCAGTTTAACTCTAGGAGATACCATCTGAGAAGGGCTTTGCAGAATGAGCCCTGCACAGGAGGATGTCCAGGCGGCAGGAATGACATGAGTCGGGGCAGAAAAGTAGGGCATGGCAGTTCATGTGCAAAGAATGGCAAAGTGTTTAGGTTGAATTATGTTTCGAAAAGGGGAGGAGGAGAAGGAAGAAGAAGAAGAGGGAGAAGTAGTCTTTTTGACCAGATTGGGTGCTGAGAAAATGTGGCAAGCTTTGAAGGAGAAGACAATGGGGGCAGGGTAGGACTGGTGCAAGAGTCCAAACAAGAAGTAACAAGGGGCTTAGCTACAGAAGACCATCCCAATTGAGAGAAGAGTGCCACCCTAGAACTGTATACAGCATGAGAACACCGCACTTTCCCATTTCCCTTTCATCTGACCCGGAAAATACAACTCACCTTTCCCTCTGTCTAGGTCTGAAGGACTGGTCATTTGAGGCTTAGATCTGATCAAAGTGAAAAGGTCAGATAGGGAGACCCATCTCGATTGAGAGACTAGCTTCTGGCCATGTCACCCAAACAAGAGAGCATTCCTTTCATAATGGAGTTAAATTCCCAATGGACATTTGCTCTATTTGTCTTGAGTTTACTTCCTATCTCCAAGGATATTTCTGAAGCCACTCCTTAAGGACTAAGCCGCAGGGCTTAATTTTATGTCTGTTTGTCCCAGAGCCTGCAATCTCTCCTCTCTTGCCAATTTAACTCCTGCGTTTCGGTCCTTCAAAATGGCCAATCCAGGTGAGCCCTGCCACGAGACTTTGACCATCACAAGATTCTACTGCTTCCATTATCCTGAGTTTTAGGATGTTCATAGCACCAAACCTGCTTATTTTTGCTATGACCCGCTGATTCCACACAAACAGTAAAATTTGCCTGCGATCTGAAAACAACTCTTAGCTGACCCATTTTTTTCACTGGGGGAACTTTCTGCGCTGTTCTCACTGCTCCAACAGACATGGGACTTCCATTGACCCCTCCCTCCCAGGAAGATGAGCACAGGTGGCGGGGTCCTTGAGGTTCCTTGGGTTCCATGAGAAGCAGTCGTAGGATGACCTGAGACTTAGCTCTGCGTGGACAAGGTCACACCGTGCACTCTGTGACTCTCACACCAAGAATTTGCATGGAAGTCAAAGTCAGAAGGAATGACCCGGCTGGTGATGCCAAGGTCTGAAACCCTTAAAGATAAGGGTTAGGCTAGTTCCCAGGAAGCCCGGGACTTTAGAATCCACACTCAAATGACTCATCAATTCTAGATCACTGCTCTTTACCCATACATACTCCTTTAAAGAATATACCATACACCGTTAGCCATCTTTATTGACTGGATAGAATTCTTTTGTAATTTTTCTCCAGTGTTTAGACTTTTCTCTTTATATACATTGCATGTCTATAAAATACTTCAGGATTCAACTGACATTTAATGATTATTTATATAGAATGAGGCCATCTGAGATGCTACAGAATAATAATTAAATACCCCAAAGGAGGAGGGGGAGAAAAAAGAAAGAAAAACTAACTAAATTTCCTAAGAGAATTTTGGGCAAACTATATCTACATTTTACCTATACTTTCAGAGCAAGGTATAGCAAAGAGGTGACACTGAGATGTGCCTTCAACTGGGCCTGGGGCACCTGGGTGGGGCACCTGGGTGGCTCAGTTGGTTAAGCGTCTGCCTTTAGCTCAGGTCGCGATCCCAGGGTCCTGCGATCGAGTCCCACATCCGGCTCCCTGCTCAGCGGGGAGTCTGCTTCTCCCTCTCCCAGCTGCTCTGCCTATTTGTGTGTGCTTTCTCTCTCTCTCTCTCTCTCTCTGACAAATAAATAAATAAAATCTTGAAGAAGAAGAAGAAGAAGAAGAGGAGCTAGGATTTCCAGAACAGCAAGGAAGACGGGTGAATATTCCAAGTGGAAAGATTGGCACAGAAACAGGAAAGCACTGAGCATAATACCTGGGGAACAACGGGAAGTCCAGGCTGTGTTAAGGGACAGAACAGGAAAGATGATACAAAAAGTATCTCAGGGAAAGTGGGTAGAGGCCTTTAAAAGCCCAGAGAAGAAATCTGTGTGAACACAGTAGGAAATGGGAGCTACTGGTGGCTTCTCAACGGGGGCATGGCAGCACCAAAATAAGCTTTAAGATCATTCTCTCTAACCTCAAGCTCAACCACTTGTTAACTAGACTATTGACATCAGCGGCTTTCTGTTCCTCAGGAGCGCTGGCCCTGGCTGTCTCCTCTGCATGGACATGACCCCCAACCCAGACCTCCATGGAGTTGGCTCCTTCTTAATATTCAGGTCTCTGCCTCAAGTGCTTCCTCCTCAGTGAGCCTCCCTGACCAGCCCGGTCTATAGAACGCCTCACCACCTTGTGTTTTGCTTTCCAACGACACTTATCATAATTGATATTATTCTATTCATTTCATTACTGGCTTAAAGCTTGTCTCCTCCCACTGTCATATAAGCTCCATGTGAGCAGATACCTTATCCATGACAAATATAGTAGCACCGTGCCTATTAGAATGGATGATAAACAATATGTACTCTGTGACTATTTTTAACAGCTGAATTGAGACCTACTTCCCATACTATACATTTCACCTATTTAAAATAAACTGCCCAATGTTTTTATATTTCCACAGAGTCGGGTGGAAATGACCACAATTCATTTTAGAACATTTTTTTCTCACCCCCAAAAGAAACCCATACCCCTTACCCTATTCCTGTCAACCCTTCCAGCCCGATGTGACTAATCTACCTTCCATCTCTCTGGATTTGCCTATTTGGGACATTTCATAAAAACAGAACCATACTATCTGTGGCCTTTTATGACCGGCTCTTTTCACTTAGCCGAGTGTTTTCCAGGTTCACCCATATTACAGCATGGATCAGTACCTCATTCATTTTTATTGCAAAATAAAATTGTTTATTTTGTTTATCCATTCATCAGTTGAGAGAATTTGGGTTGTTTCCACTTTTTGGAGTTTTTGTGTGAACAAAGGTTTTCACTTCTTTTGGGTACACAGCTAGGAGTGGAATTGCTGGGTCATATGGTAACTCTATGTTTGACATTTTGAGGAACCGCTAGAGTGTTTTCCAACAGTGACTGTATCATTTTACGATTCTACCGGCAACGTATGAGGGTTCCAATGGCTTCACATCCTTGCCCACACTCGTGATTATCTGTCTTTTTGATTACAGCCATCCAAGTGAGTATGACCTAGTATCTCACTGTGGTTTTGATTGGCATCTATTTCCCTGATGTTATACATAGTTTTAGGTGCTTATTGCCCATTTATATATCTTCTTGGGAGAAATGTCCATTCAGATCCTTTATGCCCATTTTTAATTGGGCTATTTGTCCAGAGGGCATCTTCTGGATCTAACTCTCTTATCAAGTATGGTTTGCAAATATTTTCTCCCATTGGGTGGTTTGCCTTTTCACTTCCTTGGCCGTGTCCTTCAATAACTATTTTTAAATAAAGCCATGAATAAAACCAACCCTTTAAGACAGAGAAAGTCTCCGACCAGCTCAGACGTGTGTGGCAAATTAGTGACAGGGCGGGACCTAGAGGGGAATGCAAGTCACCTGTCTTCTGTCTTGAGTTTGGTTACAGGTTCTCAGAGCATTGTCCAACCAGCCCAGAAGCAATGACATCACCCTCCAATAATTCAAAGAATGTAGCATTTGGCAAATTGGCTCAGGAGCACTAACCAAATAGAAAGATGCCCCACAGTTTAAAAAAAAAGAAAAAAGAAAAGAAACAAAGAAAAAAGCGTTCGTGGGGAGCTGGGCTGTAATAAATCCTAAGTGGCCTACAATTTAGTTTTCTCTTGAAAAACTCTGAAATTGATGAATGGGGTTGCATACACTCAGGAAAAAAAATAGGTATTAGTTAAGTGCAAGTAAGTACAATAGGCCCAGGATTGAGTATGCAGTAAACTTCTAAACTTATAGTTCTGGATATCTGCTTACAAGATTAAAGGCCCTGGAAGGGTCTCCCCCTGCACTGCATTCAAACTAGTGAGCACTGCCCAGTTTTATTTTGGTTGAGAAACATCAACTAGTGAAAACAAGGTACAAGCCTGGGAACAGTGACATGGAGGGAACTGGGATATTTTTACAGCTGGAAGAGCTTCTCAGAGTAGAGAAATACCAGACCTTAAGTACTTATTACAAAAATATCAGACCTTGGGTACTTAGTACAAATATAGATATATATGGAGAATATATATATATATATATTATATATGTATGTATGGAAAGGCAGCAGGGAAGGACTTGCTTTTAATAAACCTTAACCAGTTCCAATGCTGGTATGGGACCCACATTGTAATTTTCCCAAGACAGAGTTAACCTCTTAGATAATGCACGGATTTAAATAGAAATTTAATGCTTCCTTTGTGATGTTAACCTTAAATTAACAATCAGATTACATAGGAATGCAAACAAGATTAAGCTAATATACATAGAGCAATATAAAAATATTATATATTAAATAGAGAGCAATCTATAAATAATTTTTAAAACACATATTTAAAAATGTATGTCTATTCCTATAGGGCACTAAAGTTTGGACTAAGAATAAAATAAAGACGTGTTCAGAACACAGCTTCATTATACTCTATAAATTAAAAGGGCAGAATACATGACATGTGAATAAATTATAGGTATAATTATTTATTATAACAGAAGTGGGCTACATGACAACTTAAGGTAGAGGCAACCATAAAATGTAACAAAGTATATACCATTTTAAAATCATCCTTAAATATTATTTCTGGTTTCACATTCTCTGTTTACACTCTTCCCTCTATAGTCAGTGTTCAATGCAATCTTCAGTTTTAAAATCAAATACAGGAAGACACATTTGGGAGTTGAAAGCAATCACCCAGGTGTCTGTCTTTTATCCCTTAAGTTGATACAGGACCTCCAGTGCAAATAATAGCACACAGATGGGTAAAGGAGAGATAATACCTAAATGTATCCAAAGAGAATCACAGTGTGGGTCAAACGTCATGTTTCCCTGCCTCGTGAGTATGCTGGCACAAGGACTTGGAATCCTCATCTTACGCAAACTGATAAGCCTTCTAATATCCCAGCCTCACACCGTCTTGACTCTGTCTAACCCACTGGCCTTCACCTGTTCTCTACCTGATCAGCTCACCAGCATGTCTACTCTGGAACCTTGTCATGATGCAGAACAGCTCTAATTTGGAGCTTACCAAACACACACACACACACACACACACACACCCTCTGGGATGCCTCCATCCCATGTTTTCACTTCTGCTACTGCGGTCTAACTGGCCCTCCATTTTGATTTTGTACTCACAGTTCCTACACCCGCCCCATTCCTTTGACCCACCATGCCTATTTTGGCCCCTCCACCCTCCTCAAAGCCTGGACACTGTCCTGTCATTTCAGAGGTACTCCCCCTCCTATTCAAGAGTCACTGGATCCCATCCTCCCCCACCTTTCCGCCCCTCCCCCCACCCACAGCTTCCCACCCATCTCTTCCCTTCTCTCTCACCCTGGCAAAAGCTAACTCCCTGTTTTGCCCTGTTCTAATCTCAGGTTTCTGAGCCTTAGTGACAGAAGCACAAAACAATACGAACTGCTTCATCTGTTCCCTCATGAATAGTCAAGCACTACTTTCTGAGTGATAACTCAGTACAAGCAGCAAATACTCTCATTGCTATCCGGCTATTCGGCTGTTCTTTTCATAGTCATTCATCATTGATTTTTTTTTTTTTTTTAATTTGAGTCTAGCTGAGACACGACGTTATGTTGGTTTCAGGTGCACAGTGTAGGGATCTGACTAGTCTCCATGTTATTCTGTGCTCACCACAGGTGTAGCTACATCAGTCTCACGCTGGTTCTGCTTTTTGTTTGTTTATTCACTGGTTTTTGTTTTTTTTTTTTTAATTCCATATATGAGGGAATCATATGGTATTTGTCTTCCTCAGCCGGACTGATTTCATTTAGCATGATACCCTTCTACGTCCATCCCCATTGTCACAAATAGCATGATCTCATCCTTTTTTATGGCTTCTTATCAGAATTTCCTTAACATGGGTCAAACCACCGGAGCACCTGGACACCAATTTCACCCAGCTCTCCCCAGTCTCTGCAGGTGTCTTTCACCTCAGAAGTGACTCGTGAGATTGAGCTACTTGACACATACGTTCCTTTCCCCTCACCTTGAACTCCCCCACATCTCCACTCACCCTTCATTCCTCTTTAGTCTCAAGGAAACAGGGAGTGCTCCTCTTGCCCTTCCAAACCTATTTCTCCCCATGTAATGCTTCCTATCCCAAGTGCACACCTTGCTAGATGCTGGGGACACAAACAAGACAGAGGCATGGCTCTGGTTCCCAGCTAGTGAAAAGATGTGCAATCACACACACACACACACACACACACACACACACACACACACACATGCTCTCTCTCTCTCTCTCTCTCTCTCTCTCACACACACACACACACACACACAAATACGCAAACAATTAGGGTAACCACATCATTTCTCTTCCAAACCCAGACATGTCTGAAAGGAAAAGAGGGTGTCAAAAAATACTTAATGGAGGTAACGCATAAGCCAGGACTATCCCTGGCAAAATAGGATGTACAGTCACACTAATTATAACATAGGATACCTTCAATTATGCAGCCATTAAAATCTGTCTAAAATTATTTAATAACCCTGGAAAAGGCTCACTATATAATGTTAGGTGCAAACAACAGGATGAAACTGTATATAGAAACTGAGCATCACTTGGTTAAAAATAAAAAACAAGCTATAACAACGGACACCCATGGAGTATGTCGTACGTGCCAGGCACTATTGCTAACTTCTCTCAGCTAATCCTCTCACTGACTCTGTGAGGGAAATCCTGTTGGCTCTTCTTCACACGGAGACCTTAAGGCGCTTGCCTACAGCCCCGCAGCTCAGAAGGGGCAGTGTTAGAATTCAAACCCTTTTGGTTCTAGACCTGTGATCCTAGCCACCCCAGGGCATCCAGGAGGCAGAGGGCAAGAACATAGGTAGGTAGGCAAATGTGTAATCAGAACCTTCCGTACTCATTTCCTGTCCCACATCCCCGAGTTCCCCTCATTATTCAACCAAGCTCTGGCACCAAGATTGCGGTTAACCTCTTCATCATCAAATCTTTATGCCACGCTTCAGTTCTCATATGCCAGATTCTCTCTACAGCTCTTCTCACTCGTGTACACCCTAGAAAGGGAACGCCCGTTCTCGTGGCTTCCAGGCTCTACCTTCAGGGCCTCTGTGACCCTCAATAGTCCCTTTATCCCTTCACCCCTAAGTGGAGAGATTCCCATAAAGCCCTATCCTCAGCCCCCTCCACTCTCCACTCTTCAGGCTACATCCCTTAGCAATCCTACTCAATCTGCGTGCCCTCCTCTGGAGCAACAACATCAAGCCTGAAACTATCCTTTTGTTCTCAAAGCACTCCTGCAGACTGCCCTGATTCCATAAATGAGTCCACCATTCTCCTGGTCCCGTGGCCATAAACTTGATACTTACCTTCACCTTCACCCTCCTCCTCACCCTCCACCTCCACTAAGACCCCGAGCCATACTGAATCCACCTCTGCAAGAATCCCAAAGCTGTTCTCTTCCCATTGTCTCAGCTTCCGTTTCATTACCAATGACCTTTGCCAACACAAGAGCCTCTCTGCCTCCTCCAGCTCCTTGCACACACTGAGGCCAGCAGATTCGTCCCAGGCGAACCATACTGTGCAGCCTGTGACCCCGTTCGTATCTGTCCTGCATTGAATGACAGCTATGAGTAAAAATGTCCTACCTCCTGGAAAGCAGAGAATGTCTCATGCATTACATGGTGGACTCTCATGTTGGCTGAGTCAGTGGGTTGTTGCCTCTTCTCAGGGAACTTCAACGTAACTCTTTATCTTACATGATGAACTTGAAACTCCCTAGCCTAAGCATTTAAAGCCTTGTATAACCCGATCTGTAGGAGAAAGTTTTCAAGTCCCGCATCTGCTTCCCCTCATTCCCCAGCTACAGCACCCCCTTTTCCCTTGGGGGAACTGTCCTTCCCATCAGTGGTCAACGTCTCCCTCACTTCAAGGGTGAACATGTGACCCAAGGTGACTCACCCACATGTGGCCATCCCCGTGGACGAGGTCAGTGGCCTATGAGTAGAGAGATGACCCTATCAGGAAGTCAGTCACTGGAGTCTTTTTCACTGGTTAATTTCAACAGCAGGTAAGGGAGGTACTAAGAATCGTAGGAGCTTTGCTGTCTTGGGGAAAGGGCCTGTGTGAGAATAAAGCTCATACAGGGAAACAGAGAAATCCCTGACATTAGCACTACCTCTGGACTTGCAGCTGGATGGACTCACAATCACCTTTTTAAAAAACTCTTGGATCTAGAAGTGTTTCAGAATTCAGAATTCGTCAGATGAGAAACATACAACAGGACCCAGCCTCAAGGACACCGTCCTTGTACTCAAACTCATTAATGTATTTCTGCAACAACAACAACAAATTAATGCCCTAATTAGTGCCAGTTTAGGTCAGGATAGGTTTTGCCATGAAGAAAGTACACATCAGGTAAGGCCTGTTTGCACCAAGGGTTCAGCTTCTGTTTTCAAAGAACCACACCTAAAGGCATGCACATCTGTTTAAACCAACAGTCCCTGTTTCCTTATCTGATTGTTTATTAGTTTTATTTCAGCAGTAGGAGATTGGGTTTTCAACACCTGCACCTAGGAGAGTCCCATCTGTATTCCTATATTCCTATATTTCAATTTTATTTTCCATTACTCCTCCACGCGTACTCACATCTGAGTCAAATGCAAAAGGATAGCATAGGGAATATAGTCAATAATGTTGTCATAACGTCATACGCTGACAGATGGTGACCACACTTTTCAGGGTGACCACTGAGTCATGTATAGAATTGTTGAATCAGTGTGTTGTACATCTGAAACTACTGTAACAGTGTATGTTACTTATACCTCAATAAAAAGAAAAAAAGACTGTGTTTTGACTCTTTTGCATCCTTCATGCTATCTATGCCTTATAAACAAAGCTGCCCAACCTAGAGATGGGGAACCTTAGCTGGTTGATTTTCTAGTCTGTTCTCCCAGCCCTTTACCTCTGTCCATGGCTCTCAGGGAAAAAGTATAGCTATCAGCATCCTCTAAAGGAAGGATGAAAAACGACACTGACTCCATCCCCTTTCAGCCCCCACTAGATCCCCAGGGGCAGGCACGCGAATCCAGAAAATCACAAGTCACTCCACCTACAGAAACCTGCCTCAACCATGGCATTCTCTTATTTTCCTTCGAGCAGCCTTTGCATCTCCTTGGAGCCCCTGTAGATCATGTGATGCTTCCTAGTCTTATTTTCTTTATATATTCGTGTTCATTATTAGGCACCTGATTTCTCAGCAACCCCGAAACGTGGCTTGAGCAGGTATTAGGGTCCCCTCTTTGAAAAATGAGCCAATGAGGGTCGAGTTGGCTAATGAGAGAAAAAGCCCTCAAATGTGCTCACCCCTACTCTTGTTTTCTTCCTGATCTCATTTCCCTGCAGGGATCAACCCACAGTGAAGAGTTTATCGGCACTGACAGTCCTTTCTCGCTACCTTTAGATGTAGACATCTAATCTGTTGAAACTCGGAAGAATACTGCATGAGCAATTTCATTCATTATATGCATATTTAACTTTGGTAAAAATAAAAATTAACAGATATATACATATGGATATACACATGTCCGTATATCTGCACACTATCTTCTCACATGCATGAAGGTCTGTAAGCATTCATTTTTCCCATCCAGGAAGCCAAAGCCTTCTCATCCCACCTGAATTAGCCAAGAGATAAAGTCCCAAGGCACACCGATGCCTAGAGATACTTCAGCCTTGGGGAAAACCCAGACACTGCTTCAAATCACTAGAACAGACAAGACAAAAACCCCTCCCTGCCCAGGGGATGTTTCTGGGTCAGGACTCCCTCCCTTAGCCAAAGAGTCAGACATCGCTGGCCATTTTCCCAGCACGCTACCCTGCTTCTCTGGCCGACCTTTAAGGTTAAGACCTCTGGATAGAAGCTCATGAAAGACAGTGATAAGGCAAATTCAGCTGCCTTTGGGTACACAAAGATGCAGTTTTTCATTTCCAATAGAC
The DNA here is from genome assembly GCF_003265705.2 of Callorhinus ursinus. NCBI lineage: Eukaryota > Metazoa > Chordata > Mammalia > Carnivora > Otariidae > Callorhinus > Callorhinus ursinus. The sequence goes on from NW_027397090.1 coordinate 3,938,052, forward strand.
CCCAAAAATCCCAATGGCCACATGCAAGCCATTCCTGGCCTATGAGGTTAATGCAACAGATCCACCATCATCAGGCCAAACTCTCTGAGTTGCTTTTTTTTTTTTTTTTTCTTCCAGTAAAGGTTCTCCTGCTCATGAGAACGAAGCATGTGAGCGCTGCTAACGGAGGTCAGGGCTGAGGTTCTTGGGCGTGAAGAGCTGTCCTTCGCAAAGCCAGATGGACTCCCACGTCAATTTCTTTTGCTATTTACAATGTGCCTAAAAATTCAACTAGGGAAGCACAGTCCACTCCCATTCTGCCCGGCTGGCTAGCCACGTCCCTACTTGCAATGCCATCCATCCATGCCCAGAACCCACTGGCCACTGTTTATCAACATTTCAATCATCTCAAGTTACCCGCAGGTCAGAATTAATCAGCAGAGTGGGAGGCCTTCGGCAGATCTCTGAACAAAGTTCTTCCTGCTAAAGATCTCTGGGAAATGCTGCTTCCAACTTTCCTCATACATACTACATTCAGAATTAAAATGTAAATTCAAATATGATCTCACGTAAGATGGTAAGATGCTTTCTAAAATAATCAGTAAGATGCTTTCTAAAATAATCAGTCTTCAGATATTTTTCTTCCCCGTCTTCCATCTCTGATGAGCTTATCCTATAATATTTAATGGGCTACAATAAGGATCAACCAGAGAGGAAGGCACCACCAAGGGAAATCAGCCAGAATTGTTTAGAGTCCAACAGAAACTATTTTTAAAGTATTTTATATTGTTAGTTGAAATGGAAAACCATTTTCCCTGTCTACAAAGCTCTGAGTTAGCTTTTTTTACTCAGCCATTGAAAATTTATTTTCCTGATCTTCACATTTTGCATGTCCCATTTAAAACAATGTCTTCCTTTCTCCCTATCTAAATAAGTTTGAGTCTCACTTATTTCAGATTCAGATTCAACAAACCTTTCGCTGAAAGCCTAACTATGTGCTGAGCAATGCAGAGTCAACTCAGCCTATTATCTAGAGATTTATCATTTTACAGATGGAGGAATAGGGGCTCCATTAAGTTCACTGACTTTCCTGCTTTCAAAGACCTTGCAAGGGGCATCCCTGGAGTTTCCAAGTCTCTGCTTCCAATGGGAACTCCAGGTCAAATACTTCCCCAATACTGCTTGCATCTGGCTTTATCCTTCCGGAATCTTGCTCAAGATAAGTTACATGGTTTGAGGAGAGCTTTTTGCTACTGGCAGTCTCAGCCTGGGATCCAGGATTGTATGCAATTCACAGAAGGATAAATACAGCTCTTGCACATCGCAAACAACCTTCACAAGGGACCTTCTCCCTGAATTCAAATAACCAGAAATTAAGCCCCCTGGTTTGTAGAGGTAGTCCAAACAAAGGTTCACAATTAACATGTCAGGTCTTCATTCCTTTCTGTCACTGCTACCCTCTGACCACTACTCTGTTAGTTCAAAGAGTCAGAGCACCCGATTGGGAGGGGGGACCCAGGCCTCCCTTCCATCTGCGTGAGGCCAACAGGCGGGGCATACCGGAGCCTAGGGGGGTTGGTAGTCAGGGGTTGCAGGGGAAGAAAGACAGGGAATTCTAGAGTGGGCACTCGTACCAAGCAAGACGTGATACACACCAACATGACAACTACTACTAGTGATTATGGCATCATTTCAGATTTTCAAGGCATAGCCATTCACAAATACTAACATTGTGCGGAAAACCTACCAAAACATAATGCTATCTCTGTAGCCAACAGCAAGATAAGCCTCATTCTTCTTCCCTTCCCGGAAGTCGAGCTTGTCCTTCTTGCCTGTTTGCTCGCTTGCTCTCGTGTAACTCTGCATATCCTATTTTTTCATGAACATGAGAGGCACACCTATTCCTTTTCTGTAGAAATCTCGAGGCCAGACATTTTACCTCTGGTGGTTCTAAGTGCTAAGATGCGATGGAAAGCATCACACGGAAATTCTGAGTAGTCAGAGCTGTACCTTTACGGTGGTGAAAAATTCACTACCTCATCCCCCTGAAAAGATTACACTCAAGATGTCAGACCCACCACCAAGATAATGAATGACGTCGGTCGCAATAAGAGATCTCAGTTCCAATTTGTGACCCATGAGGTGGGACCCCAAGCTCAAATGGGTAAAACCAGGAGAACATTCCAGACACGTTCGCAAATGAGTCAATGGAACCTTGACTGGTTTACTGATGGAAAGAAAGAACAAGACAATGCCTTAAGTGTTAAAGGTCAGAGCAGTAAAGGAAGAATAAGATATACGTTTGGCCCTTACAGTACATCGACAGAGCACGTGTGAACTCAACTTACCATCCCAAAGACTTAGCATAGGGTTACTCCCCTTTGATCTACAGAGCAAACACCTCACACTGTAAGACTCACTGACATTTTTACACTGGTTATGGCATCAGTTCAAGGGGTCCTCTGTAACCTTTGAAAGCACTAAATTTCTTCACTGGCATTGTAAAAGCCACAATAAATAGTGTTTGGGGTCATCTGCACGGAAAGTTTCTTCGCGTTACTTTTTTGATGAAAAGCCACGGCTCATCATTAGAAGGCCCCCTGTAAGCAGAGTCAGGTGAAGTCACAGGACCCTGCAGTGTCCGCCTGTTCAAAGTGGGCTCAGGGACAGAATCTCCTCCCTCACTCTGACGGGTTCTGCAATATCTAAGTTCTATTTAATGAGTTCGTTAAGAAACAGGTATTTCTGCCCTTGCAAGTCATGAAGCTTCTTAGACTCAAGAAGTCCAGGTCTGTTTGAACTAAGAATCTATGAATTAATACTGAATGTTTGCTTCCAGTCTATGAGCCACTAAATCAAAATTCAGGGAATTGGGGCTGTTCCTTTGTGCCTCCTTCCTTCTATGGGATGGGGGGATACCCTAAAAGGCAGGATTCATGCAGGAGGAGGCTGGGGCCAGAGAGTCCTAGGTTTGAACCATGGTTTTGCCACCGTCTAGCTGGGTGATCCTGTGCAGGTCAACTTCTCCAGGGTCTTGGGTTTCCAATTTGCTGAATGTGGGGGAATAGCCACCCAAAATGGTCATTTTGCAGGTTACAAAACAAACAAACAAAAAAAACCATGTATGATCAAGAACTTATTTTCTAATTACGTCTCTTCTATGGGAGATGCTCCCTGTTAGCTGAACCTGAGAGATGCATCTCTAGAAAGATTATTAACATTCATTGTTAGGGTTCCCAGTTACGTTTCAGGGTCACACCAGCACCCAACTTTAAGCTCATGTAAAAGGAGGAAGAGACTGTTTTCTTCTGACGAAATAAGAAGCTAGTAGAATCCTAACAAACTGTCAGAATGGGACTCTCCTGAAGATGACAGGCATTCAGGCAACAAAATCTGGCTGGCTTCCCTTACCTTCTTCTGGGTGTGTTATGTTAGATGCAGACCTTGGTGTGTGTGTGTGTGTGTGTGTGTGTGTGTGTGTGTGTAGGGGGCGTGGCGGGGGTGGATAAAGACCTTGCCCCTTGCCCTGGTTTCAGCCCTCCACGGGACTGGCTTCTCGGGGACACGTCCTCCCTCTGGACCCGCAAAGCCCCAAACCTCGGACTCCAGCTCCTTTGAACACCCCAGCGCTCCCTATCTCCCTCCAGTGCCTCAGCCCCCAGGCAGCTGCGGGTCCCTGCGCTCCGGGGCTCTCCTTCCTGGACCTGGAGCGCGATGGCATCAGAAAGCGTCTGTGCTCTCTTGGCCCCGCTGCACCAGCAGCACCTTCCTCTCCCTTCACCCCTGCAGAGCACGCAGGGCACCTGCATCCGGAGCAGTCCCCAAAGCTGGTCGGCTGCGAAGGTGCCCCATCACCATCGCCTCCCACCCCCCCACCCCCGGCAGAGTCAGGCCAGGGTCTGGCCAGAGCCCCCTCCTCCAGCCAGGCCTTAAGAAGTGAGTGAAAGGGGTGTGAGTAAGGGGTTGCGCGGGGGGGGGGCCGGGGGAGGGAATGATCGGGTCACTTTCTGGGCCCATGTACGCAGCCCTCTCCACTCCCATTTCTTGCAGGAAAGAGAGCGAGGAAATCAACACCGCTTAGCTCAGAAACACCTCCAAGTCTGTTGCGCTTCCAATCATCCCCATATCACCATTTAATTCATTGTTCCCCAGCCGGGCAGTTCTGCCGAAAGCCCAGGAGCGGCACCCCGCAAAAACCCCGCGCCCCGCTGCCGGTCCAACTCTCTCCCCACTGCGCCGCCTCTGGGCCCCGCACATCCCAATCCGCGGGGAGGCTTGCAGTTCTCCCAGAGCAGAACCCAGTCAGCGGGGCTCGGAAGTTCCCCACCTCCTTTTTCTACCCGGCTCCGAGAGCCCCCGACGCGGATCCCAGGAGAGAGACGAGGCAGCGGGGAGGTGTCTCCCCAGATCTGCGCTCACGCCGGGTCCGGCCCTCTCTTCCCGTCCCTCCGCCTCCCTCTTCTCGCCCAGCTCCAGTCCCCGCGCCTCCTGCGCCTCCAGCGCCCAGTGGTTCTCTCCCCCAAGAGGAGCAAACTACTTTCTGGACTAAATTCAGGTCCGAGCAGGAAAGGCTTTCCCTTCCTCGCCTTCTCCTTACCCTGGGTCTCAGAAACCGCAAGGAGCGCCCTCACCCTCCCCTACACCCCAAAAGAGCTCAGGCTACCAGTGCTCCCCGACTTTCCAGGTCGAAAGATCCGGTCGGGTCTGAAACCACCACGGGGGTATGCATACTCCGGATTTTTCCAGAGACCCTACCTGTCCCTCGTGGCTTGCAAAAACAAACAAACAAACAAAAAAAACACAGAGTAAACAAAACCAACCCCGGTAACTTTGGGGAGTGTGTGCGTGTGTGTGTGTGTGTATGAAAGAGAGAAAAAAAATCGCTCAAGAGTTAGGGCAACAGCTGCAAGAGCACATCTGGAAGAGAGGAGAGGGGGTTGACAAGGAGGGGGCAAGAAGCGCGAGGTCGCGGGGGCCTCCCCCTGCCCCGGCAGCTTCAGGGCCAAGGACTGGGCCAGCCTGTCGTTACCTGTCCTATGTTGATGAATCCGTACTTGCTGGCGATGCGGTTGGCCTCTGGGAAGCCGCCGGCGATTTTGACCGCCCAGTGGTTGGTGTAGACTCGCGTCCGGCACACGGGGAGCAGGCAGCCCCCGAGCAGCGCCAGCACGCAGAGCAGGTCCAGGCGTCCCGGGCAGCAGCAGCGGCTTCCCCAGCCCATGGCCCCGGCGCCTCTCTGCCTCCCTCGCTCGCTCGCTGACTCCGCGCACGAGCGGCGCGCACAACTAACTTCTCCGGGCCTGGGCCGCCCCGGCGCGCAGCCCCCCGGCCGCCGCGGCGCACAGCCCTGGGCGATCCGCAGCAGGCGGCAAGCCCCGGCTGGGAGCAAATGGCGAGCCTCGCGCCGGCTCCTAGACCATCCCTGGGGCTGCGGGGACCTGTGCTCCCTGCCCTCCGGCCCGCAGGGCGATCGGCGGGGGCTCCCCGGCTCGGGCGCAGGAGGCGGCGGAGTGGGGCGGGCGCCCTCCTGCAGTTGAGTCTCGCCGGCTCGGCTCCCGACTCTCCGACTCGCCCTCGCTCCTCCCCGGGCCCCGGAGCGCGGCGGAGGCGGCGGTGCAGACAGCGGCCGGGCGCCCCCTCTGCTGGCCCGGGCTCCGAGCGCTCGCTAGCTTGCTCCCTGCGCTCCCTCCGGCTCCGAGCAGCGCGCGGGGAGTGTGAGTGGCAAGGGCAGCAGCGCCTGCTCTGCATAAATGACTCCCCCCCCCCCCCCAACACCCCCCCCCCTCCTCCAGCCCCCTCCTCCTCTCCCTCCTCCGCCCGCCGGAGCGCGGCCTCAGCCAGGCACCAACCAGGTCCTAGCGCCGCCGGGTTCTCCGGGCTCTAACCTCCAAGGGTCCCGGGCGGCAAGAGCGAGTCTTTCCACAGGGCTGGGAGCAGAGCACCCGGTGTCCGGCTCTGCCCCCTTCTCTTCCTTTCCTCCTTGGATTCGAATCAACTTACCGCCCCCTTCCCGAAAGACTAAGGAGATCTACACGTTAGTGAGAGTCAAGCGCCCCGAAGATTCATTCATCCTAGCTCTGAACCTCCTTAAACAACGAAGTATTAAGGAAGGTCACTTGCGTGTCAACTGCCGAACAAATAACCCGAGATTTTCATTTCGTTAATTCTTCATGCTTTTCAGCAACTGTTTGTTTTACACACTCTGCTCGCGGGAGAAGCTACCACACAGGACCGTAGGGCGCATCGACTCTTAAAAGCCAACCACGGTGGCTCCAAAGCCAAGTCTGTTGCCTGCTGACTTTCGAAATCAGTGCATCTGATACGAGGCAAAGCCACGGGAGAGTAAAAGTCCAGTCGCAGAACTGAGCAAAGATGTTTCTATGAATATTTGGTATGAAAGGGGATGGAGACGTTGGGCCAAGGGAATAACTTCATTCATTCGTTCCACTGAGTCTGATGAGGGGCGGCTTTTTCTCCACCAAGGGAAAAGTTTTCCAACTTGTCCAAGTGCGGCCCTGTAACAGTGAGAGACTTCAATATAAAAAGGACCACAGAGGAAGTTCAGATGAAATACGGGCCTGCGCCGGCTTCATTACCGTCTCCAGCGACCGTCTCCAGCGCTGTGACTGCAGCGGGCAGGAGTGAGCTTGGATTAACCCCGTTTCTGCTGAACAACCTCCCTCCCTCTTTTGGTGGCATAGGTTGATTTCTCCTGAAAAGAAAATGTATCCTTTATGTAAATAAGTCCACTGGCCTCTGAAGTATTTACCATCCCTCTAACCCCCACCGGCCCCTTTTCTCCCCTCCTTTGCCTAGCCCCTCTGATTTTCTTCTTCAGCATTGATTGGTTAAATGTATCTGAGATTAATTAACCTATCACATCTTTAGCTTTGGGTAATGATTCTTTTATCTGCCTAGGGCTCCACTTTTCTCCCTTCTTCCCTCAGCTGAACCATATCTGCAAACACAAAATTCATAAATTTAAAGTTCATAAAATTCAAAAAGTGAAATTCATAACTCATGAAGTTACCGCTTTATGACATTTTACACATTGCATAAGGTATGCCATGTTATCTGATCTTGAAACCAGACTCAGCAAATAGCATTATCCCCCTCCTTAACTGATGAAGAGGTGGAAGGTTAGAAAAGCTCAATCGTTTGCAGAAGGACATATAGTTTATGCTGTTTATTTGACTGATTTGGCACATCCCTTGAGCCCCTAGAACTTGCCAGGCATTGTGCTAGACACTGGAGAAAGAGGAGGAGGGAGAGGAAATGCAGCACAAAGGATTAGTGGAATTCAGGCTCTGAATAACTCTAGATGCGGTTTATTTACTATTGTTGTCGTTGTTACTTACAGGCGGAAAAGCATAAGCACTATACCTGGGCTTTCCAGTTTCAGTACAGTCTTGCTACTGGCCAGTCCCTCTGCACAACCACTTCCTCCGCTCCCTGTCCGGAGTCCAGAAAGTTTACAATCTATTAGATCACTACTCACTGCCACCCAGGCCACCTGCATCCATCCACAGGACATTGAATGATTCTTCCGCTGGGTTTCAGATGGGACGGGAAAACCTCAATCAAAATCCAAATCTCAATGTACATCAATCAGTCATCCCTTCAGAACTGGGGGCATTAGCTGTCAGGGGGTAGGGAGAGCCTGTCTGGGAATGATCCGCAGGAGGGTGGCCCCTGTGAGGACCACACAAGGTACTCTATGAGTCAAGCCTGAAGCATGGCCTGTGGTTTTCTCTAGGACTCTGGGGTCATTATTGTTTAGGACCACAAAGACAGCACAAAATACTTCTCTTTGAAAGCTGTGTTGCCTCTGGGCTTCAACTTTTGAATGAAATGAAGAGGGAATCCCTGCACCTGGTCTCCTGAGGCCTGGACATTTTTCCTAAGAGTAGCAAAACTACTCATTGGTATTTTTTTTCTCCACGGTGTCTTTGCCTTTTTCTTTCCAATGAACACTCTTGCCTTCCGCGAGCATGCCCTGCTTGGCACGCGCACATGGCATTCACTGCATTGAACATGAGAGAGAATTGGAAAATGAGGTAGGAAACAGGCAAACCGCTTTTCTGCTTTGTAAACCAACCCCTGGACCAGCATTTTAGCTTGCTCAAAGGGTATATTCTTTCGTTTGGACGCGTATGCGTCCTTTCCTTTGGAAAGGAAAATCCTAGCTCTGTTCAAGAAATAAACAGGATCTGGGACCCCATACATCTGTCAACTCAAACACGTGAATGTAGATTCATTCATCTTCTTGTCCATCACTTTTGTAGCTCCCTTCACTAAATTCACTTAAGAAGAGTGTGATTCTTAAACTTTAGTGAGACCAAAGAAGCCCCTCTGCGATTAATGCGAAGGCTTTGGGATCTGCCTTCATGAACTCATTGGCCTCCTTGATTAGAGCCAGTTGGCTGCAATGAAGCTTCCAGATAAGGATCAGGAGCTACAGCAAAACAACATCTTCTTTCAGGACGTTAAGCTCTGCTGGTTCTCACAGTCAGCTCTGCTCATGATGCCTCAGTAGCCAAAGGAACAAGGAACTAATAGAATAGAAGTGGTTAGTGCAAAACCATCCCTAACGTTGGGAAAGAAGCTAAATCCAAGATTGGCACAAATGCTGCCTTTTTGTATGCAAGGAGTAGCTCTGCAAGTCTGACCCTCGACTCTTCCTCCTGAACGTGCCATATGGCAGGAAATCAGGCAGTTTTAAGTTTTACTCTGCCTTATACTTAGCAACATATTACTTGATAATGAGGCCCCACTAGTGTTTGGCCTCCCTGCCAAGGTCCCTCACAGCTTTAAAGGGAAATTTCAGTGAAAGGCAATGAACAGAAATCCAGGCAGTTTTTTAGGAGAGGTGAACAAGAACCCTGTAAGAATTCATCTTGAAATGCTAGAAACGAGAATTATTCTGGGAAGAGTTTGCCTGATGAGACACCTCATTTCTTCCTCTGCTACATCCTTTGCTGGAAATCGACCTTTAAGAGTCCCTAACCTGAAATTCTGTGAATCAATAATAAACTGGTAGTGGACAGTTTGGAGCTGACTGAGAAGGAAAAAAATGCCACTAGGAATTTCACGGCCCAGGAGAAGAGTCGCCAATATTTATGGAGATTCTAATCAGTTTTCCAGTATATCAGATTCAGAGTTGGCGGTGGAAAATTTGTCAGATTTAATGATAATAATAAATGATAATAATAACTACCATTTATTAAGGACTGGTAATATGCCAGGCACTGAGCCAAACATATATCAGGCCATAATCTCATTCGTAGAGCATCAGAGCTGAAAGAGAACTTACATATCAGAGAATCTAACTTCTTTATTTAATAAAGAAGAAAACTGAGGCCAATATAAACCTAAATTGGAAGACAGCAATCCTATCATGGGAAAATAAGTTCACAATGCATGAATAATATAAATAAAACAAAGGAATGGCCGCAAGGACCAAAGATGATAGCTCGCTATGAACCTAGCATTGACGTTGATTTGACTGGCACACTGGGGTTAATAAAATAAACTTCAGTAGAATGAAAACTTGACTTAACATCCCCAATTTCATAGATGTTTAACCGCCACCATTTAACAATATCATCCATGACACATAGGAACCGGAGCAGGAGTTAACTCAGGGCTCAATATTGCCTTTATGGCAAAATATGTAGCTAATGGGATGCTAACAGGTGACCAATACCGTGCAGATTTCAGGAGGCTTTAGCTCCATCTTTGACCTGTTTGAAGTGGATTTAGATTGGCATAGTTGACCCTCTTCTGTGGACATTTAAATCCTGCAATGACAAGCTGGTTCCCAAAAGGCTTTCAGTTGAAAGCAAAGCATGAAGTTGCAGGGTGACTTCCTTCATATACATATGAAGGAAGTGACACCCGCTATCACCTAGCCACTGCCCCTGATCCCAGAGCAGTATCCCCCCAGAATGGATATGATGGATGGTTGTGATGTCACTTCTCACCTCGGACTCTAATCCAGGGAAAAGCAAGTAGCGAAAGGGTGGGGAAAAAAATCAAAGCAGTAAGCTTGGGTCTTGGAGCTTCACCCACCAAAAGGAATCAACCCTATATCAATAGTAGCAGCCCTCCTCCAAGAGACAAGACTTGCTCTTTTTGGGGTACTTCTGGACCCGTTTTTCCAAAACATTTTCTTGGCTTACACCTCTCAGAGAATCAGGAGTTAAATTACTACCAACTTAATAACTTGATCTTGCTTTGGAAGAACAAGTTAAATGGACCCTAGGAATTTTTTTTTTTTTTTGAGTTTGGGCAGTAGCTCTAATTCTTTGATGCCAAATGATACATTGTAATTCAAAACATATTCAGTATGACTTTTACTTGTTTATCTGAAGCAAGATAAATTATGACAAAATTATTTCACAAATATCTTGTATGAGTACATACTTCATGCTTATTACAGGCCACCATTTCCAGAAACCATGTATCTAGATCACTGTGCATGACATAACTTCATTGTTCCCATGGTGTATGCAGGATGTAGGTATTACAAAACCATTGTGTACCTATCATTCAAGCACCTCCCTACCAACCTTCCCTGCCCCTACTTCAGATTTCGGTAATGTATGACATAAAGCACATCTTTTCTTGCCCTTAACCTTAGATGCGTGGTACAGGTATTTATCAGTGAGATAGTCCAGAGCCAAACCTCACTGCAATAATTTACTAGGAAGAGAAGGAGTTCAGTTTCAACTTATGCCAATGAACAGCTCCTACTCTGTCCTACTCTGTATACAGAACAACAGCAATGTCTATTTTCAAAAGGGTTATTCCATACTTGGAAATAATTCATTGATAAAAATTTTATTTTTCTAAAGGCTCTGGAATACAATTCACTAGAAGCTTTTCAGGGCTTTCCAATTTTAAAAAAGTGTAAGATTTCCCTGGCTCTGTGTTTACAATTTCCCTGTCACAGCTCAAAGCCAGATACTGCATAAAGAAAAAGCTGACTCTCATTTGAACTCTGGCAAGTGCTACCCTTTTAAGTCCTATGACTTAGTTGGCTTCCCCAGAAAATCAAGAACTAAGAGTCCACTAAATCACTGGAGAACCCTGAGGCAGGCTTCTCTCTTCAATTTTCTCCAAATCTGAACAGTGAAAGCCTGTTTCAGAGATGTATTCAATAAGACTATAATATAAATTCGCCATGTAAATGCTAAATATTGCCTTCTGTGAGTGATGATGATACCAAGTTTATGAAAATACTATGCATCAGAGTTAGAGTTTGGGTAAGGAAAATATCTTTTCTCTATACTGTTGTACTGCTGCTTATTTATTTAAGAAAATAATCAGAGCATTGGTTTGAGATATGGTAGCAAATTGGACTGTGAAGCGTGAGTATGGACTGAATCCTGTGCAGAAAGAACAGGCAATATATTCGGTACCATTAATCATTTCTTATTCTAGTCTTTGTCATATATTTGTGTGTGTGTGTGTGTGTCCATACAGATACAACTTGGCAAATTCATAGGATATTTGCATGTTGACATTTTGGCAGCGAAATGAAAAATGAAAAGAATTTTGCAGAAAATGTCAGCAATGCAAAACTTTGTGGCATTCTGTCAAACTGGGCTAAGCATTATTAGGAAAAAAATCTAAGGGATGGTGGAAGTTAAGACGTCTAGGCACAAAAGAGCCAGATGCTGGGTGCCAGATGGAGGAAAGTTAAAACTAAAAAGCTGACCACCCAGAGGTCAGTGAAATATTCAAGGCCAAATCATGGGCTAAATGAAAGAACTGGATCATTTTGCATTTAATGAGGATACTTGGGAAGACACTTTTTCTACCCAAGTGTGTGTATGCGGGAGGGGGGAGCTCTGAGTTTAGCCGTAGGAGTCCTGTGATTTGAGAGATGTGAAGTTTCAGAAGTGTGGTTCAGTTATGTGTGGAAAGTAATGACTCCGAAGCAAATAATCTAATCGATATTCTATTATCCGATAGCCCTTTACTTACACTGGGCCTGAAGAGCTCCAATTTTCCTGTTAGTCACGCCCTCTGTGTGTTTAATGATAAACTCTCTGCCAAATGGAGTCTAGACAGGAACAGGCCTTTTCCTTTCTCCAAATTCAAAGTATAATTCCCTGAAAACATCTGGATCAAAGGAAACGAGGAAATTGGCAAATCTGTGTCGTAAGGGTAAAGTAATCTCATCACATCAGTTGGGTGAATTGTGCCCTAGAAGGTGATCATGGTGACCATTATTGAGAGAGCATTATTGATACAGCCTTTGTACAGCCTTTCCGAAGTTCCTTCCAGTTATTATCATACTTACTTCTCACAGTGACACGCCAAGTGATGTCATTAACTTAACACCGTGGTGTTGAAATGATCTCCCCAGCTGCACCCAGCTAGTCAGTGAGAGCACGTGGTCTGAATCCAGGTGTTCCAAATCCTGTATTTCGGCCAAGCCCACCCTCCCAGAGTTACAGCAAAGTCTCTACAAAGGTAAGCCTTCCAATATATATACTTCTGTCCCTGTGCATTTATCAGTCACTGGCTGTGGAAAATTCTCGTGTTATTGATTGACGAAGAGAGACTAGAAAATTCAAAGCCAAGAGCCTTCCTTCAGGGCTTCCTGAGTCTGTCATCAGGCTGCAGGGACCTCTCCCCACTCCTCTCGTCTCTCCTCACCTCAAAGTCCAGTCATTTCTCAGTTCCGTCCCCAGATGCAGATCCAAATCAACACTGCCCCATAAGTTTCTAGGAAGAAAGCATACGTGTGATTGGTTGTGTCTACAAAGGCTTTACTCCTTTCCCAACTGAATTCAGGGGTCTTCTTTTCACTTGCTAATTATCCATATCCTACAAACTACAGATGTGAGTTACTGCAATGTGCTCATGATGATGAAATATCATTACTTTTATCAGAAGCAATTGTGAAGTCTTACTGGAATTCATGATAAGTGACACGCTTGTAAAGGATCCTTGTAATGATCCCAGTTACATGCTTGTCTTATAAGCGGTTCAATTATCTATCACTTGATGGCCAAAGGTGAATTTGTAGAATTGGACTCTCCCTCTCCTTATATCAATTATACCTCAATAAAGCGATTTCAAACATCGTGTTCTCCTACCACACACACAGCCGACACACATAATTATTAGTAGAACTTTGAGAACCACAGAAAAAGATGCATGCAAAAGTAACAGGATATGTGTCTGATGCCACAAGTGAAATTCATCATGGGTGATGCAGCATGAACTGAATCTCCTTCTTTCCCGTATGGCAAATTTCATTTCTTCATCCCACATTATCCCAATCTTCTTCACATATCTCCCTTTGTTCCAAGTTTCCTATCAGTTTGTCTATTCATCACATGTTACTTTCCATCACTGTGATCTCCATAAATAATAATAAGAGAAAAACATTTGGAATGGTCTGGAAACAGGAAAAATAGAGCAATGTTTCCATTGCTGAAACATAGCTATTTTCATATTTATGTACTCCCTCCTCATATTGGTCTGAAAACCGTATCTTTATTAAATTATAAACATAATACATACCCACTTTAACATACTGCATTTTTCACATAATTTATTATTATAAATATCTCTCTATGGTCTTTGTTATTAGCATTTTAATGACGATAATCCATTGGGTTGATGCATCATAATTAACTAAACTCTGTTGTAAGACATTTAAATTGTTTCCAATTTTTCCTTGTTGTAAATAATACTGCAGAGAATATCTTCATGAATAAAGGCTGTGTGTGTTTTAGATTTTTTTCCTTAGGATGAATTAACATCCATTCAGTCTCCCATACTCCAAAAATTCAAGAATGGTTTGTAGCCTCAAACTCTACAGGAACCAGGCATGTAATTTGAACAATTGAAGTGGCCCAATAAATATGGTGAATAAGTTAGTTCTTATCTCAGCTCTGATAGCATTCCCCAAATCTACTGCCCTAACAATATTGATGCTTCCATCTGTCCACCCATCCATTTAGTCATCTATCCATTCATCCATCCATACTTCTGTCTGTCCATCAGTCAGTCAATGCTGGTGTTAAAGACAAGACAACAGGTCCAAAATGAAGTTACTTATGCTAAGCCCCACATCAACAAACTGAGACTTAACTCAATTACAGTTTCAGGTCTCCCAGAAATGAAATCTTAAACCAATCAGGAATCACCTGATCAGCATTAGTTAGGTCATCTGCCTGATAAACCCCTGCCATTCCCTAAAGGAAAGTGACCTTGCAATAACCAACCACTTTTTGTCTCTTACAACTTCCTTATTCCTGCTCCCTTTTGCCTATAAAAGTCTGTCATTTTGTCCATCTCCTCAGAGCTTTTTTTCTGTCTGCTAGGTTGGATGCTGCCCAATTCATAAATTGATGAATAAAGCCAATAAGGTCTATAAATTTACTCAGTAGAATTTTTTTTTTTTTTAACACTGGGTTAGGTGCTATGATCAATGACTAATATAGAAGTCACAATTTCACAAAGCTTTAAGCCATTTGGTGAAACTCTTGAATTGTTATTATTTAATTTGCTTGATTGTCAGTGCTAAGTGCTGACACTCAGAGGTGTTGAGGGAATGAGGAAGATGCCTCTTGAGTGATCTAGGCAATTTCGTGGAGAAAATAGGGCTTGAGGTAAATTTTAAAAGACCGTTTGGGGGTTGAATTTGAATAGAATAAAAGTAACATAGGATTCTGGCAATTGGTACACTTCTCAGTGCCATTTACTGGGGATCTTGAGAATTTTTTTATACCTTTGACCAAAGTTTTCCACCTCTTCAAGTTGAAAAATACCAAATAATCCCTCTTCAACCAATGAGAATCTTTATGACTTTGTGTCTTCCCTTAAGTGTAAAAGTCAATTTCTGAGCAAAGTATGAGGATCTACACTCTTGATGGGATTAGGGGGAAATGAGTCTGTTCTCTGAGACATTTAAAATCCATTAAAAGTAATCTCCTAGTCCTCAACATATGGAGAAAATCAGGCTGGGGTAGGAAAATGGAATACCATGAACCTTGCCCATAAAGGTTGCCAGTCTGCCAGCAATACCCCCCCAAATGCAGGTTTTGGCTTCTACAGTAACCAGAGAACAAGGACATGTTTCCAATGAGTTCCAGCCTTCTGAAGGATGCTTGATGGGTCTATAAAGTAATTTAAACTTTACTCAAAACTCTGCAATCTAATCAATAATACCAGAGGCCTTACTCAAACGAGACAGTCAACAAAAATCACCAGTTTCCTGCCTAACCAAAAAACAGCCATTTCCCCTATCCCTTCGGGTCTCCTTCATGTGGGTTTTCTCCTTAAAGAGCAAATGCATTGGAAGTTTCAAGTGTTTTCTCTAAGAACGTGAAGTTCTTTCTTTATACTCTTCCCTCCTCTTCTGTGTAAAGTCTTTAACACTGCTTCTGTGCAGCTTTAATTTAATTTCTTCACTGCATTATTTAAAGAAGACCGTTCTGGGGATGCAGTATGCATGAAGGAAGTATGACTCCATGTAAAATTGAAGGAAGCTGGGTAACACTGCACTGTAGCACGTTATTTAGTACAGGATAGTTTGCAGCCTCTAATCATCTTTTATTTTAATGTATCCTCCTGCCAATATGGACTAGATGATCATTTTGCTTGCTATGTCAGATAAATATCAATGAAGAAAAGACTTTCAGTTGCTTGAAGAGAGGTGACATAGGTGAAAGTATATCATTCTTTTCTTTTAAGATCATTTAGAAATGGGCCAAGATAAAGGCAAGACTAGAAATGCTGACCCCAGCATTTAAATATAGAGATTTCTTTGACTCTTCCTCCCAACATAAAAATAAAATGGAACATCAGTAGCATTGGAACACAAGTATGGTTTGTAAAAATGCATGACTGTCTTATAGGACATCCTCACAAATAAAAAGTCCTTTCTCTGATTGAATCAGTATAAGTTTATTGTAGAAAACAGTAAAATAAATAAAAGTATTCCATAACCCCCTCCCATCCTAAAACACTACTAATACGTTTTAATCCCTTCTTCTCTCTCTCTTCCTCTTTTGATCGATACACAGGTAGATAGAGATATATGTGCATAGATAAAGATAGATATCCAATATATATCAAATTATCTATGTATCTTACACACATACATACATATTCATACATATATACATACACCTGTAGTTGTATCCTAATTTAACATTTTAGTTACTTTATTTGTACTTCCATATTTCAAGTATATTTTATCTCCCCATTTATTTTTTTAAATATATCTTTTCATGGCTACAAAAAAAGTCTATCATGTGGATATATTACACCCACACACACAGTATATATACACATACATAACCATTACTCTATTGTGGACAATTTAAGCCATTTCCAATTGGGGATATATTACAGATAATACGGTATTGACAATGTATAGAGGTACATCTTTTTGGTCATAAGCTATCAAAGTCAAATGATTTTCACAGAGGAAATTTCACAGTCTCATAATGACCCATGGCATAGCCTGACTCTACATGGAAATCACAAAATGCCAAAAAAATCTATAATGAAGGTATATTGCATGATCTTAATACTGTGGATTCTGAAATCACACCGCCTAGGTTCAAACACCAAATTTACTGCTTCTGTTATCTTGGGTAAATTCCTCAAACTTTTTCTGCCTATATCTTTATCTATAAAATGGGTATCATTCTAGGATCTACTTCATAAGTCTATTGAAATGATTAAATCATTTATAAAAAGGGATTTAGCATGTTACTTCACATTGTAGTTTAATAGGAATTAGCAGTAAATGATATTTTTATTAATATCATAGTCTATGAAATACACCAAAATACCTCTAAATATATACCATCAAGTGGTATTCCAATTTCTCCCTGCAAGTATTTTAACAATTTTTCATTAGAGCACATAAGAAAAAAGAATTACTCAACATTTACAGTCTATTTTATTGATTTGGTTAGCATGCCAGCTAACACTTACCTACTTTGTCATGTTACACCACAAATACTCAAATCCAATAGACTCATTGGGTAATATTATGCAGGGATTATGGCACAGAGTCAACCTCTGTAGCTGATGCTTTCTGAATTGCCCAGATCTACATATACCCCTTCCATGCAGTACCTACTGAGAATTTTTCTAAGTGGGCTAGGGATCTAAGATATAAATACTAGCACGTACTGTCAGAGGTCATAGATGAGTAAACCTGCCTTCTCTTTGAGACTAGATTCATTTTGGAGGTTCTGTATGCAGTAAGGAGTGGTTGGCTGTGGCCAAGTGTCAGAGTGATGCCAAATGGCCCCTTTGGAGAGCTGACTGGATAAAGCAATTTCAACAGATGGACAGATAGGCATTTCACATGCTGCAGAAGTCAGGATGTTCACAGGGTTCTTCCCACCACCTGGAACTTCCTCCACCCTCCGCATCATCATTTGGTGATGAATTTTCAAAATTCACTCAAGGTATCAGTTTTGGCAAAAAGCCTTTCCCGAAACTTTGTCCTCCCTTACCTGCAGCAAACTGCACTGTAGCCAACTCTATGCCTTTCTATTCCTGCTTCTCCCTCCGGCTACCTACCCACCCACCCACCTACGCGTGCACGCGCACGACCGCGCCCGCGCACACGCACAGTGAACTTAAAACTCCTGAAGACATATAGCATGTCCAATTCTCTTTTCTATCCTAAGTAACACACGTGTTAGGTGCCTAGTATCTGCCTGTTGAATGAATGGCCATCAGGCTCACATCAATTCCAGGAGATGTGCTGATAAAAGTAATATTGATAGGGATTAAAAAGTGTGTGTCTTTTGAAGGATTTATAAATGGAATTATATACCTGGGATATGCCTCAAAAGAATCTAGCTTTCCTGGGGGGTGCCGGAGGAGTGGTGACAGAAATCGTAGGTATTAATGACAAAAAACTGGCCACATATTGATAATCATCAAGGCTAGGTGATAAATAAGGAAGAGTCAAATGAACTACTCTATCTACATTTCTACTTGAAAGTTTCAATTTTGCATTTGAAAATTTTCATAAAATAACTATATATATAGCATACACACACACATTTATATGTATATGTCTATATACACACACAACCACAAAACACACCACATAAAAGCACATCCTAAGAATACTGACTTTATAAAGTTAGTATCTTAAAGGAGGGCATACATTGGTGGAATTTTATTTTTACAGCACATCACTGCTGTGTTTGGGAAAATATGATTTGAACAAGGTCCAAGTAGAGTTTGTTCTGCTACGAGAGGCTAACCACCACTGTACTTCGGCCAAAACTGGTGGGATTACAAGAGCTGGGTGGATAAAAGTCTCCTTTATACGAGGACCCAAAGGCAGACGTTGAACCAAAAATAAGAAGAAAGAGAAACAAACTCCGAACTACAGAACGAAAAAGAAACAAACTATAAGCTTCCAACGTTTAAAATCTCGCCAATAAAACTCATCTGCAAAGTGCCGGGGGATGACACCATGGCCAAGGTGGCAGCCTTTGTGTTTATGTTGGCCGCTTTGTTCCCCTAAACACCTTAGACATCTCTAATTAATCCCTTTGGAGCAGCGGCAGCTGGAATTCGCAGCTCACAGTCTTGCCAGCCAAATGTGATCCTGAGCCACTGCACGTACGTGTGAAGGGACATTATCGCCCTTCAGATTTAAGAATAACTGTCTAATCTATGAGGCCGAGAGGTCTCTACTCTTGTCTGCACCTTAAAATCAATTCAACCAGAGAACTGGAATGGGGCATAGACATTTTGATAAGTTGCCCCAGATGATTCTACTTTGTTAGACCAATCCCCCCCAAAGCTGAAAGACAGCAGCCCCAAGACATCAGTCGTGTTGGGGAATGAGAAGAGGAAATTGTGCAACTGGCCACTGGAGCGGATGCTGCGGGGTGCTGCTCAGGTTATCCGCTCCCCACCCCAGCCCTCCAGGACCAAGGCATTCATTCTCTGAGTGTCCCTTCCAAGACTGTTGGCTCCTCGAGGCTCCCTTCACACCCGATTCCTTCCTAGGAATTGCCTCAACCCAAGGAAGCTGCCCCATCCAAGGGTGCATCCCTCCCCACAGGTGGCCCATATCCAATCTCTGCGCAGGTAGAAAGGCATGGTCCCCTTGCTTCAGTCTGGAACATCTCTGAAGGGCCATCCCTGCTTCCGCGCTCTGCATGGGATTAGCTGAGCCTCTGGTGTAACTACACTGCAGGTCAGTTCTCCCCCCACCCCCCGAAGCCTTCCCCGAAGGGCCTCTGCTTCCCAGTGTTTTCCAACTCCCTTATGGACATGTTTTGCATTGCCCTCCCCAGTGAACCAGCTCCCTGGAAATCTCCACCCTGGAGGCTGTTCCCCAGCACCCCTGACCAAGAGGGTAAGGGTAATGGGGGCTTCGCTGGAATGCTGGCCAGCCTGAGTGCTACCCATCTGCATCTGGTGGGGACAAGAAGTCTTGGTATTTGCTTTGCTCCAAGTGATTATTTACAAAATCAACTCAGCACTAGATTAGAGCTGCTTTTCCAAAAGTCTCATCATTTCTCCTAGTTATAATAAATGGAAAACTCAAGGCTATGATCCATAATTAATGGATGCAAAATATCATAAGTCTGAGAAACTTTTATCTATGTGCTCCAAGTCAGTCAAAGGAAAGTCATCGTGAACAACTACAGATGTCCTTTTTCTCCGATGTCGCCAGAACCGTTGTGTGATATCTGGGTATTTTTTGGACCGGTCAGCTTCCTCTTTCCCCGGTGTGCATCCCTTAAGGCTCTCTGATGCTGCTTTGTTCTTTTTCCAGATCCTCCCTTCCTGGCTTTTCATTGCCTCGTGGTCAAAGCAGGCAGAGCCCGATGGAGGCTTCTGCTGGGAAGGCCTGTGAGGAATAGATCTGTTGGTTCATGGAAGCCTAACAAGGTAGTCACAGGGGATGGTAGCCGCTGAGTGTGTAGATCTGCCCGACTTGGACGTTATTCTCAGTAGAAACTCTGATTTGTAGACTTGAAGTTGTATGATAGACTCGGGGGTAAGGAGCATGGGGATGAGAAGTGTGTATTTGGGGATCCGAGAATTAATGTCTTTCTCTCCCCTCAGTGCTGACTGAAATCTGTACAGAATAGGCTGTGTTGGGGACGGGCTCTCTTCACTAGCTTATGAGATCCAAGATGTTGTCATTTTCTTCACTTTGATAAGTGACTTTCAAGTTGTACCCAGTCACAGAACAAAGAGGGCTGTGACTTGTGTTTTACAACTTGGTAGGTAACTTAATTTACTCTAGCCCTTGCTTATCAGTGTGTGGTTTATGAGCCCACAGCAGTGACATCACCTGAGAGCTTGTGAGAAGTGCAGATTTTTGGCCCCAGGTCTACTCAATCAGAACGTGCTTTTTTTTTTTTTTTTTTTTTTAAACAAGACGAGTCTGTAGTTCTGGGAGACTCCCAGGTGATACTGATGCTCTGCTCCCCAGGACACATTTTGAGTAGCAAGGCCCTAGAGAGTTCCATCATGTTTCTAGTACTTACAAATGTTATCCTTTCTCGGATGCTGGGTTGTGGGTGTGTCCTGCTGTATCCCTTAGTGCTGTGTCTGGCCCTACCCGTTTGCCACAACAAGCCAGAAACCTATGAAAGACAAGTAGATAAGCAGCAGCATCCGTGTGGTCACAGGGGTAGCTGTTCCCAAAGAGATGAACAGAGTCCTTGCCTTGGGGGCCAAACCGATGTCAGGTGTAAGGGACGTAGCCTGTAGCTCATCTCCAAGAAATGATTAATTGCCTCATAGAGAAAGTTCAAGAACTAGCTGTCACATGGAGGAGAATGTTGCCCACCCAAACCCGAGAACTGCATCTCCACCAGCTCCGTCCAGAGGCAGCAGGAAGTGAAGCCTCCGGGGGGAAGAAGTCACACCAGTGAGGGTATTCCTTAAACTTCTAAAACAGAAAGAAAAAGCTCTTGACTGGGAGACAGGAGACCTGGGTACTGGATCTGCCTCAGTCACCAACCAGATAGAAACACTGACAAGTTACTTGTCCTAACTGGGCTTCAGTTACCTCCTCTGTGGAGGGCGGGGGTTTCCTGAGATCTTCCAGCTCTTCAGCATCTAAGGACTCAGATGCTCTAGAATTGGCTGCAAAAACTGCTCTTGCCACAAGAGGGAGTTCTCTCTCTGAAATCCTCCAAATTCTGTCTTGACGACATGATTTAGGCAAAGCATAATATTTGAGCACCCTGAACTAAATGGTCTTTCATAAACAATTAAAATAGATTAAAAGGCTCATTAATTTTTTAAACTGAGATTAAATCAAGACTAATTCCCTGCTTGAACAAAGCAAAAAAGGAGACTATTTAGACTGACAGGGCAGTCAACAAAAACACAGATTGAGAGTCTACAAATATAACAAAAAAGAATAGTCCTAACTTCCCTGCTCAGCTTCATTAAGAATTCGAGTCCTCTTCAAGTGGTTCTTTCCTTCTTTACAGCCTGGCAATCCTAGGGGTGGCCTGGCCCTACGATAGAGTTGTATGTGCCTGAGAATAAATAATGGGACTCAAGGTGTGTACATGCCAACAAGAAATTCTGGCCAGGAGTAAACTGTGCAGAAAGTCATGGGGGCGGGGGGCACTGTTTGTAGAATTCCAAACATCTGCCTGAAAAGTGAACTATCCCATCAAGTTTCAACATACTGCCTCCACAAGAGATGTTTTCAAATACCTGAATGTTAGGTGTCATGTGAACTCAGTGGCCACCAGCGGAGCTAAGAGTTTCCTCCATCTGTCCTGGATCACCCAGATCCTAGTCTGTAAGTGATCTCACCCTTTTTTCTTTCATTGTTCCTCTGTCTTTCCGGAGTTTTCCAGGCTGAAGTTGGTTGATCTGCCTCCACGAGGTAGAGGGCAGAACATGGGATGTGAAATTTTGGCTAGGCTGGGAGAGGAAATGGCGGACTGAATGACTTTTGGTGGGCTTCAAATGACATCTCTCTGCCCTGCCTCTGACTAGAGGGTGTGTCTCCCAAGAATTGTGCTGGAAGGCTCTCTCAAGGTCATCTAGTTCAACAGTCCCCAAAGTTCAAAGAGTCTTCTATTCATACAACGGAAATACTGTTTTAGCTTATGCATGGACAATGATAATAATATTGACTCACAGAGGGAAAAGGGATATTCCCTTTTAGTTCTCAAGAGTTCCTTCTAATGGCCTCAAGGAAGATCTCTGTCTTAGGCTGGGATGTTTCTGAAGCTGGTCTAACGGTTGCCAATTTCTCATTTTAACCATGTAAGTGAAGACCTCAGAAATCAGAGCCTTCAGCAGACAACCCTATCTAGCTACAATATGATGGTATTGCTTGATTTATGCTATTGATTTTTTTATGATAGCGTTCTATTTATGGCAATGATATTGGTTTTCCATCCACAGTGACATCAAATTTGTTTTAAGTAAAATTTAAGTAAAAATGTGAGTTGATTTAAAGAAGAATCTTGGGTAAGTGATAGTATTAGGAGGTGTGCAGACAAGGCAAAAATTGTGCAGACAGTACCAGGAGGTAGAGGGCCTTGACAGTAAACACCTAGCTCGATCGTTGACTCTGTTGCAAGTTCTCGAATTTGTGTATCTTGTTCTATGATGGGATGACCACTAATGAGTTACTTTAGTCAGGCTGACACAGAAAAACAAATGTGCCCTAATTTTCTTTCAACTAGTCAAGTTTTTACTTCATTACATATATTAAATAACTCATATTGCTCCTTGGAGACAAACAGTGGAGAGAGGAAAATTCCTTTTGTGCCAAATAATACAGTTTTATGTTAAGTCCCATTGCAGCCCACGGGCAAAATCCCGTAGCTGCCAATGCCATTTCAAAGAAAGTTCTCTATTTCCATATCCCCGTAGCTCAGAGTTAATAGTACTTGGTTTACCTAATTACAACAAATTCTTTCCAATAATAATCCTTACAACTAGTGCTTTCTCTGGCCTTGAGCCAGTCGCTCAATAAAGCAAAGCCCCAACTGTTATTTCCTTCGGGCAGGAAATCCTTTCTCTATTACCTCGGATATTTCTTATAATTTTGTTTGTATGTTTATCATATCCAGTACAATCATACTCCTTGAATTGTGTCAGCTCCTTGAAGGCAGGGCTCTCTGTTTTGGTCACTGCTTGGAACAGTGCCTGATCTCCAATAAACATTTGTTGATTAACAGAGAGATGAATTAACTGCACTGATGGAAACAAGTCTTGATTTGGGGGAATTGCCTGTTTATGTAAAGCCAACTGGAACATCTGCTCTGTGTAGGTGCACATCACAGAAGCAGCTTTCATCTTCAAGAGCGAGATAAAGGACATACTAGTGATGCAGGTTATGCTTGGCTTGGGAAATCATGAATTCCAAAGAGTGTCAAAGGTTATCTCCTCTGTATTGAACAGTGAAACCATCCTGGGTGGAAAAATGCCTAATAATTGTCCAAGGCCATCAGGAGAGTAGGTTGGTTGGCCACTCACTGCACGTTGCCAACAGGTAAGTGTTCTTCCTGTGAAATCATACAGCATTATCAAAACCTCCTGCAGTTATGATTTTTGTTTTTGCATTGTTTTAGCTAAACGTTCAATTGATTTAATGCCCATGTTGGATTTCATATTGCCAACCCAAACAGTTCACATTTACTTCAATGGAAAATATAAAAGCAACAGGAAAATGCAGGGTCACAGATAGAATTGTTGGTTTAGAAGAGCCTGGTCCCTTGAATCTCCCCCGTGGCCACAGCACTTTGTTTTCTCAGCAGATATTTATGTGCCAGAGAACACTGGCCATCCAACATGGAGTCCTTGCCCTCAAGAAATGTATTCAAAGCTGAATTGGAAGACAGACAGGTGAGCCAATAACTCTAATTCATGTGTGTCATAGATCCTATCAGAAGAGCAAACACATGGAGTTGGGGGAACTTGTGGAAGGGCTTGTACCCAGTCCCTGTGTGAATAGTGGATACCGGGGGACCAGGAAGAGCCTCTGGGATGATGTTAATAACCTAAACATCTTGTAGGACTTAGCCAGGGAAGATGAGCAAAATGTTCCTGGCAGAGCATGCCTCCCTTAAACAGTTCTCGCCATGTTTCCATTCTCAGGGTTGCCTTCTGCTTTGCTCTGTGCTGTGTTTCTCTCTGTGCAGTTTCATGGGTCATTGCAGAAGAAGGAAAGATCATTGCTGTGGACTGTATGTTTGGGTCCCTTCCAAATTCACATGTTGAAATCCTAAACCTCAATGCAGTGATCTTTGGAGGTGGGGCCTTTGGGAGGTAACTAGGTCACGAAGGTGGAGCCCTCCTAAAAGGGATTAGCGCCCTCTTAAGAAGACAGGAGAGTCATGATGTCTCCCACCATGTGGGGATACAGCAAGAAGGCAGGCATCTGCAAACCGGAAAGCAGGTCCTCAGGAGCCACTGAATCTGCAGTCACCTTGAGCTTGAACATCCCAACCTCCAGAACTGTGAGAAATAAACATTTGTAGTCCAAGCTACCCACTCTATGGTATTTGTTATAGGAGTCCCCGCTGACTCAGTGATGATGTAATCCAGCACGTAACCATGTGCAAATGTCATCTGACCTCTGCTTCCAGTCCAACCTACTTCCCCTGCTTCCAGGGTCTCCTCTTTGATCCCAATAAAACCCTTTTATAATCTGAGAGCAAAATTTGACCAGGGACCCCAGCGGAGCCCTTGGGATAGGGGTCTGGGTGCTAAGTAGAAAAACAAGCTCATGCTCCCTCCTCTGCAAAGCCTCAAAACTAACGTTGCTGTCAGTGGCATACACAGTACATAGCCACGTTCGGTTGGTAAAGCACACCTACTTTTGGGAACTTGGTTCTTGTCCTCAGATGACAAGAGAGAGAAGTCTTTTTGTATCATAGGCTGTCTCTGGGCAAAAAAACTTACCAAAGCCTCTGGCTGGCTGGAGGAAGGGAGGAGTAGGTGACAATGACCAAAATGCCTTCTAGGTTTTCCTCAGAGACTCTCAGGAGATGCTGTCCATTCTTCTTTAGGAGAAAATTGAACAGCTAATTTAAGTTTTTTAAAAGCATGTTGATTTTTTAAATAATTCATAGGAAGTTAATTGCTACATGGAGTTGTTACTTCCCTTAGATTTTTTTTTAAAAAATACTGTTTTATTTTGAATATTTTAAGGCTCATGAGAAATTATAAAAATGGTACAATGGATACCTGTATACCTCCCATCTATCTTCTCCAATGAGAACACGTACACAATCATAGTGCATTGTCAAAACCAATGTTCCTTGGATTTTAATGTTAACTTTCTAAAATAGAAAGCTTCTGTTTTTTATACATTTGTTCATTTTAAAATGTATTAATTCCACAAATATTTGATGAGAACTCCCCCTGTTTGAAACATTGTACCAGGCCTAGTGATTGAAAGAAAGCTGGCTAAAACATGATTCCTTCCCTCGAGGAACTTATAACCCAGTATGGGCAACAGACCAGGACGGTGTGATTAGTCCCAGGATCTAGAAGCATGGTGCTACCAGGGACCAGATGAGAGGCATCTCCACAAGACTGTTTGCCCAAGAAGACTCCTCAAAGACCAGCCTGATTGGACTTGCAAGGGTGGGTGATCTTTAATTACCCAAGGGGATCAGAGGGTACCTGGGGCAGGAGAACTGCATGAGCTAAGCCCAAGCAATATAAAATAGCAGGATTTGTTCAGAGAACCAAACTAAATCAATTTGGACAGGTCAAAGAGCAAATAGCATGGATGTGCTCTGGGTAGGTAGCGGTGGGAAAGGGATGGAGGGATAGCAGGGAAGTTATGATAGGCAGTCAGGGGCCAGATCATGAAAGGTCCTGCTTGCTAAATCAGTGCCTTTGAAAGTTAACCCGAAATTCAAGGTGAGCCATCAATGGGCTTTGAGCGAGAAGTGTTATTATTATATATGCATTTTGGAATGATTGCTCTGACAACATTGTGGAGGATGCGTTGAGAAAAAAAATCGGAAGGCTGGGAGGTGGGAGTTAGGAGTCTCTTTTAACGCTGACGCTGAGATAGAAGGGAGGAGAAGGCCAGAGGTGGTGGGAGAGCGCGGAGGCAGAAGCTATAGAACTCAGACTGGTTGGATGTTGGGGCTGAGGGCTGAATGAGAGCAAGTCCGGGCTGACTTGTAGGTCCCTGGGTCTGACCCCTGGGGGTGTTACGGAGACAGAACGTGAAGGAAGAAGGGGAGATTGGGGAGGAAATTTGGTTTGGGACATATTAACTATGGTGGAGATATCCAGTTGGAAATTATATATATAAGGCTGATATTAGCCATAAAATTGTACTCATTTATTATAGTTACACCTTCAGGACCTGGCTAGAGCTGCAAACTGGCTGGGGGTGAGACAATCAAGCTGAAGTAAATTCCCATCTTTTAATTCATTCTGTTCTCTTGACAATAGTGTCTTTCTACCCAACCACCAACTTGGCGGCCATCATCCTTGTATCCCCAGAGTCATGCACACAGTAGGTGCTCAATATTTCCTAAATGGATACATGACTGCTCTGTTGGTTTCCTAGGCTACAGGAGTACTTCCTACCTTCATGTCTTTCCCCTCATTAGGCGAGTTTCCAGCTCTATGACCCCAACCCCCGTGTATTTCCTCTTCTTCCCTATTCTTGGAGCTTTGACAGAAACCACTAGAGGGTGACATGACAACACCCACTTAAGTGGTTCAACAGAGAAAGCCTTCCTTGTTCAGCAAAAGTTGGAATGGCAGGGGGGCTCTCAGGCACACGGCCGGTCCACTGAGAGAAGAGGGAGGTTGTGTCACCTACAGGCAAAGCGTGCCTTTGACAGCCTATGAATACCGCCATTAGCACACCAGGGGCAAGTGTTCTCACCCACAGAACGACAGCACAAGATTGATCTTGGTGCACCATTGCTGGCTTTTTGAAGTTTATAAGCTTATCAGACAATGTCTCTACTCCCATGAAAACATAGCATAGCAAACAATAATTTTTCAAAAGTCCACTCTTAAGAGCATAAAGTTTTTCCACTACATTTTGGTAAGGGTTTTGGCCAACGAAACGCCTTATGCTGTTGTTTTTAAATAATAAGCCAACGGGAAAACAGCTTGGCAGTATGTATGATCCGTTAATTCACTCTTTTTATTTATTAAACAAATATTCCTTGGGTGCCTGGTGATACAGCAACAACATAAAGAACTGGCTTTCCTGGAGCTTAAGTTCTTTTTTAAAAAATTAACTAATTAATTTTTTAGAAGGGGGGAGGGGCAGAGGGAGAGGAGGAGAGAGAATAATAAGCAGGCTCCATACTCAGCCCAATGCTGGGCTCCGTCTCACAACCCCGAGATCATGACCTGAGCTGAAATCAAGAGCCGAACACTTAATGGACTGAGCCATCCAGGCGCTCCACCTGGAGCCTAAGTTCTAATGGGGTGAGGAGTTGGAGAAACAACCACACCTTGTCTGAGGGTACTAAGCGCTGTGGGGGCAGAGTGGAGCCACCTGCTATTCGTAATCACCATCACTGGGGTTCATCCCTGGGGTTGCACCACACTTAACTTCCAAAGCAGTTTCCCACTCATTATTTCATTCCTGCCCACACAGGGAGGACAGTGGTTTTAGTAGCTAGGAAAAGGGAAATTCAGAGAGGTGGAGCTCAGGGTGCAAAATCACACAGGTGGTGGTCTGGGGGTGAAGCACAGGGTTTTGGCTTTGGAAACACCAATGGCCGGAGGAGGAAGATCTGATAAAGAGATAAGAAGTCTTTCTCACTGCTTTGTTGACAAACTGATTTGCACTGAAAGTAAAACCCAGGCCACAACCAAGCAGTTGTACATTTTTCCAAAGATCTCCAGTTGATAAGAGGGGCTTTGGTCCCAATACAGGAGTTGCAGAAATAAACATCAGATAAGGGGAGGATCCTTTGGGGTGGAAAGATGTGGAATTCCAACTTGGCCTTTTCTTGTGAGCCTGGAGGGACACCTTCAAGTAAATCCTCTGGGGGTAGGGTAAGGGCCCAGGGAGACCCAGAGATGGACCTCTCACTCTATACCCCCAAGCCCCCTCACTACCTCTCTCACTATGGGGAGCCCCCTTCAGAGAGCTGCCTTTTGGATCCTGAAACTTCTAGATTGGGAAGAGACTGTATTCCTTCAACAGCCACTTTCAGCAGCTAATTCCAAGTACCAGAAAGGGTGGGGAATCAATGAATATTCATGACGTAGCTAGAGAAATGGATGATTTTAATAACATAAAACTTATTTTACATTAGAATGCAAACTTATGTTGCCTGCATTACTTCTGCATCCATTTGCAGATCTCTGTCAATACAAAGATGTTTCACTAGGAGCACATTCTTTTTGTTCATAGAAAGTTTGCCTTTATTTTTGGAAAACAAACAGGGCTGGTGACTGCGGGAAGCTTTTTGCTACTGACTAATTATATGTGCCCGACTGTACATGGAGGTGGAAAATGCCACTCTTTTAAGATGTTGGCACTGGAGGCCCGCAGGCCTATCTTATCCAGCTGGTTTAAAGGTGGAACAAATAGTTATTGAATTTGAGGGTGACAACATCTGACCCCAGAGTCTGTCTGAAGTCTGGAACCGGATGTGCTAGAACACTGATCTGTATTTCCTTAAAATTGAATGAATACATTTCAAGTTGATTTAGATAATAATCTTTGAGTCCATCTAGCTGCCGGGCTTGTTTGAAAAGTTGACTCTGTTTGGAAATGTAATCTTGGAAATTATGGCAAGGACGGCTCCCAGGACGAAAAAACAAACAAGGATTCTAACACTTAGGCCACCTTTACTCACCTTTGGATCCTGTGATACTAGAAGGCGAGTACCTCCCTAGACAGCTGTTATACTACTTCGCATTTACAAAATATTATGCTTACTGTTGCTTCTGTTTTGTGCTGATTGAGTTAGTAAAAAATAAACACAGAGAGGAAATTAAATTGGCAATAGGATCCCAGCAAGGATAAGCAAAGGCAATAATATATGAGGATTGCTGTTGTCTCTTTAATACAGAGCCGTGTCAGGGAAGACAAAAAAAAAAAAAAATCTCCTTTGACACATATCTGTGCTCAGTTTTGTTGTTGCAAATAAGATTATAATTATGGCTATGTTTCTGTCTTTCCAGACATCTCTCAGGGAGATGACAAAGTAGAAAGCGGCTGAAGCCATGGTGGAGCAAAAGGATTTTCTCAGGGCACTGAGGTCCCTGATTGAATGAATGGGTAACGGGGCTGCTGATTTTCGGAAATTGGCCCTTCCCTTCCGGTTGGCATGTTTCAGAGTGGTTGTTATCTGGGAAAGACCTATTCATTCAATGAAAAGGGTGAAGTCATTGGTGTGCCCCCACCCTTCCTACACTTACAATGCTGAGACTTTTCCTACCAGGGTCAGATGCCAAAACCTGGCGAGGGATGGAGTCCACCAACCAAAGTGAACCAGGACACTTGTCTTCTGGAGAAAGTTGATTTCATGCTCTGTGTGCAGAGAGCTGAAGACCGTGTGTGGGAGACCAGCTTGGATAAGGAAGATTGCAGATGCACAGAAGTTTTGAACAAATGAGAAAGTTGTGGGTCACTTAAATCAACCCGACTAAGTCCCAATTAAAAAAAAAAAAAAAAAAAGCTTAAATGTGACCTAACCTACTTTTTCGTCTATACCCAACAGTGAAGAAAATAAGATTGTTTTGAAAAAGTTAAGCATTAAATGTAATAATCCTGAGCTTTCTCTGACACATCGATTTCCCATTTGGGTTCAAATTGTATAAATGTTTTTCCCAAGTTCGAAAGCCCAGATCCTACTTTTTATCTCCCCAGAAAGAGAAAAAAATAAATTTAAGGTATTTTGTGCACCCCCTGCAATTTCTACTTAATGTTACTATTCCCTGATGTATTACTCGCGTATAGAACAATGCCTGAGACATAGTAGCATGTTTTTAAATGAATTAATTACTAAAAAAGTTGATGCCTTCTTTGTGCCAGGCATTCAAGAGCCATTAAGATTAATCCACTAGAGTTCTTATTCCCAGTAAAGCTACAGGTTGAAAGAAGAGGTAATATACCCAAATGAATTAGAAGCATACAAAGTAGAAAGTAACTTAGAGCACTTCTAGTTTACATAGATCACCACCCCCCCAACCCGAACAACAAACCAAATAGGTAGATAACGTTATTATCCCTGTTTTACTGATAGGAGCAAAAATGAACCTGGATATCTTTATAAAGGAGACATATTTGAAGTAAACTTTACAAGATAAGCAGGAAGCTAGGTGTTTAGGGATGAAACCAGAGTCCACAGCGGTGAACGGTTTGCGATTCTACCTGCTTGCAAGCTAACAAGAGAGCCTCCTCCAGTAGCGTGAATGCACGTGAAGACACGAAACTCCAGGGTCAGAAACAAAGAACAGCTTGTTATTCACAGCAATAGCTTGCTTCCATGTCTAGGTATGGGCGCCACTGACTAGTTCTGCCACTTGTCTGTTTCCCAAGTGCCACTTGCAGGTGGCTTACAGTGACAGTGCCCAAGCCCTTTTGCCTTGCCCAGAGCTTATTCTTCCATGACTGTTTCCGAATGGGGAAGTCCAGAACAGTGGGTTTAGTCCCTGGTCACCTCAGCACTTGAAAGAAAGTTTGCAGGCAAAAGTATGTTTCTGGTGGCAAGGAAATGACTTCGGGTTAATTCTAAGGTACTCCAGAATTAAGTTAAACTGCTAATAATAATCATTTTAACATTCTTTTTATTGACATAGGGGAAAAGAAGAAAGGAGAAAGGGAACATTTTCAAAGACCTGGTGGAGTTTTTTTGCACATTTAATTATAATGTCTGTATTTAGCCTGCATGGGCCACCATAACAAGATACCATAGCCAGGGCGGCTTACACTGGAGAGATTTATTTTCTTACAGTTCTGGAGACTGGAAGTCAAAGAGTAAGGTACCAGCAGGGTTGGTGTTTAGTGAGAGCTCTCCTCCAGTTGTAGATGATCGCCCTTTCTCCGCTTACACTGGTCCTTCCTCAGTGCGTATGCACAAGAGAGAGGTGGGTGGGGGAGGGAGGAAAGAGAAAGAGTATGAGTGCTTTCTAGTGTCTTTTCTTATATGGACAGTAATAGTTTAGGATCAGGGCCTCATCTTTATGACCTCACTTAACTTTAATTACCTCTTAAAGACCCTATCTCCAAATATATCCACGTTGGGCATTAGGTCCTTCAGCACAGAAATTTTAGGTAGGGCAATACAATTCAGTCCATAGCAATAACATATAAACCTCAGCTAACTTCAGAAGGTGTTGATTCCCCTTATACAGAGGAGGAAACAAGCTCAGAAAGGTTCAGTGAACCATGCCAGGTCACGAAACTGATAGGTGGAACAGCTAGAGATTAAAACCAATCTTCTGGCTTCAAAGCCCGTTTTGATTGCAACATCAGAGGCTGCCACCAACACCCATTTGCTAGTATCTCCTGTATACTGACTACTTACCAAGTGTCAGCAACTTTGCTAAAGGACTTTACAGCACTATTTTTTTAACCCCTCAACCAATGATGGGAAGGCACAGAGGAGTGAAGTGACTTGCCGAAGAGCACAGTTAGAAAGTAGAATGACCAAAAAAACCTTAAACCCGGGTTAATTTTATTCCAATGCCAACATTTTTGTTCTGTTTCTCTATAATGGATTTTTGGGGTTAGTCAATTACTCGCTAATCAATCATTTGATTAGAATGCATTATAAACCAGGGTACTCCAAGCTTTCTGAAACTATGGAGACTTTGTAACATGAAAAAGAAAATCCATAGAACATTAATCGGGGTGAAAAATTTTAATATATGTAAAGGCAAATGATATCAAAATCAAATTTGTATTGGTTTATGCCTGAAATTCTACATTAAAGGGTGGTGGCCAGTATGAATTGTAACCACATGGAAGAAATATTAATTGGGATAGGGACTGCCGTCCAGGAGCATTTCCATAAAATGTCTTTGGTTTCACAGTTGTGTCTGGTGCAGTTAAAATTATGTTTTCCACCCAAAGGTGGCAGCACGCGTATTATTGCTTTTGGTGTGCTTCTGATTGCATTTAATGTAGCTGAGTCTTTGAGAGCTTCAAGGGACCTGAAAGGTCCTCAAGGGCAGCCCATTGTTTTGAAACAGAGGAAGCTGAGGCCAAGAAAGAATCTGTGACCTGCTGAACACCACGCAGCTTTTTTAAACCACAGTCCACTCAGCATATGACCTCACTGATATGAGGAATTCTTAATCTCAGGAAACAAACTGAGGGTTGCTGGAGTGGTGGGGGGTGGGAGGGATGGGGTGGCTGGGTGATGGACATTGGGGAGGGTATGTGCTATGGTGAGCACTGTGAATTGTACAAGACTGATGAATCACGGATCTGTACTTCTGAAACAAATAATGCAATATATGTTAAGAAAAAAAAAAGAAGAAGATAGCAGGAGGGGAAGAATGAAGGGGAGTAAGTCGGAGGGGGAGACGAACCAGGAGAGACGATGGACTGTGAAAAACAAACGGAGGGTTCTAGAGGGGAGGGGGGTGGTGGGATGGGTTAGCCCGGTGATGGGTATTAAAGAGGACACATTCTGCGTGGAGCACTGGGTGTTATGCACAAACAATGAATCATGGAACACTACATCAAAAACTAATGATGTAATGTATGGTGATTAACATAACAATAAAAAAATTATTAAAAAAGAAGAAAGTTAAACCACAGTCCAAACTAGAATCCAAGGTCCTTGACTTTGTGATCTGTCTTCACATATTAAGCTCTCCTCAGCATTAGTCACAAATTCACAGTTGATGGGGGATGATGAGACAGTAAACTTGAGTTTACAAGAGGAAAGGAAGAAGGCAGGAAGGAGAGGAAGAAAAGAAAGGAAAGAAAGAAAGGCATTTAATTTGGGAAAAAAAGACTTGCTGTAAACAGAGCCTTGAAGCAGGCTCTAGCTTCACAGAAACGTCCACAGTTTAATTCCACCTGCAAAATCGACTTCATGTTCTAAGGGACAGTTAGGAGTCCCTTGCTCTGCACAATATCAGATATACAAATATATATATTTATATATTTATTCTGCTAACCAGCTGCTTTCCTGGCTAAGATACCGCTAGGAGCCATTAGCTAGTTAGTTGGGGGTGGGGGGTGGGGGGCTGACAGTTCCTGAAATGGGATCAGATTTTCACAACTTACGGAAGAGGACATTGTGATAACATCTGTCCTCACTTTGTTCTGGCCCCAGTCCTGTTTTCACATACAGAGATGGATGCATGACACCTTTGGTGTACCTTGCAGGAGCCTATGAAGCCACCAAAAGCCATAAACCTTCCGTACTAAAATATTGAATTGGGGTACCTTTGGAAAAACATGAAAGAATTGCCTATACCCACTCTTCTGATAGGAAAACATTGAGACTGAGAAATTTCCAGGGGAAACAAGGGACTTCACGACCCTTTGCTCATTCTACAAGGATATTTTGGAGCACAGGTAGTGCTGCCTCAGACAATGGGGCCCCCAAAGGCTTAAATGAAGTAAATTCTGCCTGTATAATAGGATCAGGGTGCCCCAGCTGGGGAGTGGATGGAGCAACACTCCTCAGAGCCCAGGGTTTGAGATCTTCCAGTACCAGCTGAATGGTAAAGAAGGAATAAGGCTGGAAGCTACTGTTGCTGTTACTATTTTGTTGTTGTTGTTGTTGGGTATTACAGAAAGACCCGACTGGGCATCGGTTTTTAAAAAACATTTTACCCCCTAGAACACGTCACTCATTTCTTCATGTATAAAACCGGGACACAATTGCCCTAACTCATCCGGAGGTTAATAGAATCAAATAAGATTACATATGTAAAAGAATTTTATAAATCTGCATTTACATATGTATATATGTATCTATGGCAATATATGCCAAAAAGGGTCCCCATTATCAGAAAACTATCATTAAATATTATTTTCTGTACCTGGGAATTTTCAGAGCTTCTCTTCCTCATCCTTTTCAAAACTGATAAAACAACTAAAAGGTTCCATAGTTTCGACTCAAGCAGGGTAAGCTTGTTCTGTAAAGTGCCAGACAGTAAACATTTTTGGCTTGATAGGCCATACGGTTCCACTACTCCACTTTTTCTTTGTACCTGGAGAGTAGCTAGAGACACTACATAATAATGGGCATGACTGTGCTTCCGTAAACCTTCATTTACAAAAAAATTGGTGGCAGGCAGAATTTGACCTTGTCGTCTGATCCACTCCTGACCCAAAGTAGTTGCTTGAGTTCTGATCCTTTGAGAAGCTTCTGTAGTACTTGGGAGTCCAGAGGGAAATAAGAGACAGAAAGTAGAGATATATCTCAATGTGGTGTTTGGGAAGGGGGAAGGAAAGCTTTTGGCAAAGGTAGTCTTGAGAATTCTATTCAAATAGAATAGAATCTGCAACTGTTTATTGCCCGTATACTGTGTCAAGCATGGTTCTGGGTTGTGAGGGTATAATGTTGAATGAGCCAGCTCCTAGTTCCCTCATGGTGTTGCCGGTCAAGACAATAGCTGAGACACCACAGATGAGATACGTGGGTTGGGCTGAGCAAGTGCATAGTTTGGGTTAACAGGTTGTGATGTCAGAGCAGATCAGTTTGGAGCACTTCCTGTATATTCTGGACCATGCTTGTCGCAGTGGAGAGAGACAAGCTCTTTGTCACCCAAGGAGCTTACTATGTACTGAGATTGGTAAAGCCAACTATCAAAGACAATAAATAAAGACTAAATTGAGTGTGGGACAAGGAAGGCTTCAGGAAGGAGGTAGGGACTAAGCTGGAGGGGCTGGGACAGGCTCAGTTACACATTTCCCCAAAGGTTGGTAGTTGGGGACAGAATGGATCTCGGAGCACATCCTTCTCCATTAGCAATCAGTCTTTGGTCAGTGAGTGAGAGAAACCGTGCATCTCCTCTTTCATCTTCTGCCAATTCTCACAAAGAAAGATAAACCAAATAGTATCCTCTATCTGCCCTCACCCCCTACCCCCAAATCAGTAACCTGGAATTGTGAGAAACATAGGCTACCTTCCTATTTGGTTGTTTCTTTAGGTGAAGCCCAAAGAGAAGCCCACGCCCACCAGGACAAAGCCTCCTTGGTATGGCTTAGGGTCGAGAACCTACCTTGCTGAAGTCTATTATAGCAACAGTATGCCCAGATATTTTAGAGCTAAAGTCACGGACCATTATGTCAAGTGATCCTGTTTTATGGAAGAAAAACAACCACCCTTCTTCCCCCCATGCTTGTAATGCCATTGAAAAAAAAAAAAGATTAGAATGAGAGTGTTGAAATACTACAGAATCGATCACCTTTCTATGCTCTATAGTTCAGAGCACCCTGTCTTACTTTGTCAAAATTCAGCAATAAGGGGGCAAATGTGACATGTGGAACAGACACATTTCCTGAAACCCAACCTAACAAATACACATTTAAAAATATTTCACTTTAAATTTTGAAACAAGAAAGTTGTTTTGTATTCCTAAACAGGTGAGTCAGTCTGTGTGTGTAGGAATAAAGTCATAAGAGAAATTCCAAGGAATATTTTGGAGAAATAATATTAATGGCAAATAATAGCTAATGTTTGTTTACTATTTGCCATGCATTACACAGGGCTTTATATTAATTGACTTATTAAACTTTACAGGACCTCTGTGAACTCCATAGGATTATTTTTGCTTTATTAGAGGTGATAAAACCAAGGCTAAGAGGGATGACCTAATCTTCCAAGGCTCCCAGATGGTAAATTCTGCCCCAGCCAAAGCTTAAACCACAATATAAGACTGCCTTGGGTGTAATCAAGGGAAGCGATGAGAAAGCACCTTCAAAAAAAGACTTTTTTTTTTTTTTTGAAGGGGTAGTGAGAACAGGACCTGTATATCTTTGAATCTACAAATTGAAGACTCGTCGGCTGTTATGGCAGGTTGACAAACTTGTGGTCCAGAGTCACATAATGTGTTGATGTCCAGAGCCTGCGGGCTCCTCATCCCATTTCTTAGACTTTGGCACACTCTCCAGAGCACCTTGAACTGTCTTTTCCTTCCACAAGATGCTAAGAGATTTGAGAGGAAATACACCGGCTGGCAATGCCTACAAGTCTCATTCATTCTTTTTTTGTTTTTTGGGTTTTTTTAATCGAAGTGTAGTTGACC
This sequence comes from Callorhinus ursinus, assembly GCF_003265705.2. Taxonomy (NCBI): domain Eukaryota; kingdom Metazoa; phylum Chordata; class Mammalia; order Carnivora; family Otariidae; genus Callorhinus; species Callorhinus ursinus. The sequence goes on from NW_027397090.1 coordinate 3,974,217, forward strand.
AACAGTGTTATATCAGTTTCAGGTGTGCATCATAGTGACTATGTGATTCCCTATGTTATACAATGTCACCGTGATAAAGTGTCATCACCATCTGTCACCATACAACGTTATTACCGTATTAGTGACTATACTACCAAATCTTGCCTAAAATGGTTTGGGGTAGGAAAAGAGACAAGCGCCCAGTTTGTTTGTTTGTTTGTTTTTTAATTGTTTCTCCTTTTTAATTCTTTATTAGTTCCCGCAGAGATGTATAGCTTTGTTCTCCGAAAAGAATGAAGCCAGTATTTGTTTATTGTATTTTAGAGAAGAGCCAAAATTGTGCATAATTAAACCCAAGAAGATAGAGTGCTTGTCCAAATGGGAAAGGAGACTTGGAAGCTGCCAGTGCTGTGCCCCATAATAGCTCCTGTTCGTCATTCTTGAGCTTGGATTCTGCCTGTTGAGCACAGCTCTGGAATGCAAAGCCCACGCTGTGAAGCCGCTGTTGGGACACGTGCTTTGTTTCTCTGTGATTGTCTAGGAAACTTCCTAAGTCATCAGTTTCTTAAACGGGGTTGGAAACAACCCTTTCGCAGGCACCTACTGGACCTTTACTTATTGTCGCATTTAATCTTTACAGTGCCAGCTCTTTCACGGGTGCTGTGATTCAGGGGAAGCTGCCCAGAGCCACCCATCCTGACAACACTAGGATTTGAACCCATGGCCTTCCTTTCAGGTCCCAAACCGCTCTTTTCCCCCACTGTCCTCTTTCCCCATTTGACCAGATAACAGCTTGCCATACTTGGTGGCAGGATTTGGGGATAAAAAAAAGTAATCTTCAGAAAAATTTCATCTCGTTCCAGAAAAGCATGTGAATAGGTTACAAAGCTCTACAGAGAATAACACGATTGAAAACAATTACAACTACAAAAAGTGGGAAACGAGGTTAACGTTCATTTTTTAACATATTTACAGAATGCTTCAGAATTTGCAGTGTGACTTGCCCACCTGGTCCCACTCATTCCCCCTTAACAGATCTGTGAGGAAAGCAGGGGGGGTGTGGTTTTGCCGAAATTCACAGAAATTCACAAAGCGTAGCTGAGCCTTGGTGTCCTTCACCCCCATCTTCATCTCACCCCATTTTCCCACCCCTCTCACCCCATGCTTTTCCTATTAGTTAGAATGCTTATGATCTGGAAATTGTCCAACCTCCGTTGACTGTGGTGACTATAGGACTGACAACTGGATTGGGATGTTTCCATCCACCGATGAGCTGAGTTGACTTGTTCTAGCTTTACCTCCAGCACTGGTTTGCATTCCGGAGCAGCTTTCCAACACGTGCCTTGTAGCTAGAAAGCAGGAGCATTCCAAATCCTCCCCTAGCCTTGTCTCTACCACACTCTTCATAAACTGCTGTGTTTTTAAATCTTTTCACTTATTTATTTGAGAGGCTGGATTTAGTAAAAGATAGAAATGAACTTCATCTTAGTTTTTATGTATCGAATCTTTCACTAAAGAAAATGTGGTACTTTTTATGCCTTGCCTTTTATTTTGTATGGTACAATGATGATCTTTTATTTCCTTCCTTGGTGTCCTCAGCATGTCAATCTTCTGAATATATTCCATCTTAAGGAGACTTAAGTTCTGTCATACTTTTGACTGTACATGAGATAAGATGGTTTCTGATGAGACAACTTAAATTTTAAAAAAAATTTATACATGGGATATAGGATTATACTCATGGTAGAAAAGAAATTCAGGGAATATGAAGAGGGAAACCAGCAGGTATGCCCTCCCCATACCCCACATCCCATTTTCCTTCTTAGAGATCACCCACAGTAAATAGCTTGATGTGCTTCTCTTTAAGACTTTTTTCTGTGTATTGTGTAAATAATGTTTTCAAAAATCTTATGGCCCTGATTATAACTATGGCCTCTCATGGCAGAAAGTGAAATTTTGACAACACCCAAAGTTATACACACTGTCACAGAGACACAGGGATGTCATGACTAGAAGACTATCATCACATAATTTAAAAATATGTGACTCTTGGGGCACCTGGGTGGCACAGTCAGTCAAGGGTCCGACTTTTGATTTCGGCTCAGGTCATGACCTCAGGGTGGTGAGATCGAGCGCCGTGGGGGGCTCTGTACTCAGCACAGAATCTGCTTAAGATTCTCTCTGCACTGCCCACCCCCTCTCAAATAAATAAATCTTTAAAATTTTAAGTAAAATAAATGGCATTGAAAAAATAAAGTAAAATAAAATGTGTGACTCTTTCCCAGACTACACGAGCTTGAACCAACAAATACTTAATATATATTAAAGACTTACTGTATTGTGATATTATATGTGATATTATATTTATAAAATTATGATATACATATGATATATAACATATATTATAGATCTTACATATAATATACATATTATAATTACATATCTATATAAATCCTATACTTATCTTGAGAAGAACCTTATAACTTTTCTTAATGTTAATTTTTTAACGTCAACCTATAGGAAATCACACAATTTCTGTGATTCTGCTTTAGAGATCTTCATGTATTAGCAAATCATGAGCCTCAAGAAATGGACATGGCCTCTGCAGAGCACTGGGTTAGAAAGCAGTCTGTGGAACTGGAGGGTATCATGCTGAGTGAAATAAGTCAATCCGAGAAAGACATGTATCATATGACCTCACTGATATGAGGAATTCTTAATCTCAGGAAACAAACTGAGGGTTGCTGGAGTAGTGGGGGTGGGCGGGTTGGGGTGGCTGGGTGTTGGACACTGGGGAGGGTATGTGCTATGGTGAGCGCTGTGAATTGTGCAAGACTGTTGAATCACAGATCTGTACTTCTGAAACAAATAATACATTATATGTTAATTTAAAAAAAAGGAAAAAAGCAGTCTTTGACTCTGCTTCTTTTAGTGCTTTTGCAAACTAGTTACGTGACCTGGGTCCAACCACTTTGAGAGGTTTCTCTGATCTGGTCTTCAAAAGGAGGAGGCCAATTCCTAAAGCATGTGAATTTGATCTCACTTGCTGGCCGGGTCTTGCCGTAGACTCAGCCAGGCTGCCTTTCCCTCTATTCCCCTCAGTCTGTCTGCTGCCTGCCCCCCCTTCCTCTACAGGACTCAGGTGCTCCAGCAGAAGGACAGTGTAAGTGGATGCGAGAGCCTGTATATAAGGCTGTGGGTGGGAGGTTGGGGGATGGTATTATGGGCAAAATCTCCAATCTAAACAGCAAACAATATGTTCCCGTCTATGGTTCCACACTCAAATTATCTTTCATACCTCTAAAGATTAAAAAATACCTAAGGGTATTTATTTGCAGCTCTGTGATCTTAGATCAACTGTCTGGGCCCTAAGTTTCTTTATCTCTAAAATGAATGGGTCAGACTCATTTTAGAGTCTCAGTTTAGAAAACTTGCAAATCTACCCCCCCCATTTTATATGAAGAAAGTATTTATCGCTTACCTATTATTTTTAAATCCATGTGCAAACTTTATATTCAGATGATCTCAGGCTTTGTTCCTAGTCATCTGCTAAAGTTTGCCAGAGTCAAAGAATATCTGAAACATCGCAAATGGCATGGCATTTCTCAACTTGAGAAATTATCCAATTTATTAAAATAATTTGTGCTTTTTTATTAACAGAAAGTCATTTCACCCGCAAATGAGGATAATTGGATGCATTTCACAAGAGAAAGAAAGACAGCTTTTGCCACCTTGCCCTGTTGTTGAAAAATTCAACTCTGTAGTACACGAGGAAATGAGATTAACTCCCCAAAAATGTCGTTTGCTCTGGAAACTGTTCATATGTCGCTAGTTACAAATTCTGTCAAATTGCCACCTTCTCAATAGCACAGGGAGAAATGAATCAACAGGGGTAACACTAAATGGGGAGTTAGAAATTATGTGTAACACCAATTAAATAGGTGATATTTTTCTGGTGGCATTTATTTGTGGGAGTCTGAATGAGGATATTACCTTATATGGCAAAAGGAATTTTGTGTGTGTGATTAAGGATCTTAAAATGGGGAGATATTCTGGATGATTCAGGTAATCACAGGTGTCCTTAAAAAGGCAGGCAGAGGAGGTGTGACTGTAGAATAGATGTGATGATGGAAGGAAGAGACCAGTGTGATGTGGCTGCAAGCCCAGGAATGACATGTGACACTCAGGAGAGCTGGCAGCCTCTAGAAACTGGAGAGGCAAGGAACGGGTTCTCCCTTGGAGCTTCCAGAAAGACCCAACCCTGCGGGCACCTTGATTTTAGTCTTATAAGATGAATATTGGATTTCTGAGCTATCAGAGAATAAACTTGTGTTATTTCAAGCTACTAAGTTTGTGGTAATGTATTATAGCAGAAAGAGTAAGATGATATACACATTTGAAGGCATTATTGTTTATTTAGCCGTTTGATTTCAGGAGAAAGGCTGACAAGTGTCTTTAAGGCCGTAAGTAGCCATTTGGTTGAATATTCTTGGAATTCCTTAGGCTGGTAAGCTTGATTTGTTTGTTTAAAGATTTTATTTACTTATTTGAAAGAGAGTGAGAGAGCACTAGAGAGAGAGAGAGAGAGAGAGAGCAAGCACGAGTAGGGATCAGAGGGAGAGGGAAAAGCAGGCTCCCCGCCGAGCAGGGAGCCCAACGTGGGGCTTGATTCCAGGACCCCAAGACCATGACCCGAGCTGAAGGCAGATGCCCAACCAACTGAGCCACCCAGGTGCCCCTGGTTGGTAAGCTTTGTAATGGGAATCTATTTCTGATACAGTGCAGAAGGAGATACTGATGGTAGTTACCCACGATTAAAGATAGATACAAGTAGAATAGGGGGATGGGGGTTAGATACAAGTCTATCTATGGCAGACTGTCATAACAAAATACCATGGACTGGGTGGTTTAAACCACAAAAGTTAATTTTCTCCCAGTTTTGGAGGCCGGAAAGTCTAAGACCAGGGTTCTAGCTGATTCAGTTCCTGGTAAGGACTCTCTTCCTAGCTTTTAGTTGGCTGCCATCTTGCTCTGTGCTTCCATGACGTCTTCTCTATGAGTGTGTAGACAGCAAGCTCCCTCCTATCTTTCTTTAAAAGAGCACTAATGCCATCAGGAGGGCCCCACTCTCATGCCCTCATTCAACGCTAATTACGCTTCAAAGACCCCATCTCAAATATTATCACTCTGAGTGTTAGGGCTTCCACATTGAAGGGGGAGAGGGGGGTCACAATTCAATCCACAGCAGGAGGTAACTGTAATATCTATGGTGGTTCTCCTCTTTGGAAATTTTATACCCTGGCCTGGAAAACTTTAAGTGGTAAACATTAATGAATTATTGGGAATAAGAATATTGATAGCATCCGAGTTTATAACTTTTGTTATAAGTCTTGCGACCAAAGATGAAAAACTGGAAATATTTCTTTGTACCTCATTCGAATTGAGAAGATGCACTTCTAGATAAAGACCCACCCGACACACAGTCCATGTCCAATTCATGTCAACACAAGTTAGGAGTGGGGATGCATAATCTCTTCGTAAACGCCGTTGGTCTGGTGAGTGATTTCTGTAAGTGGATGTGTTCTTCTTTGGATGTAACACACAAGTATGTGAACATGTACAAATAAAGTGCTGCGTTCCAAAATGATTAACTTCGTTGTTAAACTACTTATCTGGATCTCAAGAGTCCCATGGTTAAAGAAAAAAGCTATGTTAGTAGCTCCTGATAAAGGAAGCATCAATTCCAAGGACACAAATGAGTAAAGATCATTAAGAAGGTTGGGATCATTGCCTCCTGCAAACTCGTTTTTGTTCATAGTTCCCTCCAATCTGTTTATTCATGTGCATGAACCCATGACCATGGTCTCTTGTCAGACAAAAGTGAACACATGAAGCTCTCTCTGCAGAGACCAACCGTTCCAGAAATCCTTTCTCTTACCTAATGGTCTCCAGTCACAAGACATTTTGCTGGAGTTTGAACCTTCTAATAGGAGACAGAATTGTACGTAGACTCTTACAGGGACAAACAAGAAAGAAAAAGTATAAGACATTCTCTAAGGTTTGAATACTTTTCTTACAGATGGTCTACAATACAAGGTTATGCAATTTGTGTGAGTAGTGTGTGTGAATATATATATATTTCACATATAAATATTATATATAATATATGTCATATATAATACGCACACACACACACACATTTTATTGGATCAAAGAAACTTTCTAGCCCTAGTGGAAGGGATATTAGGAAAGATTCCATTTCAGGGATTATAGGGAATCTAGTCAAGGGGAAAAGACAAAAGTCTGTTGCTGCTGAGAAGACATCTAGAGTCTTCTTCCAGCAAGAAGCTACTCTTATGAAAAGTGGGTATTCTGAGGGCAATCATTAAACTTCTTTCTCAGAAAGGCTCCACTTGTCAACCCGTCTTGCAGACATTTTTTGGGGTTTGTCTATCTTCTCAGAAATATATTGGTACCCAGCTCGTCATGTGCCAGTGTTCACAGGAAGAGTATGGGTTCGGCCCCCAGACCAGTCTCCACTGGGGTGACTCCAAATCAGTACTACTTAATAGAAATAGAAATATAATGTGAGCTACATTCATAATTGTCAATTTTCCAGTAGCCACATTAAAAAACTATAAAAAGAACTTGGTGAAAAGTTATGGTCTATTTTATTTACCGCAATATACTGGAAATGTTATAGCAACATGTAATCAATGTTAGAAACGAATGATGTACTTTATGTTAGATTTTGTACTAAGCCTTTGAGATGTGGTATACATTTTATACTCATGGCACATCTCATTTCAAACCAGACACATTTCAAGTGCTCTGTAGTCACGTGTGCCTTTTAACTATCATATTTATCAGCTGCTCTAGATAAAATGCCACAGATTGTCTGACTGGACCTTAGATTGTTGGGGTGTGAGTAGGACATGGCTCTCTGTCTGTTTTCTGACTTATGCCGTCCAAGCCCATAACAGGTACTTATTGGAATGGAAGTACACACTTACATTTTCAGGTGTGAGATTTCCTGCTTTTGTTCCCACGTATTCTAGTGTTCTCGCGTGGTCACCTGCCTCTCACCCCCACCCGGCCCCCACTCTGCCATGTTGGCTCCACACCAGATTTCCCACATTCGTGCTCAAACACCTGCACCTCACACGCCAGCCCCAGGCCAGGCTCCCCACACGCCACACTCCCTTCTGCCTTCCCTTCCTCATTCCCCTAACATGGTTGTGTGAGGTTTTAAAAGGGTTCTTTCTTTATTCCCAGAAATGGGCAATCAGATCTCATATCAAACAATAGTACACAAACTACCTCTCTTTCTAATTTTGGAGAATTTCCAGCTTCAGAGCCAGCTCCTTTCTCCCAGAACATGGTGAGGGGGCTCTTCAGAAGAACGTGAACTCCCCCATATAAAATAAGGCTTACAGGAAGCAGGAAGTCCAAATTTGTCAAATAGCAATCACCTTTTAGGCTCTCTTCCCATGTACGTGTCTTTTACTTATGTAGCTGTCGCCTATCCATCCATGATATATGATAGATATGATCTATCTATGCCTTGCACTGGGAGAGGATTTTCTTTTAGTACCATCAAATTTTTTTATAAAATTTGAGGATTTTATTTTTCCCATTTGTTTTCTCATTTGATCTTCAAAAATCTTGTGACATAACAGATCAGTTTCATCACTTTCATTTTTCCGATTAAGAAGCTGAGGCCTTTGCATAGAGCTGTGGGCAAGCTTTGTTTATCCCTTGAAGGACTGTAACCTATAGCTCAGGGTTGCTGGGTCCAAATTGGTAGCCATAGCCTCGTGTGGCTATTTAAATTTAAACTGAAGTTAGTCAATACTGAATAAAATGAAAAGTTCAATTCCTCTGTTGTGACAGTCACATTTCAAAGGCTCAGTTGTCACATGTGGGTAATGGCTACCCCGTTGGGGTAGATAGAGAGCATTTCTGTTGTCATAAAAAGTTCTATTGGACAGCACTCTCTTGAAGAGATACCCCTAGCCTCTTTCAAAGGATCAAACTTCTCTTCTGCCATTCTAATTCCCATACTTCCTGCTTGGCAACAGCACTGGACTGTAGTAGGCATACTCTGGGCTCCAAAGTGGGATTGTGATCTTCACTGCTATCAGATGCCATTTAGGATGAATCTCTCCTTGTCAAGGCATCATTTGACAGTGAGGAGAAGCAGCCTAGGGCAGTACCAGCCGTCCCTGAAAAAGGCTGAAGTTGAACCTGAGCTTGATAGGATTCACTGAAACTCCATCAAGGCACTAACTTCAAGTTGATGTGACAATGCAGACAAAGAGACTAGTCTTCTAAGCAGTTGTCTGACTGAGTCTTGGAATTGGTCTTCTAAGATAGTTGCCATCACTAAGAGGGGTTTTCAAACGCTTCTTCTGCATACTTTGGGTTGGGTTTTCAGAGGAATTTGGATTGAGGAAAATAAATGTTTGTTTCAAATTGCAATTATTTCTTTAGCCAAATGGTATTCAAGGGATATAAGGGCATACACAGGCAAATGAAAATTGTGAAATAAGCAACTTCATTTCTTCAATAAATATCTATGAAGGCAACTATGTCTGAGACAGATGCCATGCTAATTGTTAGGAGGATACAAAGAAACATAAGACTTAGTCCCCGCCCTTAATATGCTTAAAGGTAATTAAGAAGATTAAAATAATCAGTCACGATAATAGCTCCCCTTTATGGAACACTTACTCCCTTCCACAAACTATGCTAACCACTTAATATAGATTATTTCACTTAAGGACTCTCAAATCCTAGGAAGTAAATAAGTGGGCAACTGTCAAAGCAGAGATTAAATAGGATTGAGAGAGATACCGAGAATCTCAGCCTCTCCTTTGTCTAAGGGTGGAGAGGGCAGGCCATAGGAATAAACCTTTTTATTTAGAATACAGCTACATAAGTGGCCACTTAGTTTTACAAATTACAGTATTAAGATTTTTTTTTTTTTTGGTTGACTAATACTGATACTTCTCTAGGTCCTTGGTATACAAAGCTGGTCCTGGGAGGAGATGGCCCAATTTACCTAGAAGTTCAAGGTTTTCTGAGGAAGAAGGGATAAATCCTAGCCCCACTTCCTGTATATTCATACACATACACACACACACACACACACACACACACACACACACACACACACGAGAGTAGATCAGGTGGGTCCCAAGCAAGATGCTTTGGTGGATAAACTGAATCAGAGGTAGGTGTCTATGTGTTTGGTCAGAGTGAGAGACCAAAAATTATGCCTGGTTGCTAATGAAAATTCCAGTTATGATACCCTTGCTTTGGTGCCCAAAGTCTCAGTTCCCTAGAGCAAGGAAAAGCAAGTGAATGGGGAGCTTTATAATATGCATTAACTGAATAGTCTCTGGGATCATCAGAAGCAAAGCAATCTGTATATTTTGTTAAATTCATTGCTTCCCTAAGTTATTTAGTGAACTGTGAAGAAGAAAATATTACATATAGTATTTGGCCTAAGCATCTTGTGAATTAATGTTCTATAGAACATCGGTTTAAGAAATATTATTGTGATGTGTTCTAATCAGGGCCATCTTCCTTCCATTCCCCAATCCTGCAATACATGTGTATTAGTTTGCACATGAAACAAATATAGGAGAACGAGCTAATATTTACATCTCAGAATCAAGATACAAAATGACTTCAACTGGGACAGGTAGACCCATAATTCCCCATTTATATGCTGAAATTTGGATGAGAGTAAATTATGAAGAAAAGCAAATATACAAATAGTGGGTCTCCGAGTTCTGTTTCAGTGGCAGTTCATGTAAAGAAAGCCATGGATTGTCAATGTTAGAAAGTTCAATATGAAACAACTGTGTCATGACTGACCCCCCCAGATCATCTAAATTTTGGTGGTTCTAGATGTTCCACTTACAGCTCTGCTCTTGTGTCCTACATGGGTTTTACTATTGGCAGAAATTTAAGAGGGAAGTTGTAAAACCATAGCAATGCCATGGACTGTGTGGTGTCATTTATTGTCAACTGGAGTATGAGAGAACTCGTTTTCCAGCATTCTCTTTACTGTATGGTTCTGAGTTAGAGTTAGCCAACAAAGGTACTTCTAGGAGATTTGGATGGTACAAGTCAAGGAGTAGCCATTGCTCTCTGAAGGTTGTGGTGGTAGATGTGGTGGGAGACTTAGAGATGACTGGTTGTTCTTGTTTTCTGCTCTCCATTTAGCTCTTCTTCCAGACTACTGACCCTGGTGAGCAATGGTGGCCCCAGGCCATCACCAGAGGCTGGAATGTTGGCCTACCATCCACTCCCTTGGTGTTTCCACAGCTCCATCTTTGTGACACTCCTTCTGGCAGTCAGGTGATCTGAGCCTTCTTACTTAGATCGATGTGGTGACTCCTCTAATTTCCCAACAGCTCCTTCTGACCTTCATTTCCTGGCCCCTCCCACAACCATGTAATTCTTATATTTATTTCTATTTCTCACAGCTCATATCTGCTTCCCCAATTGAACCCTGAGTCAGCTATATAACAATCGTGAATAAAACTATATAGTATGTAGATATTATTATTGTTACGTATCTGAAGAGTGCTTATTCTTTACCAGGCATCATTCTAAAAGCTTTGCATACAGCAATGTCCACAATAGCCAAACTGTGGAAAGAGCCAAGATGTCCATCGACAGAGGAATGGATAAAGAAGATGTGGTATATATACACAATGGAATATTATGCAGCCATCAAAAGGAATGAGATCTTGCCATTTGCAATGACGTGGATGGAACTGGAGGGTGTTATGCTTAGTGAAATAAGTCAATCAGAGAAAGACATGTATCATATGACTTCACTGATATGAGGAATTCTTAATCTCAGGAAACAAACTGAGGGTTGCTGGAGAGGTGGGTGGTGGGAGGGATGGGGTGGCTGGGTGATAGACAGTGGGGAGGGTATGTGCTATGGTGAGCGTTGTGAATTGTGCAAGACTGTTGAATCACAGATCTGTACTTCTGAAACAAATAATGCAACATATGTTAAGAAAAAAGAAAAAGAAGAAGGTAGCAGGAGGGGAAGAATGAAGGGGAGTAAGTCGGAGGGGGAGATGAACCATGAGAGACGATGGACTCTGAAAAACAAACTGAGGGTTCTAGAGGGGAGGGGGGTGGGGGGATGGGTTAGCCTGGTGACGGGTATTAAAGAGGGCACGTTCTGCATGGAGCACTGGGTGTTATGCACAAACAATAAATCATGGAACACTACATCAAGAACTAATGATGTAATGTATGGTGATTAACATAACAATAAAAAATAAATAAAAAGCTTTGCATACAATAATTCATTTATTCCTCCTAGCAGTCCTATGAAGCAAATACTATTATTATTTCCATTTATTAGTGAAGAAATGGAAACATGGAGAAGTTGTGAAATTTGCTAAAGTTTCTTCAGTTAGGGAAGGGCGGCACCAAGATTCAAACATGAATCTGACTCAGGAGTCCATGCTCTTAACCACTCCAGAGATGAGGACAATCAGAGTTATCAGAGGCCCAGGAATCATGTCCAAAAAGGAATCATTAAAAAATAAAGGAGATCTAATCTAAAAAAATAATTCACAGTAACTATTGTCAAATATCTCAGGGAGAGTGATAAGAAGAGAGTAAGCTTGTTTATTCCTGTCCTGCTGGGAAGACTGTAACTATTTGGTAGAAGTTGGGGAGATAGATTTTATTGCTTTTAAAACCCTCTATTAGTGTTCAAAAGTGAAATGTCCTACCACACTGATATTTTTTAACCATACATGGAATGATCGTCACTCAAAAAGATGGCCAGGGAAGTTCAGATTCATTATGAACTAAGTGCTCTTTCACTCATTAAAGAAGTATTTACAGAGTACCCCACATTATGCTTACACTGGACATAACAAAACAGACATGGTTCTCCATAATATTTCCAGTCCAGTAACTACAGATATGAAACAACAAAAAGCATGTATATTATATATACATACACTAAACATATAATATAACCCGTGATGAGTACCCTGAAGGACAAACAGAGCACATAAGAGACTATGACCTAAACAGTAGCTTCAGGAAGACTTCCATTAATAAATTACAATCGGTCTAAATCTGCTGACTAAATAAGAGTTTTCTGGGCATATTGGTGGGATACAACAGAACCAGGCAAAGAGAAAGTTTAATCATAGGCCCAAAGGCAGGAAAGAGAGTGGCAGTTCTTTTCTTTTCTTTTTCCTTTTCTCTTTCTTTCTTTCTTTCTTTCTTTCTTTCTTTCTTTCTTTCTTTCTTTCTTTCTGTCTCTCTCTCTCTCTCTCTGTGTCTCTCTCTCTCTCTTTCTTTCAGAGAGAAAGAGTGTGCAAGCAGGAGAGGGGCAGAGGGAGAGAGAATCTTAAGCAGACTCCACACCCAGCATGGAACTCAAAGTGGGGCTCGATCCCATGACCCTGAGATCATGACCTGAACTGAAATCAAGAGTCAGATGCTTAACTGACTGAGCCACCCAGGTGCCCCAAGACTGGCATTTCAAAAGAAGGCCAAATGGCTGAAGGGCAGATTGTTAGAGAGAAAAGGAAATACTGTGGCACTCCATAGGTAGATGGGACAGATGATACAGAACTTACTGGGGTGGATTTTTGTCTTTATCCAAAGGGGCTGCAGGAGGATTTAATGAGGGGGTTGACATGAGAATCATTATAGATTATAAGTATCATTTTGGATGCAGTGGGGAGAATGGTTAAAAGTAGAGCCAGAGAAGAGTTGGGTGGCTGTTATAGTAGTTCAGGTAAAAGAGGAGAGTCATGTGGAACTGGGTAGAGATGGAGAGGAGTAAACAGGTCCAAGATAGGTTTTAAAGGACAAATGTAGAGGGCTAAAAGTGCATTCTTGGGTGTGGGATGTAATGGAGAAATGACCAAGATAATGCCCAAGGTTCTGATTTGTACAAATGGAAACCCTGGAATAAATGCACTCAGATAAGCATGTCAGAAGAAGGTTGAATCTGGAGAACAGATGTGATGGGAGACTACAAGGTCAGTTTTGGAAAGGTTTTGAACTATTGGAAATGTCCAATAGAGGTAATTGGGCAGGCAATTGGCTAATTGGGTTGGTGCTAGTGAAGGTGTGCCATTGAGACACAATCTGAGAAAATATTTGCATGCAGATGGAGACAGAAACTATGAGGGTAGGTGACAGGGCTTGAGAAAGGATGAAATGTAAGAGAATAGGGGCCAGGGATCCATCTGGATGAATTCTAATGTTAAAAACCCCGACCCTAGAGGATGTTCAGGCAAAGGAGCCTGAGAAGGAGTGTCAGAATAGTAGGAGGAAAATCAGCACAGGGTGGTGACTTGGAAGCAAAGAATGGAGGAGCGTTTTCAAACAGTGAAAACACTATACGATATGCAAGATGGCTTCTAGCTCCAAAATGTTATTATTCTATATTTTGGAAAACAGGTATGGAATTTTCCATTGATTCTATTTTGAGTACCTTTCAGCATGATCAATGTAGATATTCAAGAGAGCCTGACATTTGTGTAGTGCTTCCACACATATTATTATCTTGCCCCTCACACAGTTAAGGAAGAATGAGGAATATATCCTTCAGGTATTATCAAATAAGGAAACTGAATTTCAGAAAATCAAGTGTTTTGCCTACGGTTGTAACCAGAAGAGATATTCTGACTTCTTGGCCATTTAATTTTCTTTCTCTTCGATGTTTCTTCATATAGAGTGTTATATTAAATTTTAGCCATCTCTCTTTAAATTATAAGAAATTCTAAGTGGTTAACATGTCTATATATGACTGTATCGATTTTTAAAGCTCACAGCTTACCAATCTTAAAGCTATACCGGAGTGTGGCTGAAAATAAATTTTAAAAATTTAATCTCAAGAAATTTACCTGGATTAAAATAACTATATTTTCCTTAAGCAATAGTCTCTTTCTATATATATTACAGGTCAGTTCAGTACTTTTGTTCTCTTACCTGATCACCATGGAAACATGTGCAAGTTTATAAGCTGCTAGACCAAATCTACAGTTGTTACATGGTGAGCTCCCCCATTGATGATGCCCACCATCAATGTAACCAAGTGAAATTTTGACTTACAGCACTAATTTAGTAACTAATTTTAAAGTCAATGTCAACCTTATAGGTCAATAAAAAAGTAGAACAACTTTTCTTATAGAAACAATGCAAAGATTGGTAATGAAAATGAATGCAACACACATAAAAGTCAACAGTGGTTTAAGAAATAATTCTCTTGACATTAGCCATAATCTGAAAGGGGCATTTCAAGAAACTCTGCTTAGAAAGGTACTGAAGAGAATAATTTAGTCAAAAGAATAAGTTACTATTTAAATCAAATGTCCATATTGTCTTAGAAGCCAACTTAGTTCATCAAAACAAAAGAAGACAAATGAATAAGCTGCATTCTTTTTATTTCAGAAATGGTAACTAAATAAAGCTGTCAAGTTTTACTCAGGTCCAATATTGTATAGCAATCACTTGATACGTCAAAATATTTTAAAGTCTCATATCTTATTTGTTGAAATTTAGTTTTCTTTATTTTTGCTGGATCTATAAAGTCACCTAATGATTCTTCTCTTCCTCCAGACTCATGACCCAGAATCTCCTCCCTCTCTTCCCTTTACCTTCCATTCCGACACACCCAGCTGCCTTGGAACACCCCACCCTCCCACCACACGACTTTCAGAAGTTAGCATTACCTTATTATGCTGACTGCTTCCTTGCTCACCTCTTTTGAGTCACCCCCCTCCCCCAGACTGTCAATATTTGATGTTATTTGTTTATTTTCTCAGGAGCTCTTTGATCACCAAACAACACACTTTGCACAAAGTCAAAATAAATCAGAAAATGATAATGCCCTATAGCTTCGCCCATATCAATGGCCTCTAGTCTGTAAGTATAAAAAGTATGTATTTTCTTCTATAAGCTTACCGAAGTATTTATATTTTATATGGATTTTGGCTACATTTACTCTCCTGAAAATTACTTTTCTTTAATTGCATCATATTGATTAGTTTTTACATTCTCTATTTCAGATAGAATTTATATAAAACTTTGTTAACAGCTGCAGTAAACTCTGTTGAATGAATGAACTCAATATAACTCCCATTTTATGCTTATGATATCTGAGAGGGCATATAAGCACATATAATGACATGATAATGACATATAATGTCCGAAAACCACAGAGTCCAATGTCAAAGTAAAAAAGGGGTCGGCAAACTTTTTCTTAAAGAACCAGATTGTGTTTTAGGCTCTGTGGACCATATGATCTTAGTTACAACTACTTAAGTCCGCTGCTGTGGTGTTAATACAGCCATTGACTATACACAAATGAATGGATGTGGTTGTGTTCCAATAAAACTTTATTTACAAAAGCAAGCCATGGGCCAGATTGCCCCATGAGCCATAGTTGGCCATCCCTAATGTAACTCATTCTTTTTTCTATTGTGTCAGTCTATTCAGAGTTCACTTCTGTGGGACTCTTTCCGTTCTCCCTCCTCTTCCATCTCCCTTACATTTCTCATAGACTTGTACACTACTTTGCTCTGTTACTAGGGCCCCCAGTTCCATTCCAGAATGGTAGATTCATAGCTAAAGGTTCTGTCCATAGCTATAAAGTTCATCAGATTTTCTTAGAGTAAACAAACAATTTCTGTTGTTAATATTGTTTTTCTAAATATAACTTCCTTAAAATATTTACTATCTGGCCCTTTACAGAAAAAACTTGCCAACCTTTGTTTTATACCTACCTTTGGAGGCAGAACTATTCTATTACCACAGAGGAACTCCCTTGTGCTACTTTTTTATAATGGCATGCACCCCCCTCACCCCTTGTCCCTGTTCCCTGGCAACCACTGATCTATTCTCCATCTCTGTGGTTTACAATCCTATCTTCTTCTCACCTTTGCATCCACATCGCTTACTCTGAGTGCCTGGCACACAAGTATTTACTAAATATGTGTTGAATGAATGAATGAAATGATGCTAAATGTTCCTTTTTAAAGTTGAAGACATAAATCTTAGAATATCTTATATTAAACTTCTGATTGTTTGAAAATTATTATTAAGGCTGCAAAATAATTCAAACTACCTATACTAATATCTTTAAAATAGTGTTTTCTGAGGATGTAAATGCAGTCCACAGAATAGTAATCGAGAGGGGGTTAGGACGTCACAGTGACCTCCTTGGAGGGCTTGCTAATTGTGTTACACAGGAAGTGTGATCCTGGCACTTCACAATGGGTCATTTTTCAGCTCATGCACTAATCAGGAAGTGACTGTGACCAAACGAGCTTGAAAGGCCCTACCCTTTCCTGTACCTTAGCAGAGACAACTAGAGCAGGCCTCTGAAGACTGATTAGACCAAGTCTGAAAGCCATAACTACTCACTGCCACTTCCACAGTCAAGCCTTCAAGAGGTCCTCTGGAAGAGAGAGTTCTTAGAGGAAACCTCGGGTAAGTTAAGAAGTGAGGGGATCCCTGTGTGTCTCGTGCCATTCAAACAGCCAAAACTACACAGACAACCGTTACCTGAACTTAGACCTCACAGAGGGAAACTGGGCGAAGCCAGTGGGCCTCAATTTGGGGTACCCAAGGGCTGTGAAGGCACAGATTCAGATTTTCAATTTTAGGCCTTCAAGTTCCTAAAATTTCAGTAGCTGAAATTGCGTCTGAGTTCAGACACAAAACTCTTCTCCCATTTGACACAATAAAAGCACTTCTTCTCATCCATCCATAAAAATTCCCTGGGGTGGAAACCTCAAGAGTACCAGGTAAAGGAGGAGGCTCTGTTTACCACCAATCAAGGCGCTGTTACCTGGGAGGACTTCCTGTCTTACACATACTGCTCTTCCAGGTGAAGCTTGTTCTTGGAAGACTGCGTAGCTCAGAGGGAAGGTCCCATAAGAACAAAGCAAAGTGGTGGAAAGTACTGAACACTGAAAACAGCTTAAAAAAATATTAAAATCAAATTTGTTTCCGTTCTTCTCCATACTTATCCCTACAACATATAATAAGCTGAAAACAAAGAGCACCTTCCAATAGCTGAGGCAGTACAGGTTGGTGTTATTGATTCTCTTCAGGACAACGGAAATTTCCTAATACTATGCAAATTTTCAAGATACAGTGGATAAAATTTGAAGGAAAGTTTTATGTAATTTTTTTAAAACTGCAAGGTGTTATTTTAGTAGTAATTACTATTTTATCAAAAGTACGTTTTGAAATGTTTACTTCGGGTATAGTAAATCTTTATTTTATTTTACTCTACTCCCCAAAATACTTATTATTTCCATTTCCTATTAACAAAAAGTATATGCTAGCCAATCACCAATTTTTAGCAATATATGTTCTTTTATTAAGTATGTAAGTTTGATTGTAGTGCCTAATAAATAAATGGTATAATTTCTAATTTTAAAAATTTGATTCTGATTTAATCACTCCTAAAACCCAAGCAGCAAAATACATTTATTACATTCTATGCCTTTTTATCATACTTCTTGCTTCATAAATAACACAATTTTAGCAATATTTTGTATCCTCACTAAGTAGAAAATGAGTAATAGGGTATTGATTTATTATCTTAAAAACTTGTTATAGATGTATTATTTACATTAGGTCTATAATGATTTAATCTTGAATAATTTTGGTAATGTATTTTGCAAGATGTGGCCTATTTTCTTTGTGTGTTAAAAAATGTTCCCTGAAGACCTTAATACTATGCTTACTGCGACTAAAAAACAGGATCACCCTTTTTCTGATGGAAAATAGGTCTTATATGGCTGATGGGTAGAAAATAAAAGTCAACCTTCTTAAATAAGTTACATGGCAGAGAATTCCCATAACCTGAATAAGCTAAATCTGTTGCTCCAGGGTTTTAGTGGAGGTATAGTTAAAGCTCCTGATTGAATAAAAGCATTTTATCAAAAAACAATGCAATTTCATAAGTGTGCAAAACTACAATGTTTTGATTTTTCTCAATTCTTTCCATAGTTAAACAAGATGGCTTTAATTTGAAGAGTAACAAGTATAATTAATAACAATTTTCAGTGTTTGGATGAAGACTCTATTTCCTGAAATACAGTGAATGGCTAACTCAAATGTTTAACTTGTAAATTTTACTTTTTGCAATTCAGATTTCCAGCTTTTTACATTCCACAAAATTAAAGGAGTCAATTAATTGCTAGCTGATACATCATTAAAAAAAAAAAACCCTCTTGGGGCGCCTGGGTGGCTCAGTTGTTAAGCATCTGCCTTCAGCTCAGGTCAGGATCCCAGGGTCCTGAGATCAAGTCCCGCATAGGGCTCCCTGCTCAGCGGGAAGCCTGCTTCTCCCTCTCCCACTCCCCCTGCTGTGTTCCCTCTCTCATTGTCTCTCTCTCTCTCTCTCTGTGTCAAATAAATAAATAAAATCTTAAAAAAAAAACAAAAAAACTCTTTTAATGATAGAACATTGTGTGAGTTTTGGTTTATGACCAGGAAGGAGTTCAAAGAATAAAGTGATGTTGCTTTTTAAAAAAAATAATAATGCCCCTCCCGTGTAGTTATGTGAACATGGTAAAAAAATGGATACAGAATCAATGGCAACTCTTTTTTTTTTTTTGATGATGAAGGTAGTATACATTTTTACTAAATGGTTAAAAAGAAATAATTATCCAAATGATTTCTAGATTCCGTGTGTCATTTTTTTCATACTTTCACTATTGTTTTTCCCAAATTATCTCCTTTCAGCATTCCCATGAATGTAGCTGGCATGTTTTCAAATCCTTTGATGATGTATTCATGGTACTGGATTTTACCCTCTATGACCCATTTCAGCAAGTCTTTCAGAGCCTTCTGGCGGACTTCTCCTTGCCAGCGGGTGATGATGAACCCTTCCAGGCGGAGCTGCTGATAGATAATATTCTCTGGGGGTGGGCCTGGGGGAGGAGGGCAAGTACTATTATATGTAGAGATGGCCCCACATACAGCAATTCTTCCAAATTTCTTCATCTGGGGGATAACAATGTTTGAAAACTCTCCACCTACATTATCGAAGTAACAATCATAACCATCAGGAGAGGCTTTTTTCAAAGTTTCTTCCAAAGACTCTACTGTTTTGTAGTTAAAGGCAACATCATATCCAAGCTTTTTGAGGTGGGCAAGCTTTTCGTCAGACCCTGCTGCTCCAACAACTTTGCAGCCCTTGAGCTTAGCTATCTGCCCCACCACAGAGCCCACTGCTCCTGCTGCTGCATTAACCATCACTGTTTCTCCACCCTTCACACCACAGATGTCAAGTAGGCCAAAGTAGGCTGTTAGCCCTGTCATGCCCACTGTTCCCAGAGCCAAAGACACCGGTAACGTGTCTGGCCATTCTGCGGGTAGCTTTTCCAGATCTTTCCCATCAGAAATAGAGTGCGTCGTCCAGCCTGAAAAAGCCACTACCACAGTTCCTGCTGGGAAGGCTGAGTTTTTACTTTCCACAACTCTGGCCACTTGCTGCCCCATCATCATATCACCCTCCTTCAATCTTTTGGCCGCCACTCTCATATAAGGATCCACGGTAAGGAACAAAGCTTCCAGCAGGACCTCTCCATTTTTTAAGGATGGGAGTTCAACTGTCTTTAACTCAAAGTTACTATGAGTAGGGCTGCCTTCAAAGTGCTTCTTCAGGGTCCAGCTCTTAGCATGAACCATCCTGAAGTTTCCCAGCCCGCAGGTTCCACTACCTAGACAGAATGGTTGCGGTTCAATGGCAACTCTTATTTCATTTGGGCAATAAGCATTTTTTGTCCATAGATACATGAACTAATTGAGAAAAAAAACCCAGTTTATCTCATTGGAGAGCATTTGCATTAAAACTTGACTCCTTATATATTTACTTATTAAAATTTATAAAATAAAAACCCTGTTTAGATCAAGTATTTTAAAATAATAATTATAATGATAACTCCTTCCAGAAATGTTTTGATCACATGAAGACTTAATTAAGGTCACAGGAAATTAAATCAGTTTAAAATTTTAAATATATTTTATGTATGTATTTACATGCATATGCACATGGATATTTGTATATTGTATATTTATATATAATTACTATTTTCTTTCAATCAGGATACTCTAATTCTTCAGTTCTGGGAAATATTTTTGAATTATTCCTTTATTTTCGCCATTCTCCATGATGAGTTTTCTCATTTTCTTAGTTTTTCTAATGTTTGAGCTCTGTTCTTTTGATCCACCATAAGGGAGTTTTCCTTAATTTTATCTTTAAGCATTTCTATTTAATTTCTGCTATCATATTTAAAACTTCCAATAGTCTTTGTTTTGTCCTTTTTTCCTTTTTTAGTAGTATTTTTTGTTTAATGAACCCAAATCCCTTACCTTCCTGAGCTTAATGATAGGGTTTTTTTTTTAGATTTTATTTATTTATTTAGAGATCGAGTTGCACAGGTGCATGAGAGCTGGGGGAGGGGCAGAAGGAGAGGGAGAGAAAATCCCAAGCAGACTCCATGCTGAGCATGAAGTGGGTAGAGGCTGGATCTCATGACCCTGGGATCATCATCTGAGCCGAAATCAAGAGTCAGACGTTTAACTGACTGAGCTACCCAGGTGTCCCATGGTAGTTTATTTCTAAACATTTTCTTCTTCCTGTAGTTTCTGTTTTTTCTAAGGGTTTTTGTTCTATTTCTGTCCGTTCATTTTGGTCTGTATCATTCATGGTACACTCATATTCTCTACTATGGTAGCCAGTACACGTATGGATTATTGAGTAATGGAAAGGTGGCCAGTCCAAATTGCAAAGTGCTGTACAGGTAAAAAATAGTCTGGACTTTGAGAACCTAGAATGCAAGAAAGGATGAAAAATATCTCATTAATATTTTTATATTTCTTACATGTTGAAATAATACTAGAAATACATTGAAATACATGAACTATATTAAAATTAATTTTTACTTATTTTATTGTGGCTACCAGAAAATTTTAAGTTCCATATATGTGGCTTGTATTATATACCTAATGGGAAGTCGTATGTTAGACCCTTTCTCAGATGTCTGCCAAATTTTGGTTTTGTGCATGTGTGTGGAATGTGTATATATGTATTTATAACAGATTTACTAAGATATAATTCACATGCCATAACATGCCCTTCAGTAACTTTTAGTATATTCAGAGTTGTGTAATCATCACTCTCAAATAATAAAACATTTACATTCCCTCAGAAATAAACCCTTTTATACATTAGCAGTCCACTCCCCACTCCCATCTCCCTCTAATCCCTGGAAACCACAAATCTACTTTCTTTTTCTATTAATCTACCTGTTTTAGACATTTCCTATACATGGAATTACACAATATGTGGCCTTTTGTGACTGGCTTCTCTCATTTTGCGTAATGTTTTCAGGATTCATTCATGTTGTAGCCTGTGTCACTACTGCACTCTTGTTTATTGCTGAACAATATTCCATGTATGGATACACCACATCTGATGTATCCATTCATTAGTTGATAGGTATTTGGGAGGTTTCCACTTTCTGGTTATTATGAATAATGTTGCTATGAACATCCATGTACTAGTATTTTTGAGGTCATGTGTTTTCATTTCTCTTGGGCATAGAGTTGGGAGTGCTCATATTGACAGAATGAGGCACTACCAAGCTTGCTGGATTCTCTGAGCATGGATGTGAGGCCAGTAGAGTGTGGCCCTCCCTGTCTGAGGATATGGTTAGAGAGACACCATGTCATTATCTCCAGGTTTGTCCTTTGGGTCAGACAGATTTCACAGACTAATGCTCTAGCATCCTGCAGGACTGACTCAACCCATCTGATAACTTTCCCGAAATTAACTGAAAGAAGAGGGTTGGGTTTTTCAATATTCGGTGTGTCAATAATTATTTATTTCTCCTGTTTCTCTACTGTACCTTCACTCTTGACTACGCTTGGTGTCTCCCAGTTAGAAACTTTCTGGTTGCCACTCACTAGGAAGAGGATGGGAGAGGGTTAGTCCTTGACTGTATAGAGTGGGGGAAAAGATCAGAGGCTCTCCCTTCTTAAACAACTTTTTCTCTGGCTTTTTGTACCACCAACCAAGCCTAGTTCCAGACGTACTTGGGGCAATCAGGTCCAGCGCCTTCAGTAGGTTCCATGGAAGAAATCGGTTTTCTTTTCAGCTTCCCCACTGACAGATTAGGATTCAGCATTCGGAGCTGTACTTGTCTGCTTTCCAGATTCCCAAGTTCTGTGAGTGATGTCTCCTCCCCCATTCTCTTTTGTCCTCGTGGGTGTATGCCTTAAAAATCTCTTCTGTGCGATTTTAGAAGGTTTTAGGAGGGAGTGAAACTAAGTGCATGTAATCAGTCAGCCATCTTTATCCCAAAGTCTCTGTTCTATGTATTTCTCACGTATTGTTTCAAATGCTTTCTCTAAACCTTTCTTAAATTGGCAAATCAAATCATCCTTCAAGACTCTTACATCCTATTGGGGTACCTATAATATGGAAGACATAATTATTTGCAATTACTTGACTGATTCCCCTACTCGATTGGAAGCTCCTTGAAAGTAGGGATTGACCTATTTTTCCTTCTCTCTCCTGCTTAGCACAGTGCCTGGCTCAGTATGAGCCCTCAGTAAATGCTTGTTGAATTTAATTGACGCACAAAGGTTGAACAATGGTGGCTTTAGAATGGAAAGAAAGACCCAAGTGCCCAAATCACTCATTTTCCAGGCAAGGGCTTTTGTCCATCCACACTCTGCTTTTGTTCATGAAGAGGTTCGTCTATTGAGTGATTTTCAATTTTGGAATCTTATGGAGGCAAATCAGAGAAAAAATATACCTACTCTGTCCACCAACAATAGATAGTGACAGTGGTCACATGTATATTGTCCCTTTGGGTGTACAGATAAGTGGATTCAGGAAGAGCCTAGGGAGTCCCTGGATTTGGGAATTTCCTGAACCTAACCTGTTCATGAACTTGTGGGGTTTCTGTAATATACACACACAGAGAACTCTCTATCTTCCTTGATGTCATGGTTCTTCGAAAGGAATTACCTCTTAAATAACTGCCTTTTCCCTGCCCTTTGCTATCTGCTGATATTCCTCTAAGGTCTTCAAGCCAGGTTTCCTTGAGATTAGCTTTCAACTGAGCAAGAGAATAGAGACAGTTCGGTCTGAGAAAGCTGGCTGCGTTGGTCCCCAGACCCTTCCCTGATGCTGTTATTGCTGTTCTCATTCTGCTGCTACTCTCTTTGTGTGCAGATTTTCTTGTCTTTTAGAATATATCCTCCATGCCAAACATGTAAGTTGGTTTTGGACCCCCACTTTGCTCTGCACTTGAGCCATATTTTCTCTTGGCTTTCCAAGATTTTGATCTGGGCCTGGCCCTTCAGTTTTACATTTGCTTTAATTTCCAGCCCAGGTGTTACTTCCAATATCCTCGTTGGCCTGGTGGAGTGAGTACTGAGTTCCCTTCTTGTCTGGCCTCTCAGCACTGGCTGCCCCACTCTGTATCTAGCCTTACTTTTCCCTACTATCAAAACCATTTTTTTTATCCTGTGCATTTTCAATTTGCCCAGTCACAAGTTGGCAAAGGAGAGTGACATAGTGTTAAATGCTGTGTTATCCCCCTGGGGTGTTGGAAAATATTTGGATACTCTGCAATTAGAGCTTAAACATAGACAGGTGTGTTGGGTGCTTTGGAGAAGGTGAACTGGTGGCAGATTACAGGCTGCACCAGACTCAGCAATAGGGCATAAGCTAAGGAGAGTGCTGATTCGAGGTATGGAATAATGTTATATTTGACCCACCTTGACCCAGCACCTTGGGTGTCCTAAGTGTCTATGGTCAGAGAAGGATGCAAAATAAAACAACTAGAATTCAACATTGGCGTGCTCACGTAACTGTTCTGAACGAACTATCCCCCCCCCCCCCACACACACCCTTACTTTCCAAACATTGGCACAAGGCAGTGAACAGTTTACCCCATCAGCTGAAGACATGAGTAACAGAGGTGAAAAACAGATCAGAGATACCACGTGGGCCGCCCAACAGGATTTTGGTTGCATGATGAACCATGGCAGGTGACCTTTGGTGAGAGACATTCACAGCCAGGCAGGGCTCCGTGTCGCAACAGCAGTGAGAGTAAACATTGCAAGGGCACGGGGACAAAGGTTAGGTCAGTGATTCCGCATTAAGGAGCCCCAGGAGAGTTGAGGAAGTACTCTGAGCCAAATGATTAGAAAACAGTTCAGAGCGATGGCAAGAGAGGGGCTGGATCATAATAAGGACATAGGCAGCAGGGAAATTACATGTGAACCACACCCCTCTCTTTTGAGACTGTCAGCTAGACACAATACAGGGGGAGGAGGTGCTCTGAGTGCTTGTCCATTAGAAGACAGGAGGTTATACTCTGGGAGGACCTAGGGAATCAACCATTACTGTGGTCTTCATGTATGGTTCATAAACTGGTAAGACCTTGGGTAACGCGCACATTATCTGGGAAACAACATTGCAGAGTGCCAAAGGCTTCATGAGAAATGTAATATTTATGACTCATTGTGGAGCTCTTAATCACTTGCTGACTGACTTTCCTATTTATAACAAATACAATTGTACCCAGCCATTTCCTTTAAATGTAAAAAGAAAACACACACACATACCTGCACATATACACAAATGCCTCATTAAAAAGACTGGAGGGCAATAGGGTAGAGGAGTGTTACAAAATTTGAAAAGGACAATCACGATTTCCCCCCAACTGGCCCACATTGTAAAGAGTACTGTCTGTTTACAGGGCTGCTCTCACTTCCGCCGTCCTGAGAGTAGCATCCCTTTGGCAATTTAAGTTATTGGAGAAGATAATAGTCTTACATTTATATTGCAACTTGTTTGCAGAGACTGAAAATACTTGTCCATGATTGTAGAGCTGACTTTATTTTCTATATGAATGCATTGTCTAAGATACATTGTCGGGGCACAGCATCCCAGATTTTTGTTGAATGACTGAATGGAAAACAACCAGCCCATCTGGCAAGTCTTCAGAGGCTGTGGATAGTTGCTGTCAGTAAAACTTGGAACTGGGGGTGGAGGAGGATTGTTGTATACAAATCAGAGAGTTAGTTCAGACTCTTGGCAAGAAAGGGTTGAGATGTTACCCAAAGCAACAAACAAAGGAAAAAGTTATAAGGATACCAGGTCCAAGAGGTCAGCTTCCAGACAAGGAAGACCAGATCCAAGGTGAGGGGCAGGACTGGGATTCTCAGAGCAGAGGTGGGGGACTGAGTCTGGTGGAGATGTTGATGGTCTTGAACAAGACACCTCCACTTAGGAGATGTGTCACCTTGGGCTGGTTACTTCATGTCTCTGTATCTCAGTGTCCTGAATGTTTAAAATGGGGGTGACAGTAATAACAATTTCACAGAGATTTTGTAAGGATTAAATAAATACCCAAAGCAATCTACAGATTTAATGCAATCCCTATCAAAATACCAACAACATTTTTCACAGAACTAGAAAAAAATTTGTTTGAAACCACAAGTAGCCAAAGCAATCTTGAAAAAGAAAAACAAGGCGTGCTTGGGTGGCTCAGTCAGGTAAGCCTCCGACTTGATCTCTGTCCAAGTCTTGAACTTGGGGTTGTGAATTTAAGCCCCACATTGAGTGTGAGCCCTGCTCAGCATGGAGCCTACTTAAAAGAAAGAGGAGAGGAGAGAAAAAAGAAAAACTGGAGGTGTCACAAACCCAGATTTCAAGATATACTACAAAGCTGTAGCAATCAAAACAGTATGGTACAAGTACAAAAATGGACACATAAGTCAGTGGAACAGAATAGCAAGCCCAGAAATAAACCCACAATTATATAATCAATCTTCGACAAAGGAAGCAAGAATATACAGTGGGAAAAAGACAGTCTTTTCAACAAATCATGTTGGGAAAACTGGACAGCCACATAAAAAGAATGAAACTGGACCACTTTCTCACACCATACACGAAAATAAACTCAAAATGGATTCAGCACCTAAGTGTGAGACCTGAAATCATAAATATCCTAGAAGAGAGTACAGGCAGTAATTTCTCTGATATCAGCCATAATAATCTTTCTAGATATGTCTCCCAAGGCTAGGAAAACAAAGGAGAAAATAATCTATTGGGACTATATTGAAATAAAAAGCTTTTGCATGGCAAAGGAAACAACCAACAAAACTAAAAGGCGACCTACAGAATGGGAGAAGATATTTGCAAATGACATATCCAATAAAGGGTTAGTATCCAAAATATATAAAGAACTCGACATTCAAAAAACAAATATTCCAGTTGGAAAATGGGCAGAAGACACAAACAGACATTTCTTCAAAAAAGATATCCAGATGGCCACTAGGCACATGAAAAGATGCTCAACATCACTTATCAGGGAAATGCAAATCAAAATCACAATGAGCTATCACCTCACACTTGTCAGAATAGCTATAAAAAACACAAGAAATAAGAAGTGTTGGTGAAGATGTGGAGAAAAAGGAACCCTATTGCACTGTTGGTAGGAATGCAAACTGGTGCAGCCACTGTGGAAGGCTGTATGAAGTTCCCTCAAAAAATTAAGAATAGAACTACCCTATGATCCAGAAATCACACTACTGGGCATTTACCCAAAGAATACAAAAATACTAATTCAAAGAGATACATGCACCCCTATGTTTATAGCAGCATTATTTACAATAGCCAAACTCTGGAAGCAGCCCAAGTGTCCATGGCTAAATGAATGAATAAAGAAGATGTGAAATAAATAAATAAATGGAATATTATTCACCAGTAAAAAGACTCAAATCTTGCCATTTGCAACAACATGGATGGAGCTAGAGAATATTATGCTAAGTGAAATAAGCCAGTCAAAGAAAAACAAATACCACATGATTTCACTCATATATGAAATTTAACAAAACAAACAAAGAAAAAAAAGAGAGACAGACTCTTAACTATAGAGAACAAATAGATGGTTACCAGAGGGGAGGGGGTTGGGGGGTTGGGTGAAATAAGTGAAGGGCATTAAGAGTTTACTATCTTGATGAGCACTGAGTAATATATGGAACTGCTGAATCACTATATTGCATACCTGAAACTAGTATAACCCTGTATGTTAACTAAACTTGAATTAAAATTTGAAAAGATCAAATAAAGATTAAATGAATTAAATGAATAACAACTTATAAAATTATTATTAAAGTACTTTGAAATTAGTTTTCAAAGAATGTTGAAGTATAATTAAGAGAGCTAAGCACTGGGTTTCAATAAATAAACCATAATGCAGCTTTACCAGACTTATGTTTTAGCTAGGTCTGCATCTCCCATGCCTAGCAGAGTGTCTGGTACTCTGTAGGTGTTCATACTTGTAGGCAGAAATATTCAATGAAATGCCTTGCTTCCATATCATAGCCTGCAACCTGGTACAGATCTTTGCCTGACGCAGCCCATTGCACAGGTACTTCAAGGTTCTGGATCTCAAACAGCAGGGAGCTGGCCTTGGGCCGGCCCTTAGGACTGAGTCAATGCCAAGATAGCCGATAGCTGGTATCCTAGTGAGTGGGAATTTCTCTAGGTCACCAGCTGCTTTCCTGTCATGGTGGCTCACCATCAGTTTAGGGATGGTCTGTGCTGAGTCTGTTTTATTAATCATTATAGCAACTATAATAACACACTAGTATATTATTATTAGTGACCCAACACTTTCTTTCACTGCAATTCTGTGCTTTAAATACACGAACAATCTCTACCTCCATAGTGATATAGGAAACTGTCAAAATACTCAATATCCCTTGCAGTAATCTCATCTGGGCATAACAAAATTGATCACTTGACATCAGTCATAATCTCCCGAGGGTCTCCAGTTGGCCAACCCTGAGCTTGAGGTATGCAAAGGTAAGATTTTAGGCTTTATGTCTCTAGCTCCTGGCATCACACCTAGCACATAATGAGGCGCTGAAAAAAAATGCTTGTGGAAAAGAGGTGAACAGCTTTTAAGAAACTCGTGTGCTGCCCAGTAAATGCAATCCTGAAATACTTTTAATCATTAAACAAAAGTTTATTGAGTTTCTACTATACCAGGCAGTCTTCTAGAATCTGGGTATACAGTGAGGAGCAAAACAAAGCTATCTTGTGCAGAGCTTGCATTTCACAGAGATAAAAATGTAAGAACATTTTAAATAAAGTTAACTACTGTGATTAAAATACAAGGCGATGGGAAAGGTAGATTAGTCACCACTAACGATACTCCGAGGCAGTGATTTTTAAGCTGAGACTTGAAGGACCAGAATGTTTCAGAAATGTAGTGAGCTAAAGTTGGGAATGAACTTGGTGTGTTAGAGGAATAGAAAGAAGGCTGCTGGCTAGTGAGTGATGGGCAATTGTAGGAGAGGAGAGCAGGGGGTCTAAGGAAATGGGGCTCTGGAAGTGGACTGGATTTTATTTTATACATGTATGATGCTTCCGGGCAGATGGATTTGGGTAGTAAAATGCTGTCGGGGTGCTGAGCCCCATCTAGAAGCGCAGGAGAGGGTACCACAGTAGGGCAGTTGTAGAATCAGGATGACTAGTTAGGCTTGGAGTCTATTGCAAAGTAACAGCTTGGACTCAGATAGTGGCTGTGGGCATAGGAAGAAGTAGATGAACGCCAGGGATGCTTGGGAATTGGTGCCAATAAGACTCCACGATGGGTTGGATGTCGGAAGTGAAAGGGAGGAATAAGGACATGGCCTGGGTTTTTAGCTGAAGCAATTAGATGCTTTGTGGTGACATTTACCGAGATGGAGAAAGGGAGGAACGGGTTTGGAAGGGGTAGAAATCAATAATTCCGTTTCGGGCCTATTAAGTTCAAGATGCAATACTGTTTTCATAGTTTTCAATTTTAATCTCAGTGAGCTAGGTGGCAATTCACTGGAGAAAGCTTATCTGTTAAATTTTCAGTGGAAGAAGTGATCACTGGAGAGACTGAAAGGAATGCCTTGGATCTCAAGGAGCACAGGTGGGAGGCTGCAAGGATACTCTCCATTCTAATGAGCCCTGAGGCCCGCACAGAGGAATTACAAAGCAACTCCCCGAATTCTCTCTAGCTCATTGTGGCTTTCTCAGAACCATTCCATTCAGGAAAAGAAAAACAAGAAATGTGCTTACACCATATTGCACATTCTTTCCTGGAAAAATCAGTCAAAGCTGTGTTTATTTCCCTGGCTCACTGTATATGGAAATGAGAATGTTCATTCAAGTAACACATAAAAAAAGCCTAAACTGCATCAGCACATAGGGCACCCTGACACTTAACACATCTTTCTAGAAGTTAGTTCAGTAATAGTGCCCACAGACTTAGCAAGATGGGAAATGTTCTTAATTTTGGATATTCTTTCCAAGTGGATGTTATTTTTTCTCTGTCTCCTATGGATTGATTTATTTATTATCTATGTATTTTTTGCCCCTTGAAGAGCATATTCAGCCAGGAGCGAAGTAGGAAACTTAGGCTGCAAAGTTGTTTATTGGGCAGAAGGATGACATGCCCAGTGGAGAGAGAGGTTTTTTTTAATTTATTGAGTGGTAAATAATTCACATTCATCTTTTTAAAATCTTGCAAGTTTTCATGTTATACTTTACATTTATTTCAGAAGTATTTTATTTCTTGTGGCAGATAGCAATTTAACGTACACTTGCCTGCACATGTTTACTTTGACAGTCCCATTTTGTTTTTTAAAGTTAAGTAATGAATTTATGAAAGTGAATAAAGAATAAGGGAGGAATATGACTTTGTAAGCCAATTCCAGCTCCCTTCCAATTCATTTCAAGAATGGAGAATGGTGTGTGTGTGTGTTCGGAGGGGTGGGTGGGTGGGGTTACTCTGAAGTCTTTTAAGTGGATAAAACTGGGGAAAATCTGTAATAAAAGCAGTAAGAGAGCCTTCCTCCCTTGATGAACATGCCTGAATCGTGATTGCTTTACTTTCTACACAAAGAGCAGAGTCACTAGCCTTTATGTCAATGGTCCTTTGGTCTGAAGCTTGTTCTCTAGCAGATTTTGTAGGAGGAGAGTATCATGGAATAATATTCTTGGAGTTCCTGCATGTTTTAGTAGCCAGTCTGTGTCTTTACACATGAAAGTCAGTTTGACTGGATATAAAAAACTATGGCTTAAATGTTCTTTCCTCAAGTATCTTAAATACATTACTCTTTAATCTGGTAATATAAAGAGTTGCTCTTAAAAAGTCTCATGAGAATATGTATTATTTTCTTTCCGTTATAAATGGTACTTTGGCTTTGCTGGGTGCCCAAAGGATTTATGTATTTTTTCTTTGAAGTCTAGTAGTTTTATGAGAATATGTACTGGTGTTTGCCCCTTTGGGTTAGCTTTACTCTGGCATGCAGAGTGCCCATTTAATATGTAGTTTCACTTCCAGAAAGTTTCCTTGAATAACATTAAGCATTTGTTCCAATCTACTGCCTTAGATATCATCTTTGGAGGTTGCTGTTATAATTAAGTTGGATCTTCTTTGTCTAGCTTCTCTATTGCTGTCTTATGAATCTTTATTTTTAATCCCTTAATTTCTTTTCTATTAAATAATGTATCCTTTATCCAATTTCTTTTTCTCTTAAGGGATTATTTGTTATATTATTTTCTTGTGTATTCCCTCTAACTTAATATGTATTCATAAAATAATTTTTCATTTATCTCTATTTCCTTAACTCTGCCTGCTTCCCTTCCAAATCTCTATCTTCCTCCAATCACCTCATTCCTGAGTGTTTTCCACTTTTGACTTACATTG
The DNA here is from genome assembly GCF_003265705.2 of Callorhinus ursinus. Taxonomy (NCBI): domain Eukaryota; kingdom Metazoa; phylum Chordata; class Mammalia; order Carnivora; family Otariidae; genus Callorhinus; species Callorhinus ursinus. The sequence goes on from NW_027397090.1 coordinate 4,005,011, forward strand.
TTTACTCAAAGTTTATATTTCTCTTTCTTTCTCACTGGTTTGAAATATTAGGTTACAGGGGGATTTTTGAAAGTAAGGTTTTTTTTTGTTTTTTTTTTTTTTACTGAGATACAGATAACATTGTATTAGTTTTAGGTGTACAGAATGATTTTACATGTGTATATATTGTAAAATGATCCCCACAAGTTTAGTTAATACCCATCATCACACATAGTTACAGTTTTTTGTGTGTGATGAAAGTTAAGTTTTAACTTTCATGTTTAAAGTATAACATAAAAACTTATCATTACCTACTCTCTCAACAACTAGGTTGCAGTTTTTATTAATTTAGTAGACATACTTCCTTGTGTGCTTTGTCTAAAAACATGTTTTCTTCATTTACTTTTTAAATAATAACTTTTTAAGTATTTTTTGCCATGATCCTTCTCTGTTGCTCACTTTTAGAGGAAATATATTTTTCCATCATTTTAGGAGAAAAAAATGGTTCAGGAAAGCTCTTCCAGTTCTATGGTTCTAGAGCTGGTTCTTTCCTTGTTCTTAAAAAGTTCATAAAAACAATGGTTGTTAATTTCCTGAAATCTGCTTCCTCTAATCTCTTCTCCCATTTTAATCTGGATTTTCTATTTCCTTTCACACTGTTCTTTCTATCCTGTTTAGTTTTTTTTTTTGGGGGGGGGCGAATCACAACATATAGTAATTGGCAAAGTTAGCCGATAGAATAACAGGAGCTGAACAGGGAGCTCCCCAGGTCCCAATTCAAAGGAGAGTGCAGAACTGAAGCTCATCCTCAGATGTGTCTTGTTCCAGCTGTGTAACCTCTACAATGTAGTGTTTTCATTACTCTTCTAGCTTCTTTAGAGCTGTGCACTGGTATTTTGAAGATGGTACTAAGAAGAGAGCACAGAGGGCTGGTGTTGAAAGTGCCATTAGCAGGATATCAATACTGAAGAGCATCCTTAGATGAACGTAAGAATGCCCTGTAGATCCTTTATTCTTTGCCTCTTAAAATGATTTTCATCTGAGATAAAATCCAGAAGCTTAGCCATTCAAGACTTAGGTAATTGATATATATACATATTTCATTCAATAAATTAAATATATGCACTTAAATATATTTCTTCTGTAAATTTCAAAGTGCCCAAAGTAATGCTTTCTTTAAAAAATTTTAGTGAGATGGAATAAATATACCATAAAATTCACCCTTGTAAAGTGTACAATTCAATGGTTTTATTATATTCACAAAGTTGGACAACCATCACCATTTAGTTCTAGCATGTTTTCATCAACCCCAAAAGAAAATGATTTGCTGTCCCTCTCCAGACCCTGGAGCCTACTTTCTGCCTCTATGGATTTGCTTACTTTGGACATTTCATATAAATGGAATCAGACTATATGTGACCTTTTGTGTCTGGCCTCTTTGACTTAGCATGAGGTATTAAAAGTTGATTCATATATAAAGTGATATCTCATTGTGGTTTTGATTTGCATTTCCCTAATAACAAATAATATCGTGTACCTTTTCATGTGCTTTTTGACCATTTGTTTGTCTCCCTTAGAGAAATATCTATTCAGATCCTTTGCCCACTTTTCAATTGGATTAGGTGTCTTTTTATCATTGAGTTGCAGGCATTCTTTATATATTCTGGATATAGTCCCTTATCAGATATATGATTTGAAATCCCCCCCACCTTTTTGTGGGTTGTGTTTCCATTTGCTTGATAGGGTCTATTGAGACAGGAACATTTTGAATTTTGATGAAGTCCAATTATCTATTTCTCCTTTTGTTGCTTGTACTTACAGTGTCATACCTAAGAAACCATTGCCTAATTCAAGGCCACAGAGATTTATGCCTATGATTTCTTCTAATAGTTTTATAATTTTAGAATTACATTTAGGTCTGTGACACATTTTGAATTAACTTTTGTTTATAGTGTGAGGTAGGGGTCCACTTCAAACTTTTGCATGTGGATATCCAGTTTTCCCAGCACCATTGGTTGAAAGAACTCTCCTTTCTTCATTGAATGGTCACAGTTTCTTTATCAAAAATCTTTTGACCATATCTGTGAGAATTGGTTCCTAGGTTCTCTATTTCATTTTTTTTAATGTTTTATTTATTTATTCATGAGAGTCAGAGAGAGAGAGAGAGAGAGAGGCAGAGACAGAGGGAGAAGCAGGCTCCCCGTCTAGCAGGGAGCCCGATGCGGGGCTTGATCCCAGGACCCCAGGAGCACGACCCGAGCCGAAGGCAGACACTTAACGACTGAGCCACCCAGGCGCCCAGTTTCAGTGGTCTATATGTCTGTTTTTATGCTAGTACCACATTGTTTTGATTACTAGACCTCTGTATTAATTTTTTTCAAATCTTCATTTTTTATTTTTTTATGTTAGTCACCATACAGTACTTCATTAATTTTTGATGTAGTGTTCCATGATTCATTGTTTGCGTATAACACCCAGTGCTCCATGCAGTATGTGCCCTCCTTAATACCCGTCATGGGGCTAACCCATCCCCCCACCCCCTCCCCTCTGAAACCCTCAGTTTGTTTCCCAGAGTCTATAGTTTCCCATGGTTCATCTCCCCCGCTGATAAATTTTGAAATCATGAAGCGGGAGTCCTCCTGTTTTGTTCTTTTTCATAATTATTTTAGCTATGTGGGGTCCCTTGAGGTTTCATATGAATTTTGGGATAAGTTTTTCTATTTCTGCTGTGATTTTGATTTGTATTTCCCTGATGGTTAGTGACATTGAACACTTTTTCATGTACCTGTTGGCCATCTGTCTTCTTTGGAATAAAATGTCTAGTTACTCTGCCCATTTTTATTTGGATTGTTTATATTTTGACTTTGAGTTGTAGGAGTTCCTTATATATTTTAGATATTAACCACGTATCAGATATATGGTTTGCAAATATTTTCTCCCATTCTGTAGGTTGCTGTAGGAAGGTTTTTTTTTTTTCCTTTATCACTAACCAATTTAAAACCTAAATAGAACAAAAAGGCTGATCCATGAGTAAGAATGAACTTCTGTCTGCCTGCCTTGAGTTGGGACAATTGTCCTTTTCTGCCTTCAGACTTGAACTGAAACATCAGCTATATCTAGATCATGAACCTGCTGGAATTTGGACCAGAAATACATCATTGGTGTGCCTGAAGCTCATGCTCGCTCGCTATCTATTATCTATCTATCTATCTATCTATCTATCTATCTATCTATCTGGGTCCTGTTTCTCTGGAGAATACTGATTAATATAACAGTATTCTCTTATAGTCCATTTTATTTATTATTTATTATTTACGAATTGCCTTTTCTCCATTGTTACCTTTGATAATATGAATTTCTTTCTGTTTGATAAGATTAATGAGTTTTATTAATGGTATTTACCTTTCCAAAGACCAACTTTTGGTTTATCTTCTCTATTTTGTATTTTCTGTTTCATATGTTTCCCCTCTGATCTCTATTATTTCCTTCCTTCTAGTTAATTTGTGTTTAGATTGTTCTTTGCTTCTTTTCTTAGGTAGAATGTTAAGTTATTGATTGGATATCTTTTAAAAAAATAATAGGTGCTTACAACTATAAATTTTCCTCTAACCACTATTTTAGTGGGGTCCTATAACTTTTGTTATGTTGAATTTTAATTTTGATTCATTTCAAAGTATTTTCTAGTTGCCCTTGTGATTTCCTTAAGCTGATAATTCAGAAGGGTATTGTTTAATATCCAAATATTTTTGAAAGTACCAAATTTCCTTCTATTATTGATTTCTCTTTTCCATTGTGATTGGAGAAAAAACTGTTTTTATGGTATTGATCCTTTTTAATTTAATGAGACTTCTTTTATGGTCCAGGATATGGACTATCTCCAAGAATGCTCCATGTGTATCTGAGAAGAATGTGTATTCTGGTGTTACTGGGTGGAGAGTTTTATAGATGTCTATTAGGTCTAGTTGCTTTATAGTGTTGTTCTAGTCTTCTATTTCCTTGTCAATCTTCTGCATAAATGTTCTATTCATTATTGAAATTGGACTATTATGTATCCAACTATTGTCATAATCTTATTGAGGACCTTTGTACATGATGAATTGCTTCTCTCTCGCTGCTTTCAAGATTCTCTGTCTTTGAGTTTTGACAGTTTTAATTATGATGTGTCTAGATGTGAATCCCTTTGGATTTATCCTACTCAGAATGTGCTAGGATTCCTGGATGTGTAGATTAATGTTTATCACCAAATTTGAGGAGTTTTCATTTTCAGCTGTTAGTTCTTCTAATCTTCTTTCTGGTTTTTTCTCTTGCCCTTGTTCCTGGAACTCTCATTATGTCTGTGATGAGGTTCCCCAGGTTTTGAGGCTATGTTCATTTTTCTTCATTCTTTACTGTGTCTCAGACTGGATAATCTCAACTGATTTATCTTCAGGTCACTGGTTATTTATTTTTTCTGCTCAAATCTTCTGCTGAGTCCCTCTAGTGATATATATTTTTTTCATTTCAGTTATTATACTCCTTAACTCCAGAACGTCTGTTTGGTACTTTTTAAAAAATAATTTTTAGGGGTGCCTAGGTGGCTCAGTTGGTTAAGCATCTGCCTTCAGCTCATGTCGTGATCCCAGGGTCCTGGGATCGAGCCCCGCATTAGGGTCCTTGCTCAGTGGGGAGTCTGCTTCTCCCTCTCCCTCTGCCCCTGCTTGTGCTCTTTCTCTCTCTCAAATAAATTATTTTTTATCTCTCAATTAATATTTTCTATTTGGGCAGATATTCTCCTGTTTTCCTTTAGGGTTTTTTTCCCCATTATAGTTTTGTTTGAATATATTTATAATAGCTAACTTAGTGTCTTTGACTAGTAAGTCCAACTTCTGGACCTCCTCAGGGATGCTTTCTATTGACTGCTCTCTCCACCCTGTAGGTGCCATACTTTCTGGTTTATTTGTATATCTCAAATCAACAATATAGTGTGGCAATTCTAGAAATGAGATTCTCCTACCTCCCCTGGGTTTGTTGTCATTATTGCCACTGTTGCAATCACTTAGTGACTTTTCTGGAATAGTTCTGTAAAGTCTCTGCTCTTTGTGCTCTGTGGTTGCTGAAATCTCTGCTTGGTTGCCTTCGTGGTCAGCTAATATTTAGACAGAGATTTCCTTAAATGCCTGCAACGCATAATTCTCCCAGCCATTGCTGAGGGGTTCTGTGTGTATATTAGGATATGTTTCAATCCTCAGCTAGTTGACCACTCTGCCTGAAGAGTCCCAAGGTCAGCCATATATGTGAGTGCTTTAAAGCCTTCTCAGGTCCTTCCTGAGTATGCATGCATCTTTCAGGTCCTTTGTGAGTATGCATGTAGGGCACATGTGCACAGCCCTACACGTGGGTGTGATCTTCTAGATTCCCAAGAATATGTGGGGGATTTTCAAACCTCTTTATACACATCTCATTCTCCAGCCTCTTAACTGTTTTTAGTCAGCTTGCTGCTTGCCCCAACTGCTATCCCTACCTCAGGCAGCTGAACCATTGAACCATAAACAGTTGATACCACTAGGGGAAAGTCTGTTCTGTTGTTAATGGGCAGAACTCTGAGTCAGGTCAAATAAAGACAAGCCACTCAAGTGTAGCATTCCAGGGAAGAGCCAATAATGACAATTCTCCAGAAGTAGGGTTTTGGAGGACTTTCCACACCTTTCTGTCACCTCCAGAGGCTTCTAGGCTACTGGTCTGAATTCACATGCTTGTGGAATTATTTGTTTTCAAAGGCTGCTGTGAAACCAACGAAGGGAAAGGAGAATAAAGCAAGTGAAAAATGTCACAAAGCTTGTTGTTCTTACTGATATTTAGCTTTTTCTTGAATAAACTATCCCTAGGTTGTTACAAGCCTTCAGTTAATTTCTAAAGTTCTAAAAAAGTTGATGTTGACCATTTTTTTCCAGTGTTGGTAGTAGAAGTGTGGGGTAAGAGATGCTTCAGTTGAGTCAATGTTAATACAGTGCAAAATAGTCACAGTTGTCCCAACATGGAATGGGCTGCTTTTAGAAAATAATGAATCCCCTCATCTGGTGATTTTCAAACAGAAGCTCAACAACACATGTCCAGGAGTATCATGGAGGGATTCTAACAGCAGAAAAATGACTAAACTAGATCATGTTGTTTTTTACTATTAAAATACTTTACTACTGTTAAAAATTTTCGATATCGACAAAAGTAGAGGAAATAGTACAATACACCTCTATATACCTATTATTTAAACCCAGCCACATTAGCTTCATCGGTACATTTTTTATTTTTTGTTTTTCTTTGCTGAAGTATTTAAAGGAAGACCTCAGACCTCAGGCAATTTTATGCCATTAGACTTCAATCTATGTCTCTAAAATGTATGGACTTTCTTTTTTACATATATCATATAAATGATATTTACATAAAGGAGAGACTGGGAATCATCATGGATGCTATAGAAAATGGGAAGTTACAAAGGAACTGAAGAGCCAGTCCCTTCTGAATGAGTTTAGGATAAAAATCTGAGAGGGAGGCAGATGAAGCATAATTCCAAGAAATACATAATAACATTCTGAAAAATACTGTGGGGAAAGTTTAAATTCACCATTAAGTCAACACATCAAGATGGAAAATGCCTTCAGGCTCTATCAACTGCTTTGTATATTCCCAAGGTATTATCTCAAGGGAATAACCCATGTTTTATTACACTTTAAATCAACTTTGGCTCAGCTATAAATTTCAGTGCTTTACAAAATAAACAGTACAAAGTTCTAGATAAAATTTTATCTTGCTAATATTTAGGTTTGGGCTCAAATTCCCAGTAACTGCAGAAAGAATTTTATTAAAAAAAAAAATCTCTGCTCTTTGGCAATTGAAAAGAACAGTCAGGACACCCAGAGAGGGCAAGTTGTGTTCTCCTAAGGATCTTAGCTCTGCCCTCTTTCACATCACCTATCCACACACCCAGGCCTCTCTCAGGCTGGGCCAGTGTTGATGGTGAGGTCTTCTTCCTTACACATTATTATTTTGGGGGAATAAAAGAGTTGAATTCTTTTTTTTAAGATTTTATTTATTTAGAGAGAGAGTGAGCTCATGAGCAGGGGAGAGGGGGCAATGAGAGAGGGAGGGAGAGAATCTCAAGAAGCTCCTGGCTGAGCATAGAGCCCCATGAGGGGCTTGATCCGATGACCTAGAGATCATAACCTGAGCTGAATTCAAGTCAGGCACTCAACTGACTGAGCCACCCAGGCGCCCCTAAAAGAGTTGAACTCTTTGCAGAGAAGACATTATCTTCTTTTACAGCTATTATTATTAAAAAAACAAACAATTCTTTTCGTGTTTATGGGGATACCTGTTAAATATCTATCTCCCTTCTCTGAGAACTACCCCTCACTCCTTATAGAAATGAAGTCCAGATACCCATGCTTGTGCCACACAAGTTTGTCCCCCAAACTATGTCCTCACATGGACTACGCTTATTAGACCACCAGAAGACATCTGCTCTGAGCTCCATGGGGAGGTTTGACTCCTAGTAACTTGGAGGTGATATTCAGAGGTAACTCATTAATTTCTGCCAGTGGGCATGACCACAAGTGAATGTAAATGAGGGAGCTGGAGGTGTGGCCCCTTCTACTGTGTACAAGGAGATGGTGAAAAACTGCCCAGTCAAGAGAGAAGAACAAAGACATACTGAGAGAAGCACAGATAACTGAAAAGAGACAGCTGGATTCCTGCTCATTTTCCACTCCTGGTTGTAGTTACCAGATGGGCCCAGTCTCTTCTAGATTCTGCAAGAGAACTCACTAACTTCCCAATAAATGCATTTCTTTCCCCCTCAAATAACTTTGGGTTGCTGTCAATTACTTGCCATCAAAAGAATATTGACTAAGACAATTTGCCTATACTTCAGAGGAAGATGGAATAACTCCAAGTGTCATATGTAGTTACAAGCAGTCAGTTTCCAAAAGGCTTTTCTGAAAGTCAAGTTGTTTGCATTTCTCCAGCAAAACCACTAATCTTCTCTTATTTAGACGTTGTCAATAAATTCACTTACTTCCATTCCTCTGAGATGAGATTCTCAATGTTGTCAGTAAAATCAGTGGGAAGAGAGATGTTGATCCAAACCCCTTTGCCCCATGATGATATGAAATGATAAGTCAGAATGACACCCTAACCAAGGTCTTCCTGAATTAGACCCTAGTCTTTTTAAGATAAAAGGGCTTTATTAAAATGCCAGATCCAACAAAGCAAGATGGATCTTGGTGACAGGATGATGGACAGACCTCCCTTTGTGTGAATTAGCAGTCATTTTTCCTTGTGCAAAGAGTGATGGTGATTCTTTTTTATCTTTGTGTTTGTTTACATGGGGCATTTTATCCCAATGGATGAATACTGATGGAGAACTCAAAGCAAACCTACAATTCCGAAGCTCGTGAGAGCGGGCAAGGACAAAAGTGATCACTGTAAGTTCCATGGGACAGTGTTTTAGCCATTATTTCAGCATTAATATTACTTTATAGTTTTTAACTTCTGCATTCTTTGAGGGAGAAAACGAACTCTTTATTAAGAGTATTCTCTTTAAAAAAATTGCTGGATGCAAAAACAGATAATCTTTCAGGAGATCCTAAGGTAAAACTAGATTCTGCCTGGTCTTGCAAGTTTATTCCCCAAGGTGATGCTTGATTTGTTTTTCCCCCCTTTCTCCCACACAGCATGTGCTCTACTCAAGGAGCCTGGAGAAGGGTCCATGCTTTGAGATGCAGCAGACACAGCTCAGGGATCGGGATATGACTTTAGTGCTAGAACATGGTTGTTGGCTTCTCATTGAAGGATAGTAGCTGACATTTATTGAGTGCTAGCTATGTTCAAGCGTTGTTTTATCTTGTAGCCATAATTTCATTTAACCCTCACATTCCTATGAGGTATGGATAGGATTGTTATAATCCCATTTCACCAGTGAGAAAAAGAAGGCACAGAGTATTTAAATAACCTTAGTCAAAAATCCTTAAGTGGCAGAGTGGAGTTTTGGACCCAAGTCATTCCTGAGCCTTTGTTAAAAATCATCATGTCATGGGGGCCTTCTTAAGTACATGCTGTTTACTTTACATACCTTGCTTCTAATATTTTTTTAAAAATACAAGTTGGGTATTGTACCCATTTTAGAGATGAAAGAAAATGGATGACCAGCAAGTAAAAGTGGGATACTCAATAGTCCTTATCACTAGTTTTCCACAATTTGACTTTAATTCTACTTAGTATCTTTTCCTTTGTGTTTATCCTGCCCAAGGCTCACTGACTTCTTGATTGGTGGGTTTAGTTTTCACAAAATTTGGAAAATTTCCAACCATTACTTCCTCAAATAAACTTTTCTGTCCCCTCTCCTTTGGGAACTCAAGATATGGGCATTAATTACACTGTCTAATACTGTCTCACAGGCCACAGAGTCTCTCTCATGTTTCTTTTCTATTTTAAAGCTTATAGTTCTGGATACACATAGAAGTTAAATTATACATAAAAAGCAGATCTGGGATATGGGGGCAAACTTCACCATCACAAAATTATTGTGTACTACCCAATAATTAGCTAATTTCTTTACTTTTTAAGCTATTTGCTGGAATTTGAAATCTACAAGAATTCAATGCACATACTTTTTTTCTCCCTGAACTCCATTTTGTGGATTAAGATTATTGATAAAAACGCTTGACAAATAAATTTATGTATACATTTATAAATATGCTTGATAAGATAAATATAAATATGCTAACCCTCCACCACTCTGTCCCACCCCTTCATCTGGACAATCTGCCCCAGGATGTTTATTCTGACCCTCTCTCTAAGTTCAGGATGGAAATCCTTTTTGCTGCATTCCCATAGATTCCTCTGCATCTCTCTATATATTGAATACTTAATTCAAATGACAAATATTGTGGATTTAGGAGGTGCTAGGGATACATCAGCAATGTGTTCCCTTGACCTCGTAGAGCTTATATTTTAGTGACTATACCACTGCTATGGTTTTTAGTGACTTAAACTGTTAACATCACTGCTTCATCAACAAGACTAAGTTCATAGAATCCAATTTTACGTAGAGTCTAGCGCACAGTAGATATTCAGCAAATGTTTGCTTTTAAAATGATAAATGAATAAGTAATAAAGAACCCAGTGAATGACTTAGACCAGGGTTTCTCAACCTCAGTGCTATTGATATTTTGGGTCAGAGAACTCTTTGTTGTAGGATATTTAGCAACATCTCTGGCTGGAAAGCCTAAGACAAAACTTCACTGGAGAGGGGAGGGGAGTAAGTAGGGGTGGGTATTGTGTGTTGTTGACTTTAGCTGAGTGTGATCAGATTCAATACAAGTTTCCAGAGCTTGAGTTTCATCCTGTGGGCTGGGGAGAATTGAGTAGCTATTAACAAATTAACTGGGGATGAGCTACAGGAAAAAGCAAGCGAACAAACAAACAAACAAACAAAAAACAACTCAGAGAGGCTAAAGTGGAAAAATCTGTAAGAGAGATCCTAGGTAGCCATGTATGGGGTCAGAAAATAGAGAACAGCTTACAATCTTCTACAAAGCTGATGATCTAACAAAAACACTCATTAAATATTTCTCAACTGTTTTTGTTTTTGTTTTTGTTTTGTTTTGTTTGTTTGTTTGTTTTAGCAGGCTCCCAGCTGAGAAGAAAGCCCAACACAGGGCTCAATCCCAGGACCCTGGGAACATGACCTGAGCTGAAGGCAGATGCTTAACCAACTGAGCCACCCAGGTGCCCTCCCTCAACTGTTTTTTTAAAGACTATGAATTTAGACTTATATAAATTATTATTACTGGTTATGCCTGCTGCAGAGTTAAAGACATGACTCAAATGATGGGGAAAATTTGTTGTTTTTATTTTTTCTGAAGTCTGTAGGATTTGGCTATGAAATCAAATGCATTAACAGAACACAATTACTTTTTGGTTCCTGACATTATCAGTTTCCCATTGTTGCTGTAACAAATAACCATAAACTTAGTGGCCTGAAATAATTCAAGTTAATTGCCTTCCAGTTCTGGAGGTCAGAGGACCAAAATGGGTCTCAGTGGGCTGAAATCAAGGTGTCAGCCAGGCCATGTTCTTTCTGGAAGCTGAAGGGAAGAATGAGTTTCCTGACCTTACCCAGTTAGAAGTCGCCCACATTCTTTGGCTGGTGGCTCCCTCCATCTTCAAAGCCAGGAGGATAGCATGTTCTTGTCTCTTTTAGCCTCAGATATTACCTCCTGCCTCCTCCCTCTTTCACTTTTGAGGACCTTGTGATAACACTGGGCTCTCCTGGATTATCCAGGATAATCTCCCCATCTCAAGGTCAACTCATTAGAATCTTAATTTTCCTTTACCACAAAGTGTAAAACTTTCACAGGTTCTGAGGATTAGGATGTGACCTCTTTGGGGGATCATTATTCTACCCTCTACAAAAAATATAGTCTTTTAAACCTCAATTCATCTCTCTTTTCCGGCCATATCCAAGATTTGAAGGAAAACACATCAACCTAGTCAAAACGGCAAAATAAAGAGCCATGCAGGAGTCAAAGAGCCGCCAAGGTGGTCCTCAGTGGCAAGCCCCACTGTGGGGTCATCCACCCCCACGATCAGCCATGCACTCATCAACAAGTGAGCTGAATGACTGGGCCCTATGTGTCCAGTTCTGTGCTGAGTGCTATGAGGACCACAGAGGTGTACTAGGTATAGTCTCTATCCACAGAGGAATGACGTGCAAACGAATATTGCCAAGTCACTGCAGAACACCAGGTCGTATCTAGCACTACGGAGCCCTCTAGGAGGTGAAGGAAAGGGGATGAGAGGTCACATGTGAATTCGGTCTTGAGAGCAGGCCTCACTCGGCGTGATGGCAGAAGCGGAATTCACTCCCGATGGCTCAGATGGAGACTTTCACAGAAAGACATCTGTTGGGGGGTGTGGACAGGGTTTAGGGAAAAAACAATGGAGAGCATGGCTCTGGGTCCCAGGATGAGGTAAGGAAATGAATTAACTGGAACCCAGTGAGACTGGAAACACGGAGGCGTGGGGGAGGGTGAGCCGACAGGAGCTGAGTCACGACAGAGACCTGGTGCCCAAGCAGGAAGAAGCAGGGTGACCAACTAAACCAGATAGGTGTGCCTGGCATTGGGGGGTTTCCCGGGGTTGTGGAAAAGTCCCAGGCAAGCTGGGCCAATGTGGTCCTAGTGGGAGTGGGGAAGAAATGCCTGAGTTCTCTCTTCAACCAGCTGTGGGAGATGCGTGCAGCCCACAGAGGCGCAGAGAGAGGGGAGAATGATGGACTGGGCTGGGCAAGGACACATGCAGACCAATTAGTACATAAGTTTTAGCTAAATTTTGAAGAAGGGACAGAAATGTATTAGGCGGGGTGAGGAGAGAAATAGGTTCTCAGTAGGCTACAAGAAGCTTTACTTAAAGGGGTTCCTTTTTCATTCTTATGGTTTCCATTTTTTTTGTTCTCCACGGTTATCCACACCTCTCCCCAAGCCCCCACCACAGAACACATTCTGTCTCCCTTCTTACTCTTTACACTCCTGCTCTGGCTACTGCAGGACTCCCATCAGGACTCTGTGCAGGTGAAGTGAACACGGAAGAAATAGGAACTGCGATTAAGAAGAATTTGCCAGTGGCCCTTCATCCACAGGGCCTGCTATCGCCTCCAAGGCTGGTGTGATCTCAATTCCCCCTAAACGGAAGTACACTGAACTATCAGAACCCCACATGAAAAGAACATGACCCCGAGCCTCGTACCCCCCAACATTTGTCAACAGCTCCAAGATGCCCTGCTTGCCACCGCGATCTCTGCAGGGAAAACAAGTCCAGCATTACTCATCACCCTCAGGCAGGTGTTCACCATTTTGAACAGAATGTTGGTTTTTTTTTTTTTTTATTTTGTTCTAGATCTTGATCAAAATGCATCCTGTTGCCCACTTTGCTCTACAAAGGCCGCATAATATCACGTTTACAAGCATGGCTTTGGAGTCAGCTGGGGTTTAAATCCTAACTCTGCTGTTTACTGTGTGACTATGGCCAGTGCGCTCTGTGCTTTGTTTCTTCAAGTACAATATGGACACTCAAGCGTTCCTACTCCCCAAGTTGTCCCAGGGATTCAGGGAAGTAAAGACAGGCAAAGCACTGAAAATGGTGCCTGGCAAAGAGCGAGTGCTCAGTAAATGATGTTCTAGTTTTGTTTCCATCACTGTTGTTCTTAAACAAAAATGTCCTGAAGATGAGGAGCATCACATATAAGGTTTTCCTATCGATTCTCTCTTCTTATGCATTGAAAAAATTTAAAGAAATTGATTAACTATGAACCTGCTACAATCGACTCCAATTGTCTTTGGTAGATACGTTCTATAAGGCTGTCATAAACACTGAGTGAATGAATACCAAGCCATTGTTCACAGGAGAAATACAGAGTTGGGTTATACATTACTGATTCATTACTGTTATATATATAATATATAGACTTATGTATTCTACATCGGCCAATAGTGCTCTATCTAACGACTGAATGAAGCACACCACCATTTTCTCTGTAACGCACATTACAGCCTTATTGCCCTGAGGAATAGTAGACAGCACTTCAGCATCGTGCTTGGGGGCTGTTTTAAACAACTAAATCACCGACACAAAGCACAATAATGCAGAAGACATGGTGCTAAGTATATTGCAAAAAAGGACACTTGTTTACAGTACCAGAACTCAAGAAGGGAAAGCCTTGCATTGTTTGCCTTAGCTGGTGAGTACACATTGGGTGAGGATTTCCTTTCCTCTCTGTGTCTGTCAGCAAATGACCACAAAAGTGCCGAGTCGTGATTTGAGGGTTACAGATCAATTTCAGCGAGTAGGCAGATTCGCAAATAGGGAATCTACAAAAACTGCCATCAATTCCTTAGTAATCGATTCAACATTCCTGCACAGGTAGAGGCTTTATGAGTGGGGGTGAATGTGGAGGAGGATTACACAAGTGTTAATGTAATCATTAATCTGATAAGGTAAAGATGTGATGTTCCTAATTGCTGTATAGATTAATATTTCCCCCAAATGTATTTAAATGATTGAATAATGCTCAACCTGTCCCTGTGTTGCAGAAACCTTCAAAGATTTTAATATGCTAATGTACATTGTGAATTTCTTGGAAATGTAGTGTTTCTTAAATCTGACCATTAGAGCCTTTGGGAAATGCTGCTCTAAGAGGCTTCTGGCAAAATCACCTGTAATTTCATTCCAGTGCTCAGAAATTTTCTATTTGAATAAGAGGGTAATTTGCATTGTAAAGGCTGTCATTCAAATAGCCAAATGACTACTCTCTGGAATGCTCCTCAAGGTCAGTGGGTGGAGTAAACCTATTTCCAGATTTTAAGCACATTGTTGTCCCTCTCCCATGTTCTGTTTGATAAAGTTACCACTGTATGGACCGTGGGGTTTCTTGGAAGAAAGGCTGCTAACAGAACATTTGCATTCTTCTTGCTTTTCACTCTTGTACATTTCCAATTTAATAAGCAATTAAAACAATTTATATCAAGAGGCAGAACCCATGCATCTCCACTTAAAACTTTGCTAGGAGAGAAAAGATTGAGAGCATCATGGTTCAAGATTGACAGCTAAGCCTCAGGTCTCCAGGCACTGCCTGAGAACTACACCATCTTAATGATAGACAGTGATTTAGCCCTTGGAAGTGGAAGACGTTTTCATTCTTAGAGTTTATTTTGCCCAAACCCATTGCAAGACAGATATGCAGCCTGTTAGTTTAGGCTTTGTTTAAAGTTTTCATGTGTCTCTAAGAGAGAACTATCACAAGTGATTTCTTTCTGAAATAGCTTCCTTTATCTTAAGGCTGGATGCTGTGAAGACTGTTGTGGACAATGACCTGTTTGTTTTCCACTACGTTGGAACCAAGGAAGTGGGGTGACTGGTGAAGGGTTTGAAGAATGTGCAAAGGCCCTGGGGATCTGTAGGAACCAAGCAGAGAAGGAGCTCAGGTCAAGATGCTGGAAGCAAGGGTCCAGGAGCCACCGGCCTGGGCTCCTATCCTAGTCCCTCCATCTCCTGTCTGAGAGATCTTGGCTAAGTTACTAAATCTCTTTGTGCCTCATTTCCACACTAGAGATACAGGATTTTAAATAGTACCTACCTCTGTTACTGGGGATTTGAGTTCATCTACACACAACAAATGTGAGTTCAGTGATTTGTTCAAATACTGTTTATTTTTCTAGGGCAACAAAAGTCAGGAGTAGACAGTCCAGGGCTGGAGCAATGCCTCCAAGAGAACATCAATCTTCTAGACTTTTTCCTTAGTTTTGTGTCATCATCTTTAACGTGTACAGCAAATAAGTGACTTTTAATCTCATGGTTTCAAGATAGTTTCTGTACCTACAGACACTCATATTCCAGGCAGAATGCGGGGAAAGAAAAAGAGGTAAAGCATAAAAGTCTTCTCTTGGATTGTTCTACCTTATTATTTAGTCATGCAATCCCATCCCCAAACTTCTGTTTGTATCTCATTGGACAGAACTGCAAAACATGACCATGGAAAGGAGGCTGGGGAGTTTACTGATTTGGCTGGTCACGTTGCCACCTCCCCTGAAGCCATGGTATTATTTATGTAGAAGAAAGTGAGGAGGTGAGGATGGCTATTCGGTAAGCAAAGAGTGGTATTACCAGACATGTGTCATCCCATTATATGGATCAAATGAGTTAATGCTTATGAAGAACAAGGAAACACTGAGGAATATCGGAAGTATCTAACATATTTATAACAAACTTAGAATGAAGCCAAGACTACATACGGATTTCTCTGAAAGGAAGAAGAATAAACTCCCCACCTATCGCCACCTCCTAGCTTGACTCCCTGGCCCTCCACCGAGCAGCAAGGGTTTCTTAAAATGTTCTTAATCTCCTGATTTGCAAACACTTGCAGATCCCTCATTTTATGAAATGGTGACTTTTGGTCTGAGGTCATTGGGGACAATGGTAACTCAGTATATTCTCTGCCTGGCATGCTCTTTCAATTTGTGGAACGTGTCACTAGGAGGGAACACGGGGCAGATGAAAACAAAATGGCCCCAATGTAGCCAAACACGTGGACATGACAGGCATTTCCCAACATCCGAGCAGGTTTTGCTTGCCAAATATCAACTGAGACTTGCAAAACACTGCACAGGCAAACACTGGATTTAGACATTTCCATGACTATTGGGGTGTGAGGCACCAGTGTCTCAGAAACGAGTGCCAAACCTATTACATTCTTAAAATAGCAAACACTCTGGTGGTCGCTAATGACTGGAGCTGCATCCCCCCCTTGGATGTCTTCAAGAACTTTTCTGCTCATCTCAGACAGCTGCTAGAGGCTTTCTGTCCCACTTCCCTTCCCCTTTTCTTCACCAAAAATTTACCAAGTGTCTACCATGAACTCAGTAATAGCCACCGTGCTGGGGAGATAGAGGTTTCTCATGTCCTAAATCGTTAACGAATTTATTCCACAAATATATATCTGCTTGCTTACTATGTGGCAATGGTGTGCAAAACAGAGGAACAAGCTAAGTTCTGAATCCTGAGTTCTACATGGGGGAGAGATGAATAAACACAGGACTGTAATCCACCAAGATAAGTGATATGAAGGAAGAGGATGCCAAGGTCAACTGCAGACTGGCTGGATCTAGTATAAACCGAGAGCACCTGGCCCTCCTAGCTATCTCCTGTTAGAAGAGGGGAATGTTTGGGGCACCTGGGTGGCTCAATCGTTAGGCTGCTGTCTTTGGCTGCGGTCGTGATCCTGGGGTCCTGAGATCGAGCCCTGTGTAGGGCTCCCTGCTCAGCGGGGAGCCTGCTTCTCCCTCTCCCTCTGCCCCTCCCCCTGCTTGTGTGCTTTCTCTCTACCAAATAAATAAATAGTCTTAAAAAAAACCCAGGGGAATGTTTAATTGGAATGATGCTTAAAAGTAACAGAAAAATTGAAAAATCCTTTCCCTCACTTAGATCTGTTTGATAGAATGGACCCCACATTGTGTATTTAGGGTTATATACTTTCTTGGCTGAGATGCTTTGAAGCTCGGAAGGTGTGAACTATAATAATTTTCCTTCAGGTTATTCATAAAAATCTAGGCTTTTCTACCAAGTTTTGCCTTAAGACAAACACAACTTTTAGTGGAGGGAAGAAAAGATACGATATGCATGCTATTATCTTTTGCCCGGGGGGATGTTTCAATTTTGTCTTGTCTTACAAAAATAAATGAGATTTCAAAAATATTCATTGGGGGGATAGTGGAACAATGATTGGAGAAGTGCTGGGTGTTTTTTGAGAAAGAAGTCTGTAAGTTGGGAGAATCACAGAATTATAGAATATCCAGACTGGAAGAAGCTTGCAAATCCCTGGTATGCAATGTGGAATGTGGGATGATGGAATGACAGAGGGGTCAACCGGGGTAACAAAATTCAGAACTATTTTTTAATATTCCATTTTCACCTTGGAGGGCTTTGACGTGAATACAGATGAAGTCAAGTGAGATCATCTTACTTACTGTTGACTGCATCAGGCCAAACACCAAGTTCTGGTGATGGGAAAGGAAGATGGAGTAAATAAACTATACCCAGAATTGTAAATTTTAGTATGTATTTAGGAACAGTCTTCAGATTCAGTTTCTGGTATGTAAACCAAAGCAAAATATGTAAAAAAAAAAAAAAAAGCTTGTTTTGTGTTCATATCAATGCATATGTTAGCAGGAATCACGCGCCATGTAACGTTAAAATATATAATAGGTAATATAGAAGACTCTGTAGTGTAAATGAGTTGCAGGAAATACACCACGTGTACTGTGGTTTAGCTAGAATTACTATGACAACCATAACTTTTGCATTTCCTACTTTTTTTTTCAGTTTGAATTTGCAACTTAAATGTCACATTACCATAGGTTTTGGCTTTCCCTTTTCTGTGTAGTTCAAAAAGAAAAGTCACACACCAGTGCTCCTGTTAAATCCTCATTTAATTAAGTGTACCTCCTGAAACATCACACTTGTTCAGGGATCAAATGTCTGGGTGGGTATCACTGCAGTTGAAATTTAAAAAAAGGAGAGAAAGGGGAAAGAAAGACTTCAGTGAAGTCTTAAAATAGAATTTGCAGAAGACTTATAACATGTACAATCATGAATCAATGGACCGAATTCTCCTATTTCATGTCTTTCTGCCACGTGATCCACTGGTAGAAGAACATAAGAAACAGGGGACATCGTTTGACCCTTATGACATGAAATCTATCCATATATGACCCCCACAGAAATTTTATTTCTACATTATTCAGAAAACATTAATAGGGAAGTATCTCTTTATAATGTTGCTTGGCTTAGTTGTATCCTACATTAACTTTATGGAGTGAGCATTTTTCCTGTGTTTTTATCGGAACCTGTAGATTTTAACTGTCTTTTCTTGGGGCTCGACTGTGTCACATGAGAGTCTGTTGACTATGTTTGCTTGTCCCTTTGATCTACTTATCAGGATTCATTGTCATTTCTGGTTCTTGCCTGTGCCATTTTGAAAATTAACAAATACTAATTTAGTAATGTAAAAGATACTGATATTTACTATTAAATAAGTCCTAAGATGTATCCATGATCTTCAGGGGCAAACAAATATTTTGGGGGACATCTACTCTATGCTGGGTATCATCCTCTCCTTATCTACCCTCCCCCCACCACACACACACGACAAGCTAGTGATACTGCATGTGTATCTAGACCTTTTACAGTCAAGAAAACCAATAGACAACCAGCAGAATGGGAAAAGATATTTGCAAAAGACATGTCAGATAAAGGGCTAGTATCCAAAATCTATAAAGAACTTATCAAACTCAACACCCAAAGGACAAATGATCCAATCGAGAAATGGGCAGAAGACATGAACAGACGTTTTTCCAAAGAAGACATCCAAATGGCCAACAGACACATGAAAAAGTGCTCCACATCACTCGGCATCAGGGAAACCCAAATCAAAACCTCAATGAGATACCACCTCACACCAGTCAGAATGGCTAAAATTAACAAGTCAGGAAACGACAGATGTTGGCGGGGATGCGGAGAAAGGGGAACCCTCCTACACTGTTGGTGGGAATGCAAGTTGGTGCAGCCACTCTGGAAAACAGTATGGAGGTTCCTCAAACAGTTGAAGATAGAGTTACCATATACCCTAGCAATTGCACTACTGGGTATTTAGCCCAAAGATACAAATGTAGGGATCTGAAGGGGTAGGTGCACCCCGATGTATATTGCAGCAATGTCCACAATAGCTAAACTGTGGAAAGAGTCAAGATGTCCATCGACAGATGAATGGATAAAAAAGATGTGGTGTATATATACAATGAATATTATGCAGCCATGAAAAGGAATGAGATCTTCCCTTTTGCAACTACGTGGATGTAACTGGAGGGTGTTATGCTGAGCGAAATAAGTCAATCAGAGAAAGACATGTATCATATGACCTCACTGATATGAGGAATTCCTAATCTCAGGAAACAAACTGAGGGTTGCTGGAGTGGTGGGGCGTGGGAGGGATGGGGTGGCTGGATGATGGACTCTGGGGAGGTTATGTGCTATGGTGAGCGCTGTGAATTGTGTAAGACTGTTGAATCAGAGACCTGCACCTCTGAAACAAATAATACATTATATGTTAAAAAAAAGAAAAACAAAGGATAGCAGGAAGGGAAAAATGAAGGGGGGGGATCGGAGGGGGAGACGAACCATGAGAGACTATGGACTCTGAGAAACAAACGAGGGTTCTAGAGGGGAGGGGGTGGGGGGATGGGTTAGCCCGGTGATGGGTATTAAAGAGGGCACGTTCTGCGTTGAGCACTGGGTGTTACACACAAACAATGAATCATGAAACACTACATCAAAAACTAATGATGTAATGTGTGGTGATTAACATAACATAATAAAAAAAGAAAAAAAAGAAATAGAGTTGTACAATTTTGGCATAATGGCCAAATTCTGGGAAAATATAACTTCTATAAAGAATCGAAAAGAAATGTAAAATGTAAATGTTTTCTGATCATTAAAAGAACACTCAAAAATTTAAAGTCTTCTTAGAAAGTTATATTGGTAAGTTTTAACAAATCTTGTAGTGTCAAGGATGGAACATATACACAAATGCTTCTAGAGAATAGGACAAAGGGAAAATTCTCTAATTTTGTGAGGCTGGCAAAAACGACATGAAATCCAGACATGAGGACAATGAAAGAAATGAAAAAGCTCAGGCCAATCACACTCATGAATGTGGAAGAAATAAAAATACCAGCAAATAAAATCCAGAAATAAATTAAAATGATAATAAGTCACGACTGACCTGGTTTCATGTCAAGAATGTATGATTATTTCAATATTAGAAATATTACAAAAGTCACCACACTGGCAGATTAGAGGAGAAATACCTTCTGAGAAACCCAGTTTTATCCTTTTGTCAGTAGGAACACTGGAAACAGAGGGGAACTTTCTAAATTGAAAAAGAAAAACTATGAATATTTCACAGCAAAGATCGTGCTTGATGATGAAAAGATAAAAGAATTCTCCTTAAAATCAGGAACAAAGGAGATATGACCACTATCACCACTTTTAGTCAATATTAGTATGAGGGTGACAGAGAGAGAGAAATAAAATGCATAAGGATTGGAAAAGAAAAAAGTGAATCTATAATTAAGTCCTGCTGGCCTAATTATTTGCCCAGAAAACCAAAACAGACTGAGTAGTAGCACTGAGTAGATAAGGGAGTTTAGCAAAGTTAATAGATAAAAGATCAATATGTAAAAATCAATGACATTCCTAAGTTGTAACAAAGAGTTAGGAAAGGGACTTAAAAAAGTACAACTTAGAAAAAGAACCAAAATGCCAAAACTTAGGAAGAAACTTAAAATATTTCCAAAAGCTAAAAAATAAAATTAAAAACTTTACTAAACTATATTTTTTAAATGTATAAATTGAGAAAATCATATTAATGGCATAGGAAGACTCGATTATCCCAAATTCAATATAGAGAGTGAATATAATTCCAATCATAATTTTAAGGTATTTCTCTTAGAACTTGTCAACATGATTGTATAATTTATAAAAATCTCATCTGAATAGCCAAATCAATCTTGAGGAATAACCAAGCAGAGGAACTTGCCCTACCAGATTAGAAAGATTTTACTATAAAGTTATAATAATTTATATAGTGTCATATTGGTTCAAGGATAGAAAAACATACCAGTTGGGTATGATGAAGGGTCTAGAAACAGATCTCGGTATATATGTAAACTCACTGTATCACAAAGCCAGTATTGCAGATCAGTGGGTAAAAAAATAACATTATTTAATAAATTGTACTGAGAAAATTAATTATCCGTAAGGAGAAACACAAAACAAACAACAGCAGACAAAAAAAGGAATTGAATCCCTAACTCACACCATGTCCAAAAATTAATTCTGCATGACTTAAGGATTTTAACGTGAAAGCCAAATTTTGAAGCTTATGTTATAGAAACAAATGTATGAGCATACATTTGTGACTTTGGTGTAGAGAAGGATTTAAGACTTCCAAAATGGAAAACACAAATCAATACATTCAAATTATCCAATAGAAAAATAAAGTGTGTGTGTGTGTGTGTGTGTGTGTGTGTGTGTGTGTGTGTGTGTGTAGATAGAAAAACAGAAGTAAAAGCACTAACTAAACGCATACAGAAATGCTTAACCTCTCTAGCATTCAAACACATAAAACAAAAATTGTCACACAGTGTCATTTCACACCCACCATATTGGTAAAATTTAAGAAGTCCCACAATCCGCAGTGTTGGGAAGGGGAGTAATGTCAAGAACTCTCATGACAATCACTTAACAATTGGGTAATATGACTTCACCCCATAAAACTGAAGATGCATATGTCCTATAACCAGTAAGTATGTATATTTACACCCTCAAGAATTCTTGCACATTTGTTTCAGTAGATATAAACAGAAAATTTGTAGCAACCACAATAATTGGAAAGAAATCCAATATCCATAAAGAATACATAATATTTTAGTATATGATACAACTGAATACTACATAACAAAAAGAACAAACGAAATGGAATCTTTCAGAATGACAGACTAAGGAGTCTGGTGGACCCTCTCCCCAGTAAAATGACAATTTAGTGAACATTGTAACACACAAAAATTTAAAGTCCTTGGAAATTGTCTTAGTGCTCACAGCAAATGAGGAAATCTTCATTCAAGAAAATTGACTAAATCTCAGTAAGAACCCAGCAACATATAGAAAGGATCACACACCACTACCAAATGAGATTTATCCCAGGAAATTAAGATTGGCTCAATGTACAAAAGTCAATTAATGTAATAATACCATTCTATCAGAATAAAGGTGGAAAAAAAAACATAGATGTGGAAAAAAGCATTTGAGAAAATCCAAACTAGGAATAGAAAGGAACTTCCTTAATCTAATAAAAATCATGAAGATTATATATGAAAAACTCACAACTAACTATCATATTTACTGGTGAAAAACTGGATGCTTTTCCCCCTAAGATCAGGAACAAGACAAGGACATTTGTTCTCCCTACTTTTATTCAACATTGTATTGGATGTTCTAGTCAGAACAATTAAGCAAGTAAAAGAAATAAAACTTCCAGATTGGAAAAGAAGAAATAAAATTATCTCTATCTGTAAATGACATGATCTTTTTTTTTCATTTAGAAAATCTTAAGGAATCCCCTAAATACTATTACAATAAGATTGTAGGATACAGAATATTAAAAAATCAGTTGTATTTCTATGCACAGTGAACAATCTAAAAATGAAATTAAGAAAATGTTATTCACAAAGCCATCAAAAATAATAAAATACTTAGGAATAAACCTAACAAAAAAGCACAAGACTTGTGCACTGAAATCTTAAGGAAAGCCTTCATAAATGAGGAGACATTCCATGCTGAGTAATTGGGAATTTTAATATTCTTCAGATAGCAATACCCCCCACACGAATCTACAGACTCGATGCAATTCCTAACACACTCCAGCTGACTTTTTTTCTTTGCAGAAATTGAGAACTGAATCCTCAAATTCATATGGAAATGTAAGGAAATGAGAATAGGCAAGACAAACTTAAACAGAACAAAGTTGGAGAAATCATACTTCCCAATTTCAAAAGTTATTGCAAAGCATCAGTAATTAAGACAATGTCATACTGGTGTAAGGGCAGACCTATAGATCAATGGAATAGAATTGAGAATCCAGAAATAAACCCTCACCTTTTACTGTCAATTGATTTTTGATGTGGGTAACAGAACATTTCAATAGGGGAAGGAATAGTCTTTTCAACAGCTTGGGGCCAAGTGGCTATCCACATGCAAAAGACTGAAGCTGGACCCCTAACACCAGATACAAAAAATTAACTCAAACTGGACCAAATACCTAAGTGTAAAAGCTAAAACTATAAACTCTTAGGACAAAATATGGGAGTAAGTCGTTGTGACTTTGGGTTAGGCACAGTTTTGTAAATACAATACTAAAAGCATAGGCCGTGAAAGAAAAAGTTGATACATTGTATTTCATCTGAACTTAAAATATTTTGTGCTTCAAATGATACTGTGAAGAAAGTAATAAGTCCCACATCGGGCTCCCTGCTCAGCAGGGAGTCTGCTTCTCCCTCTGACCCTCTTCCCTCTTGTGCTTTCTATCTTTCATTCTCCCTCTGAAATAAATAAATAAAATATTTAAAAAAAAAAAGAAAGTAATAAGAAAGACACACAGAATGGGAGAAAATATATGCAAGCTGTAAATCTGATAAGGGACTTGTATACAAAATACAAGAAGAACTCTAACAAGTCAATAATAAAAAGATAATTTAGTTTGGGGCACTGGGGTGGCTCAGTTGGTTAAGCGTCTGACTCTTGATTTCGGCCCAGGTCGTGATCTCAAGGTCATGCTCAGCAGGGAGTCTGCTTGAGATTCTCTCTGTCTCCCTATCTCTCAAATAAATCTTAAAAAAAAAAGATAATTCAGTTTAAAAATGGGTAATAATTTGAACAGGTATTTATCCAAAGAAGATACACAAATGATCAACAAGCACAGGAAAAGCTATTCAACATCAAGTCATTACGGATACATGAATCAAAATGACAATCAGATACCCTTCACACCTACTAGGATAGCTATATTAATGATATTTTTTAAAAGCAAGGTAGGTGTTGGTCAGGATATGGAGAAATTGGAACCCTTCATACACGGCTGGTGGGAATGTGAAAGAGTTATCTTCCACTCATCATTGTGAAGATGTCCTTGCTTTGACTTCTGACTTATTCTACTGATGAAAAGACTGCTATCCAACTCATAATTTTACTTGTTCAGATCATGAGTCTTTTACTTTTGATAGCTAGTATGAGTCTTCTCTTTATATTTTATATTCCCAAGTTTTTGTTAGGATTTGGATTTGGCGTTTCCTCTCTGGATCTGCTGTGAATTTCTATCTAAAAGGTATGCCCTTCTTTGAGGTGGTTTGCTTTCAATCATTTATTATTTCTTCACTACTGCCTCTCCATTTGTTTTTCTTTCTGGAAATTCTCTTAGGTATATTGTAAGCCTTCTTATTATTTGCTCTATTCTCCTTGATAATTTCCATCTCTTCATCTCTTTTGACTTCTGGGTGATTTCTAATTATCAATGTTTTCATTAATATTCTCTTCAGCTGTCTAATCTCCTCTTCAGCCCAGATAATGAGTGTTTCTTCTTTTCCAGTCTATGGTCTTCATTTCCAGAAATTCTATTTGTAAAAAAAAAAAAAAGAAGAAGAAGAAAGAAAATCCCTCGTAGTTTTTATTTCTTCCTTCCTTTCTGAATATTTTATATATCAAGCCATACATAACTTTACTTATAAAAATTTTAATTCCAATATAATTAACATACAGCGTTAGTTTCAGGTGGATAATATGGTGATTTACCACTTCCATACATCACCCAGTGCTCATCACGACAGGTGCCCTCCTTAATCCCCATTACCGATTTCACCCATCCACCCACCCACCTCCCCTCTGGTAACCATCTGTTTTTTCCCTTTAGTTAAGAGTCTGTTTTTTGGTTTGTCTCTATATTTTTTCCTTTGCTTGTTTGGTTTCTTAAATTCCATGTATGAGTAAAATCATATGGTATTTGTCTTTCTCTGACTTATTTCGCTTAGCATTATATTCTCTAGCTCCATCCATGTTGTTGCAAATGGCAAGATTTCATTTTTTTATTGCTGAATAATATTCCATATAGGAGTCCCTACAGGGCTCAGTTAGTTGGGCATCTGACTCTTGATCTTAGGGTCATGAGCTCGTGCCCTGCATGGAGACTACTTAAAAAATATTTCATATATTTATATATATATACACATATATATTATATATGTGTATATGTATTATGTGTGTATATATAAATTATATATGTGTATATATATTTATATATCATATAAATACATATAATCATATATATATATACACATATATTTATACACACACACACACACACACACCCCTTATCTTCTTTATCCATTCATTTATCAATGGACACAGGCTGCTTCCATATTTTGGCTATTGTAAATGATGCTGCAATAAACATAGGGGTGCATGTATCTCTTTGAATTAGTTTTTGTACTTCTTCGATAAATACCCAGTAATACAATTGCTAGATCGTAGGGTAGTTCTATTTTTAGCATTTTGAAGAACCTCCATTTTCCAGAGTGGTGGCACCAATTTACATTCCCACCAACAGTGCAAGAGGGTTCCCCTTTCTCTGCATCTTCACCATCAACTGTTGTTTCTTGTGTTGTTGATTTTAGCCATTCTGACAGGTGTGAGGTGATATCTCATTGTGGTTTTGATTTGCATTTCCCCAATGATCAGTGTTGTTGAGCATCTTTTCATGTGTTTGTTGGCCATCTGTATGTCTTCTTTGAAGGGATGTCTATTCATGTCTTCTGCCTATTTTTTTAATTGGATTGTTTCTTGGGTGTTGAGTTATGTAAGTTCTTAATATATTTTGGATACTAACCCTTTATCAGATATGTCACTTGCAAATATTCAGTATATTCTAATTTTATACACACACTCACACACATACACACTTTTAAAATAGATAAAGGAAGAAATAGAAACCTCAGGGTACAATTGTATATAATATATAAATATATATAAACCTTTTTTAGAGTGTTCTCTTACCTATAGCTTCTGAAGTCTGGATTTATCTATACTGTCCATAAACTTTCTACTATGGTAGATGGTTTACTGATGTTCTTTTGAAAGTTTTGACTGTGAGGTTCCTGTCAGGCTAGGGAATAGGGTTGTTTCTTAGCACAGACCAGTGAATCTTAATTTATGTAGGTATCACTATGGGACATTTGTGTTTGCCTGTTCTGGGGTCCAAAATGTTTCCCTCTCTGCATCAGTTTCATGTACATATCTTAATTTAGAGTTCCCTACTGTTGTATTGATGTAAACTTGTTCCTACACCCATTTTTAAAAAGATTTGATGTATTTATTTGACAGAGTGAGAGCACAAGCAGGGGGAGCTGGAGAGGGAGAAGCAGGCTCCCCACTGAGCAGGGAGCCGACGTGGGGCTTGATCCCAAGACCCTGAGATCATGACCTGAGCCGAAGGCATACACGTAACCAACTGTGCCACCCAGGTGCCTCTACACACACACACCTTTTTTTTTTTTTTTTTTTTTTTTTTAAGAAGACTTGAGAGTTCCAATCCCTTGCATGGGATTCTTCTTCTAGTTCAGTTGGATGACAGGTTTCCGCGCCATACCCATGGACTAGCCTGTGGAGTAAATACTTTACTTTCATAGAAAGGCTGGCCTTTTGCATTCCTCATTATATACAGGAAGTTCAGCACTTTCTTCCTGCCGAGGACTCAGCCTGAAAACTAGAGTCTTGTGTCCAGGCAGCCACTGAAACCTCAGGAATTTGGTCCACGTATTTGGTTCTGTTGTCCCTGGGACCCATTTGGCTTTCACCACTACTCATAGCCTTGGCCTGGTTTCTTCATTTATAACATTGAGAGATTTGGTTTTTCTTCACTTGACACGTGCATCTGGTTTCTACACTTTTTTCCCCCATTTCTTTATGTTGGAGAGGAATGGTCAGAAGGAGTTTCCAGCATCAGCTAAGGCCACCCGGTGACTGTAACCTGCCTTTCTTATTCTTACTGCTATATACATCCATCTTTTTTTTCTCTCAAGTAGCCTTGGAAATGGTTTACCTATTTGGGTTTACTTTTTGGTCTTTTAATGGATTTCTGAGTTTAATGCTTTATTTACTTTTACTCATTCTATCATGTTTTAGCCAAAAAAAAAAAAAATTAAGACGATAAATATTTCCCTGAGCAGTTATGGTTATATTCTGTAAGTTCTTTTTTAATATCCTAAGTTGAAATTTTATCTTCTTTTTAAGTTTTAATTTAAATTCCAGTTAGCTAACATAGAGCATATTATTCCCTAAGTTTTGATATAAAATATGCTCATCGTTATTAATTTCAAATAGTCTTTTATTTCTTTCTGACCCATGTATTATTTATTGCTGTGTAACAAATCAGCCCAAAATATAATGACTTAAGGGGCACCTGGGTGGCTCGTTGCTCAAGCAACTGCCTTCAGCTCAGGTCATGATCCTGGGGTCCCAGAATTGAGCCCCGCATCAGGCTCCCTGCTCAGCAGGGAGTGTGCTTCTCCCTCTGACCCTCCCCCCTCTCTCGCTCGCTCTCTCGCTCTCATTCTCTCTCTCACATAAATAAATAAAATCTTAAAAAAAAAGTATAATGACCTAAAACACCAACATTTTTATCTCACAGAATCTATGCATTTGGATGTGACTTAGTCTTCAGGCTCTGGGTCTTTCTTAAGGCTGCAGTTATCTTAAGGACCAAATGCGGAGCCTTGTAGGCTATGGATCAGAGGCCCCCTGGAGTTCCTCGCCATCTGGGCTTCTCTGCAGAGCATCTCACAACGTGGCAGCTTGCTTCATCAGCGAGAACATGTGAGAGTTGGTGATGGAGAGAGAAAGAGAGCACCAGCAAGACAGAAGTCCTCATTTTCAGTAACCTAATCACAGAGCTGATACCATGTCATTTATCATCATAAAGGAATTTTCCTTGTCCTGTTTAATGCTTTTATTTTAAATTCAATTTTGTCCAATATGAATATTGTAAAGTCTGCTCTTTAAAATGGTATTTGGCTGATAGACCTCCATCTGTCTTATTTTCATAGTTGAATTTTGTGTTTATCTCCTTTAAATAACGATCATGGGATTTACTTGATCAGAGATTGTTTTTGTCTTCATAAAAAAGTTTATCTCATTAAAATTGTCTTGCTATATGAGCGTTTTTATTCTTTTGCTTTCATATTTTCCGTGAAAAATATCTATTCTATTTTAGATTCTACTAGTGGTTACTACCAATTTTTTATTGAAGTTGATAATATTTTATTAGGGTCAGGTATACAGTATTTTTAAAATACAATTTTAAAATATTATTTGCCTCATCATAGGAATCGGGTATGAAGTGCCATCATCAGAGTGAAAGTCACCAAGAAGTTTTGCTTTCTGTTCCATCTCCCCGTATGACCTGTTACTCCACCATGTCTCAGCCTGACTTGCTTTCTTTTCTTTCTCTCCCTCTTCTCTCTCTCCTTCCTTTCTTTCTTTTTCTTCCTTCCTTCCTTCCTAATTGCTTCTTTTCCTTCATCCATTCAAAATACATTTAATGATTGCCAATAAATGTCAGGAAATAGAGCATGAAAAAATTTACAGTGTTCAGAACTAAGCATTTCTCTCTCCCTTCTTTCCTCCTCCTCTCTCTCAGATATAGATATACATAAGATCTAGATAGAGAGTTAGCTTGGGCAGTGATATGTGTTATGAAAGAAGATAAAGCAGAATAAAAGTGATGTAGAGTGTCAAGGAGGAGTTGCTGAAATGATTTATAAGGTGGTTAGGGAAGGCTCTATGATAAAGCAACATTTAAGCAGGGGCCAGAAGGAAGAAAGGCCACAAATCATGTGGGTATCTTGGAGAAGAGCATTATGAGCAAACATTGAGGTTAGAAATATTTGTTGAAGAACAGCTAAGAGGCAGGGTAGCTGGTGGAGATAGAGATAGTCTATCTCTAGAGGGGAGGGGATACTTGTAGGATATGAAGTTAGAGCTGATGACAGGAGTGGGGCCTTCAAGGTCGTTCCAAAGATCTTTACTCTGCGTAAGATGGGAGCCATTGTGGAGTTTGAGGTGAGCAAGCAGTGACTGGATCTGACTTTTGTTTTAAAAGTCAGACATCATTAGATGTCAAACAAACAAAGAATAAAAGAGTAAAAAAAACAGACTTAAATATGGAGAATGAACTGGTGGTTGCCAGAGGTAGGGTGAGTGGGAAATGGGTAAAATAAAAGGGATTGAAAAAAAAGGGGGGAGGGAAGGGAGGAAAGAAAGAAAGAAAAAAGACTATAATTATGTCTATGAGCAAATTTTAGAAGGCAAGAGCAACAGCAGGGCATTATTACAGTGATTTAGATAAAGGAGGGCGGTGGCAAAGACGGTAAATGCTTAGATTCAAGATAAACTTTGAAAGCAAAGCAGCAAACAGGATCTGCTGATGGTTTGGATATTGGATGGAGAGAGAGACAGGATTCAAGACTTAGGGTTTTGGCCTGAACCACTGAGAGGAAGGTATTGCCATTGGTTGAGATGGTACACACCTTGGGAGGAACATTTCTGAGTGCATTATGGATGGACTGTCTGTTAGGCATCCTTGGGAAGATGTTGAACGGGCAATCAGATACATAGACCATGGAAATGCAAATCTAGACTTCAGGGCAAAGTTCCATGCTGGAAAGATAAGCTTGGGGATTCATTAACACCTGGATGTATTTAAGGTCATGATACCACATTTGTGTGCTCCTGTAGTGAGTGTAAAGATATGAGTATAAACAGACCAGAAGAGTGAACTCTGCAGCAGTTCTGTGTTTAGAGGTCGAGGAGGTGAGGAGGGACCAGCAAGCAGACCGAGGCCAGTATTTAGAGCAGGAGAACCAAGAATGAGAGGAATCCTAGCAGCCAAGTGAAAAGTGTTCAGAAGGAAGGAAGGAAGGATGGCTACGTTAATGCTACTGATAAGTGAGGAATGAGGGGAACTAGTGGGGTAATAGTCAAATTGTGCTACATGAGGCCACTGTATACCTTTACATGAGCTCCCCAAGTGAATACAGGATGGACAAAGGTCTGGTGAACCTGGATTCAAGAGGGAATTGGAAAGACGATAAAAAGACAGCCCTTGCAACCCATTCTAGCATGGTGTCTTGCTGTAAAGGAGAACAGAAAAATGGGATTATAGCTGAAGGGAAGTAGGAGCCAAAGCTTTGCTTATTTATTTAATGTGAGAGGTGTTCTAGCTTGTTTTTACCCTCTGGAGAATATCCAGAAGAGAGGGAGTAATTAATGATGCAGGAGATCTGGGGGATGATTGCTATCTGTGACTGGAATCCACAGCACATTGGAACTTAGGGACAGAGGCAGAATATTTGGGGACAGATGCAGGTGGACTGGGAGAGGTGTTGGTGGAGGCATTATAGAAATTCTGTGTTCATTACTTCTGTTTTCTCAGCACAAGGGGAATGAAAACAGTGCGAGGAGGTGTTGAAAGCTGGCAGAGCTGGCAGAGGGTGGGACATAATTGTCTCTAAGAGTGACAGAGAATGGACCGCAGAAACATGGGGAGATTACGAGAGAGGGAAAAGCCCTCTTGGGGTTGGTGGATGTGGAGTGAAAGTGAGACGGGGCATGTGGTTGTGTGTTTTCACCAGCCACATTTGGTCACCTGAGTGCCGGTGGGACTAGGCTAAGAACTGAATTTAATTAGAGGCAGTGTTTTGTCTGACCAGTAAAATGGCAAGAGGCAAGGGAACTGGAGATACATACCTGAGTGAATTTGTACAACTGTTGGAATAAGTATACCAGAGGAAATAAGCTATAGAGAGAGACAATGGTGGTTGGTGAATGGGATGTTTGATATCAAGTTTTGGGAGAATGTGCAGTTATTGATAATGAGTTTGAAAGTAGGTGCCTGAGGTAGTGTGAAGGACAAGCTACTTGGAAGAACAGGTGCCAAAGAGCCGAGAGCATGGGTTATTGAAATTATCATTGACATCTGTGCTGTCCAAAATGACAGCCACCGGCACCCGTGGCTATTTAAAGTAATTAAAATTAAACAAAACTAAAACTTCAGTTCCTCTGCTGTACTTGTCACATTTGAAGTGCTCGTGGTGTAGTGGTTACCATATTAGATGGTGGAGAGAGAAAACATTTCCAACATTGAACGGGTCTACGTGGAAATGGGTATGGATGCCATCAGTGATCACGACAAGACCGATTCTGGAGAGAATAACAGTTAGTGGGTGATGACATCTTCAAAGAATGAGTACTAAAGAGGATATCTACCCTGATTCCAGCGGCCCTGAGAGGTGTGGGAGAGAAAATAACTACTCTTTAGGAGGGATGATAGGGAGCAGGGTCCTCAGGAGAGAATCAGGTCTTAGAATAAAGAGGTGAAAGGATCATTATGGAAAGAGCTGGATGAATATATAAGGACTGAGAGACACTGGAAGATTTTGTGGAGTTGAGAATAGAAGATTGAAGCAGTCTAAGGAATTTACAAAGGTATATGGGGATTAGTATCCAGGTGAAGAAAGAGGACCTTAAAGCTTGAGCTTCTTAAAGTGACTTAGGTAAAGAACAAAACGAAATAAGATTATTTCTGAGGGTCTGTGAGGCAGGTGGTGGTATTGAGGTGGTGAGTACTGGCAGGGAGGGATGGGAGGGTTCTAGGCAATGGGCTCTCAGGGATGGCAGGAGGGAGTTTTACCAGGAGTCACTGGTATATGTACATGTATATGGTTGAACAACCAATCTTATGTTTTGATTTTAAGATCTAGATAAACATAAAATTATTCTTACATATTATATAACTTTTTCTGAAATCATTGTTTTTGCATTCGGTTTCTTAAACACCTTTACACTACTTAGCCATTCGTAAATATTAAAATTGCCCAGCCCTTTTATATTAGGACTTCCCAATTTTTAGAGTTCTTGGTTTTGTTTCATCTCATTGATTGCAGTATCACTTAAGTATTTTTTTTCCCCCAGAGAGGTATGTGGGCAGCCTACTTTGGGGCTTTTTAATATCTGAGAATGCCTTTCTGTCGTCTTTGTGTAAGTATGGCATTTTTTTATTATGTAATTTGGGGGCCGTAGCATTTCTCCTAGAACTCCAGGTGTTATTCCATTATTTTCTGGAATGTCAAGTTACTGAGAAGGGGTTCATGGTAAACTGATTATTTTTTCTTTGTTAGAAATGTCTTTTTTTTTTTATTCAGCCTGAATACCACTAAGGTATTTTGTCTCTATCCTTGTACCTCAAAAATTTTTTTCCAGTCTGAATCTAGAAAGAAGTCTCTTAATTAGTTTTGCCTGAAATGAGCTCATTCAATACATCATTCTTCCCTCAACACAGAAAAGATTCCTTTCTGCTGCTGCATTCATTCTAGGCTCTGGATCTTTATTTTCTGTATGTGAGATGTTTCATATTTTTTCTTATTTTACTTTTTTTACAGAAACGTATTCAAGTTTTGCTTCTACAGCCACAGATCTGGTTTTCACTGAATCAGCTGTGTGTTTTTATTCTGCTTTACTATTTTAGACTGTTTTAAAGTTATTATTTAGAACTTTTAATCTATAAAATGATATATTTAATGATTAGATATTGAACACGATAAAATGGATTCTCATAATGGTAACATCCATCTTAAGAGCTGAACAGTACGGATACTTTTGAAGGCATGATCACCGGTAATCCTATCTCCCATACTTCCTATCAGCTGTTATAGCATGATTTTAAATTTTGTGTTTACCATCCCCCTGATTTCTTTTAACTAAATGTTTTATTTTGGAATGGTTTTATATTTACATAAAAAGTTATAAAAGATGGTAGAGCATTTCCACGTAGCCATTTGCCATTTTACTTAACACACTGCAATTTGGATTATCTTGCGATCCTTCTGAATTTAATCCAACCTGGTTTTTACCTAGTCTGTCTCTGTTTTGATTTGTTTGCTTGCTTTTAAGAGAGTCCATTTCTTGGGACATTGTACAGAGGATGGTAGACAGTTTACCAAAATTTTCATATCTGTGTCCTTCAGCAAATTATTTTTAGACTATGTTTTTCCTCTGAGTCCTCTGGTTGATTTTTTTTTAAATACGGTGATGGTAATGGTAGAATGTTTTCTCTTAAACCTTGCTCTATAAAGTGTATTCTTTGCATTTTAATAGTGTTGGTAATTAGAAAACTAAGGCTTTCCCCCCCTCTTTTAAACAAATAATCATCAATTGGGAAAACTATTTAGCACTATTGGTGTCCTGAAAAAAATTTTTCACAAACTGTGTGGTTTAAAACAGCAGAAATGACTTCTCTCATAGGTCTAAAGACCAGAAATCTGAAATCAGTACCACAGGGCTGAAATCGAGGGTGTTGGCAGGGCTGTGCTCCCTCTGGAGGCTCTGGAAGAAATCAGTTCCTTGTGTCTTTCAGCCTGGGGTGGGGGGGGGAGGGATGGGGGGGCGCAGGCAGGATTGCTCACATCCTTCCCCTTGTGGTTACATCATGCCAATCTCTACTTGTTTTCATCCCTCTTTCTCCTCTGTGTGTATGAAGTCTCCCTCAGCCTCCCTCTGATAAGTATACATGTGATTGCTTTTAGGACCTGTGGGATAATGTCTCCATCTCAAGGTCCTTAACTTAATCACATCTGCAAAGATCCTTTTTCCTTATAGGTAAAATGTATAGGTTCCAGGAATTAGGACTTGGTATCTTCAGGGGGCCATTATTCTACCTACCACAGGCACCATGTACTATGATCCAGCCACTCTAACATGTACACACACACAACCACACTTTTTTCCTACCAAAAGACACACGAAGAAATGTTCATAGCAGCATGACTTGTAGTAGTCAGAAACTGAACAATCCAAATATCCATCAACAGTAGAGTAGATGGATAAACTCTCATACAGTCATACAATGGAATACTTTTAATCAATGAGAATGAAAGCACTAAAACTACATACAACATGGATGAATCTCACACATATAATGTGACTGAAAGAAAGCAGATAGAAAAGAGTAAGCCCTAGAAGAGTTCTCATATGTAATGTTAAAAACAGGCAAAATGAGTCTGTGGTGTTAGAAGTCAGGATAGTGGTTACCTTGGAGGGGCAGTGACGAGAGGAAGGTGAAGGGGGCTTCTGGGGTGTTAGGAAGGTTCCTTGGTCTGGGTGCTGGGCTTACCTAGGTAAGCTCACTTTGTGAGAATTTATTGAGTCACCCACTTATGACTTAAGAACATTACCAAAAAAGGATAATTGACAAAGCTAACAGTTTTCTCAGGGCTGGGCAGAATCACTGGGGCAATGGCTACATGGTCAGAGCCCGAAGAGGAAGGGGTCTCAACTTTAGGTTGAAGTCAGTGTTTCAGAAGTTTGAGATCATCACAGCCTAAGAACAGGTTGATGAGGTGAGTATTTAGAGGTATGTCAGCTCCTCTCAAATTTTTTGAGAACATGTTTAAATAAAGAAATCAGTTAATAGATGGTCATATGAATTGATAAAGTAGAGGTGTGGCCTAAATACAGGGAATTGGGTCAGTTAAGCCAAGTTATTCAGTAACAAGAGCTACATTGTCCAATATGGTAGCCATTAGCCACATATGGCCATTGGCCACCTGAGATGTGGCCAGTCCAAATAGAGAGGTTCTGTACAAAGAAGATATAGGACAAAAAAATTTGAGTAATTCCTTTTTATGCTGATCACATGTTGAAATAAACTTGAGATACATCAGGTTAAATAGTCTACTATTAAATTCCATCTTTTTTTTTTTACTTATTAAGATATACCTACTAGAAAATATAAAACTACATTATATGACTAGCATTTGTGACTTCCATTCTATTTCTCTTGGACAGCAGTGATCTAGACCGATAAACTTGATCAACAGTTAATAGGTATGTGAGTAATACCTACTTTTTTTTTTTTTTGCTCATGCTGGACATGGACAGGTCTAATGAGGTTTGGCTCCATGATGGGAAGACTGAAGTGAATGGAGTTGGTAGCAAACTATTATAACTGAACTATTATTAGAGTAGAACCATATTATAACTCAACTATTATTTCTGAGTTTTCAGGTTTTTAGAAAACCTGATTGTTCTAAACAATGGGTTCAAAACTAAATTATCAGTGCTCCTTTGGCTGTCACATAACCTCTTAGACTTATTAGGTGTTAGACTTGAAATAATATATAAATATAGTATATAAAGGACATTAAAACTGTGGTAGTTGCTATTATTCTTGAGTTTCAAGTATGAAAAAACAATAAATAATATTGTTTAATAATAAATATTGTTAATAAATAAATATTCCATAGGCCTTGATGAGAAAAATTCTAAAGGCTTTTCTTTGTAGATTCTTGGGCTACCCTAGACCAATCTTGGGCCATTCTAAAGCTTGATGTCTCTAGCCAATAATGAGGACAAGCTCACATCCAGAAAGCCAGGCCCCGAGAGGTCTCCTCCTTCTCATTGTGTACATTCAGCTTCAAGGAATTAATGCCGGGGTCACAAAGAATTATTCTGCATTCAGAACACTCAGCAGCATCAATCCGCTCCTTCTAGTCCTAGATGCTGGCGGGTCACCCCATCAGTCATCCTCACAGATGCCCATCAGCGTATCACCACCGTGTCAGCGATCTGTTTTGGCAGGCTAGCTGCAGGGTACATGTAATCAGCTGACACCCCACACTTAACTGTGGTTGATGCCAGTCTTTTGACAATTTCTCCTGCCAGACCCCTCCATCATTCCGTGACCATGTTTTCCTGAGTGCTAAATAATTTCTCTGAATTATCACAGCTGCTTTATGGACTGACTTGCTGAGATGTCCTGTTGTCACAGTTGCACTGGGAAGGATTTTTATCTTGTATGTCCTTCCTGGGTTTTTTAACCTCTGATGATTCTTCCCATGTTTCTATCACTTTCCTCATTCATCACAGAGGGGGAAAATTTTTGAGGTAAATAAAAGGGATATTATAGTCAGTGTCTGAAATCCGTTTCCAATTCTTCATGTGGGGATTGGCAGCAGGACCTTGAAAATATAATTATTAGTATGTCTCCATTTGTTTATTTATTTATTTAGATTTTATTTATTTGACAGAGAGAGAGAGAGTACAAGCAGGGGGAGTGGCAGGCAGAGGGAGAAGCAGGCTCCCCACTGAGCAGGGAGCCCGATGTGGGGCTCAATCCCAGGACCCTGGGATCATGACCTAAGCCAAAGGCAGATGCTTAACCGACTGAGCCACCCAGGCACCCCCCCCCTTTTTTAAAGATTTTATTTATTTGACAGAGAGAGAGAGAGAAGTATGCCTCCCTTTATTATAACTATGCCTCTGTTAGCACTATGTCTCTTTGACAAGATGTCATGATTTTTAAGACTCTGAATCCAAATAAGTGTCCTCCTTCTCCCTCATAACCTGGCATTTGATGTTGGCCATAGAGGTCTTCCAAATCTGCTCTTGTGCAGAAAGACTTCATCCCTTCCTTTCTTCTCCTTCTTCCAGCCTTCACCACCAAGCCCTGGCTCTACCCCGATGTACAAGTGACATGGAAGCATGAGTAGATGACACATTCAAATGGCCCCAGGACCTCCTCTGTCACAAGACATCTGTGACTGAATGCTAGAGATCTGCCAAATAAAACCCTTATTTGATCCTCTTCACTGAAAAATGAATGATACTTTAATTTGATGATACCCAAAAAAGTCACTGAAAGAGATAGCCATGTTCCAATAGGACATATTCCAAAGACAAAAAGGGAGAAGGTGGTTAACTTCAGCTTCCACATGAGGTCAGTCGTCCTTTCTCTCTAACACACAGCTTGCCTGGAAATGGAAAGTACCCTAAAAGATTATATTATCTAAATGCCAAGTTAGTGACATTTTTTCCCCTTGCTTATCCTCCTGTAAATCCCAATGAATAAAATAATCGATACTAATAAAAATTCTTGGTAAAACATTCAGTTACATTAAGGATTAAGAAAATTATCAAAGAGAATAAAATATAATTTTATTCTTCGCTTCTGTTTGTCGTTTTTCTTTTTTAAGATTTTATTTGAGAGAGAGGGCATGCACGAACAGTAGGGAGGGGCAGAGGGCGAGAGAGAAGCAGACTCCCCGCTGAGCAGAGAGCCTCATCCCAGGACCCTGAGATCATGACCTGAGCTGAAGGCAGACACTTAACTGACTGAGCCCCCCAGGTTCCCTTATCCTGTTTCTTTTCATTCTGATAATTGTTTTGTTGAAAACTGGACATTTTAGGTAATATATTGAAGTGACTTTTGATACTAACCCCCACCCAAGGGCTTGTTTTTCTCATTAGCTTGTTTATTATTTTAGTGATTTTGCTAGATTTATTTTAGGGAAGTCTGTCTCCCCCCCACCCCGCCCCATTGTGAAGCCTCTGATGTTGCTCCTTAGCAGAACCTTGGATCTGTGTATAGTCAACATAGGATGATAGTTATTTTAGGGCTTTCATTTTATGGGTTTTTTTTTTATTTGTTTGTTTGTTTGTTTTTACTGTCTCTTCTCTTGATCTCACTGCTAAGCTGTCGGCCTGGTCTGGTATCACACCCAGCTATTAGGCTTGCCATCTGACCGGCCTATGGTCTTTGACAATGCCCCTGGAATAAACTGCTCCATAGTCTGATCCAATTAAATTCAGGGTTCATTGCAGGGACAGACCTTGAGGCCAGACTTTGAGGTTTGGCTCCAATTCCAGGAGGGCTTTTCTTAGCTGTATTTTTCCTTGGTTCTCTCTGGTAAACTAGCTGGTCTTATGGTTTAACTTGTTGCTCTAACAGAGCTATCAACCTCCTCTTAGTCCTGTACCACCAAAATCTCCATTGTTTCTGAGAGTGCCCTTACACTCAAACTTTCCCACACTCTGTTTCAAATAAAGCCATTTCCTTTGAGGAGAGCTTCAGAGTCCTCTGTTCTTATGGGCTGCTTCTTTCCTTGCACAAAACTCAGAGCCACTGTTTCAGAGCTGGGGGCAGGATTAACATTCTTGCTTTCCAAACAAAGCTTGTCCCCTACGGCATGGGACCACTAGCATATGGGTGAAATGGCCCTACTATGCCTGTGGCACAGCCTCTGCCCTGTGAATGGGGACGGGGTGGAGAAAGAGTCTCCTGACCGCTTGGCCCCCCTTCTCAGGAATTTAGTCCATGCAACCTGGATCCAGAGGAAATGAACAATTCTTGTGGTTTGTACCTCCTGGAAAGATATTGTGTCCCTTGACTGGGGAGGGAAAGGGACCCCTGTCCTCTTGGCCATACTTGCTCAGAGTGAAATGTCCATCAGGCTGCACTTGAGGTTGGGAAGGAGGGAGTGGGTCATTGCTGAAGTGTTACAAATTCTTGCTGTTTTAACTGAGATTTGGTTAATTTTCTTGATTAAATGATCAATCATTCGGTCCATGCCCTTAGAATAACTTCCAGCAACTTTAAAGGTCTTTTGGTTGTTAGTATAATTTTTTACAAGTTATTATTTTAAGATTTTATTTGTTAAAGAGAGAGAGCACAAGCTGGGGGAACAGCAGGCAAAGGGAGAAGCAGGCACCCCACTGAGCAAGGAGCCCAATGCGGGACTCGATCCCAGGACCCTGGATCACGACCTGAGCTGAAGACTGATGATTAACTGACTGAGCCACCCAGGCATCCATTTTTTTTTTCTTTTGCAAGTTATGGTTCCCTGCTGGGGAACAGGGCCATGGAGCTCCTCTTGCTACTATTCTAGATATAAAATGAAAAGGGACAAATAGTATGTTGCCTATGTAAATAGGGGGGAAAACTATTCATAACTTACAAACTATACAAAAACAGGTAATTGGCTGGATTTGGCTTGTGTGTTGTAGTTTGGCAATCCCTGCTCTATACTAATGATGCTGATTGCCATGTCATTCGTGGCTCCTGCCTCAACATTACATTACACTTACACTCATACATTACATTTACAATTTAAAATATATTTTTCATTCAAAATCTTTGGGATGCAGCAAAGGCAGTCCTAAGAGGAAAGTATATAGCAATACAAGCTTTTCTCAAGAAACAAGAAAGGTTTCAAATACACAACCTAACCCCACACCTAAAGGAGCTGGAGAAAGAACAGCAAATAAAACCTAAACCCAGAAGGAGAAGAGAAATAATAAAGATCAGAGCAGAAATCAATGAAATAGAAACCAAAAGAACAGTAGAACAGATCAACGAAACTAAGAGCTGGTTCTTTGAAAGAATCAATAAGATTGATAAACCCCTGGCCAGATTTATCAAAAAGAAAAGAGAAAGGACCCAAATAAATAAAATCATGAATGAAAGAGGAGAGATCACAACCAACACCAAAGAAATACAAACAATTATAAGAACATATTATGAGCAACTATATGCCAGCAAATTAGATAATCTGGAAGAAATGGATGCATTCCTAGAGACATGCAAACTACCAAAATTGAACCAGGAAGAAATAGAAAAGCTGGACAGACCCATAGTCACTAAAGAAATTAAAGCAATAATCAAAAATCTCCCAACAAACAAGAGCCCAGGGCCAGATGGCTTCCCAGGGGAATTCTACCAAACATAAGGAAGAATTAATACCTATTCTTCTAAAGTTGTTTCAAAGAATAGAAACGGAAGGAAACTTCCAAACTCATTTTATGAGGCCAGCATTACCTTGATCCCAAAACCAGACAAAGACCCCATCATAAAGGAGAATTACAGACCAATAACCCTGATGAACATGGATGCAAAAATTCTAACCAAAATACTAGCCAGTAGGATCCAACAGTACATTAAAAGGATTATTCACCACAACCAAGTGGGATTTATCCCTGGGCTGCAAAGTTGGTTCAACATCCGCAAGTCAATCAACGTGATACAACACAGTGATAAAAGAACAAGAATTATATGATCCTCTCAATAGACGCAGAAAAAGCATTTGACAAAGTACAGCATCCTTTCTTGATCAAAACTCTTCACAGGATAGGGATAGAGGGAACATACCTCAATATCATAAAAGCCATCTATGAAAAACCCACAGCAAATATCATTCTCAATGGGGAAAAACTGAGAGCTTTTCCCTTAAGATCAGGAAGACAGCAGGGATGTCCCCTCACTGCTATTCAACATAGTACTAGATGTCCTAGCCTCAGCAATCAGACAACAAAAAGAAATAAAAGCATCCGAATTGGCAAAAGAAGTCATAATCTCACTCTTCACAGATGATATGATACTTTATGTAGAAAACCCAAAAGACTCCACCCCAAAACTGCTAGAACTCATACAGGAATTCAGTAAAGTGGCAGGATATAAAATCAATGCACAGAAATCAGCGGCATTCCTATACACCAACCACAAGATAGAAGAAAGAGAAATTAAGGGGTCAATCCCATTTACAGTTGCACCCAAAACCATAAGATATAAATCTAACCAAAGAGGCAAAGAATCTGTACTCAGGAAACTACAGAATACTCATGAAAGAAATTGAGGAAGACACAAAGAAATGGAAAAACGTTCCATGCTCATGGATTGGAAGAACAAATATTGTGAAGATGTCTATGCTACCTAGAGAAATCTACACATTTAAAGCAATCCTTATTAAAATACCATCAACTTTTTTTAAAGAAATGGAACAAATAATCCTAAAATTTGTATGGAACCAGAAAAGACCCCGAATAGCCAGAGGAATGTTGAAAAAGAAAAGCAAAGCTGGTGGCATCACAGTTCTGGACTTCCAGCTCTATTACAAAGCTGTCATCATCAAGGCAATATGGCACTGACACAAAAACAGACACATAGATCAATGGAACAGAATAGAGCCCAGAAATGGACCCTCAACTTTATGGTCAACTAATCTTCAACAGAGTAGGAAAGAATGTCCAATGGAAAAAAGACAGTCTCTTCAACAAA
Source organism: Callorhinus ursinus (assembly GCF_003265705.2). NCBI lineage: Eukaryota > Metazoa > Chordata > Mammalia > Carnivora > Otariidae > Callorhinus > Callorhinus ursinus. The sequence goes on from NW_027397090.1 coordinate 4,046,121, forward strand.
TGGTGTTGGGAAAATTGGACAGCCACATGAAGTATAAGAATGAAACTGGACCATTTCCTTACACCACACCCAAAAATAGACTCAAAATGGATGAAAGACCTCAATGTGAGACAGGAATCCATCAAAATCCTTGAGGAGAACACAGGCAGCAACCTCTTCGACCTCAGCCGCAGCAACTTCTTCCTAGACACATTGCCAAAGGCAAGGGAAGCAAGAGGAAAAGTGAACTATGGGACTTCATCAAGATAAAAAAGGTTTTGCACAGCAAAGGAAACAGTCAGCAAAACCAAAAGATAACTGACAAAATGGGAGAAGGTATTTGCAAATGACATATCAGATAAAGGGCTAGTATCCAAAATCAATAAAGAACTTATCAAACTCAACACCCAAAGAACAAATAATCTGATCAAGAAATGGGCAGAAGACATGAACAGACATTTCTACAAAGAAGACATCCAAATGGCCAACAGACACATGAAAAAGTGCTCAACATCACTCAGCATCAGGGAAATCCAAATCAAAACCTCAATGAGATACCACCTCACACCCGTCAGAATGGCTAAAATTAACAAGTCAGGAAATGACAGATGTTGGTGAGGATGTATTGTTGGTGGGAATGCAAGCTGGTGCAGCCACTCTGGAAAACAGATGGAGTTTCCTCGAAAAGTTGAAAATAGAGCTACCCTACGACCCAGCAATTGCACTACTGGGTATTTACCCCAAAGATACATATGTAGGGATACGAAGGGGTACGTGCACCCTGATGTTTATAGCAGCAATGTCCACAATAGCTAAACTATGGAAAGAGCCTAGATGTCCATCGACAGATGAATGGATAAAGAAGATGCGCTGTATATATATATACAATGGAATATTATGCAGCCATCAAAAAGATGAAATCTTGACATTTGCAACAATGTGGATGGAAGTAGAGGGTACTATGCTAAGCAAAAGACATCAATCAGAGAAAGACAAGTATCATATGATCTCACTGATATGAGGAATTTGAGAAACAAGATAGAGGAGCATAGGGGAAGGGAGGGAAAAATGAAACAAGATGCAACCAGAGAGGGAGACAAACCATAAGAGACTCTTAATCTCTGGAAACAAACTGAGGGTCGCTGGAGTGGAGGGGGGTGGGAGGGATGGGGTGGCTGGGCGATGGACATTGGGGAGGGTAAGTACTACGTTGAGTGCTGTGAATTATGTAAGACTGATGAATCACAGACCTGTGTCCCTGAAACAAATACATTATATGTTAATAAAAAAATTAAAAATAAACAAAATAAATTTTTCTGCTGAGCTATTAATGAAGGATTTTATTCACCTGGGTATATACTCAATTATTCCTAAGGTTACATAATTCTGGACACACTGGCTGTACCTTTACAATTCTTGGTACCAACTCTTTGATGTATAGTTAGGGAGAAGAATAATAAAGGTAAAAAAAAAAAAAAAAAAAGTCCTTCCATGCTTGTCCTGGCAAGACTTATGTTCCTTTTCTGATGGTCATCATTGTTGATCTAGCTCGCTGTCTATAAACTCTATAAGAATTCGTGATTTTTTTTAACAAGTCGTGATCACTAAGGACTGATTCTCAAATAGTTGTCTTAGGGATTGGGGGTCCCCTGAGAAATCTGATGTCCAGCTGGTGGACTTACATCATTGTTCTCTTATAGTTGCACCTCCCCTTTCTACACTATGAGGATTCTGAGTTGTCCAGAGCCTCCAGGCTCATCAATCTTCTGTGGCCCCGACTTTGGAAAGCATGAAGGAAGAAAGATTCATCTTCTTTGCTTCTTGAGAATATAACTTTGAAAGGAATGGTATTATGGACTAAACTGTTTCCCCAAAATTCATACATTGAAGCCCTAACCCCAAATGTGACTGAATTTAGAGACAGAACTTTTAAAGATGTAATTAAGGTTAAATGAGGTCATAAGAGTGGGGCTTTACTCCAACATGATGGTGTCCTTGTAAGAAGAGGAAGAGACAGCAGGGATACCTGTGCATAGAGGAAAGACATTTACGGACACAGCAAGAAGGTGGCCATCTGCAAGCCAAGGAGAGAGGCCTCAGGAGAGACCAACGCTGCCAACACCTTGACCTTGGACTTGCAGAATCTAGAAATGTGAGAAAAGCTAATTTCTGTTGTTTAAGCCGCTGAGTCTGTAGTATTTTGTTATGGCAGCCCATAACCACAGTAAGACAGGTGACACTATTACCTCATCTTGTGTTCATACCACCATCCTGCATCCTCTAGTGGTCTTCCCACTGCTCTGAAGAGATCACCAGGCCTAGCAGTTAGGAAGACACACCACCATGAAGTAAGGTCAACTTCAAAAGCAGTTATCTTGGAAGTCCTTCCTCTTATCTTCAAGGAGGGTGCAGTGGCAGTTTTGAGAATTCTCTCATAATCCATGGGAAGAAGAAGAAAGACAGGAGAAGAGGAAAGAAGAAAGGAGATACTGCACTTTCCCCAAATGCCGTTTTACATTCCCAGTCAGTCCACACGTTGACCATGCTGTTGGCTGCACCTGAGGCGGCAGTGTTCACTGGGCCAAAATGGCGTCTCTCAAGAAAACTTGTGGGGTGATGTCTCATTGCCAAAACTTGAGGAATTATCTGGAATTATTATGTGGCACTCAGTCCTTTTTGTTTTCAACTATAGTATTTAGTCATTTTCCAAAACAACAGGAATGATACTCCTTATCTACCATATCATTCTAGTGCACAAAATCCCAGCATATTCTTAAATCTATTAAAAATTACTGGGCACCTGGGTGGCTCAGTCAGTTAGGCATCTGTCTTCAGCTCAGGTCTGCCTTCAGGTCCTCTGTGGGGAGCCTGTTTGTCCCTCTGCCCTCCACTCCCCCTGCTTGTGCTCTTTCTATTTCCCTGACAAATAAATAAATAAAATCTTTTTAAAAATTACTGAGCTGTGTTTGTCTCAGATGCATGTAAAAAAAGCTATCTCTGTTGTCTGGTTAATCATGAGTCAAAATGACAAGGCAGAGTTCTTTGATAGCCAGATAAAACATCTAAAGTAATATAATTCAAGGATGAAACTGAGCTGAACAAATCTCCTTAACCATTTGGGAAGGATTTCTCGCCATCTGGTTGGAAAACAGGTGTGCCTATATTATTAACTAGTTTCAGATCGTTGTTCTCTCTTCTGCGATGGATCACTTTGTATTTTGCCTCCAGTCATCTCATGGATGTTCAAGACTTCAATTCTTCCTTGAAGAGTGGCCTGCAACAGTGGTCTCGAAAAGATGGGATGAAGGAACGGGAGTGGGGGTCGGGGGAGCTGGTTTTGTCTTTATTGATGTGCTAAGCCTGGACACAGCTAACTTGCCCAAGCTAAAACCTTTTGCAAAACTTTACTGAAAACTTGAATATAATGGAAGAATTACACCTCCTAGATAATCAAGCCCGATTCTAGATATGACCCTTCTTGGATGCTTCCCAGCCCAACACTGAAGCTGCTACCACGCAAAAGCCGGCCACGTGCTCTGGAAACAGAGAAAGAAAAAGAGAAGGAAAGATGGGGGAGGGTGGCTGAGGAGAGAGGGAGGAGGAGGGAGAAAGAAAGGGAGAGAAGTTCTACCTCTCCTCCTGCTGGTGTTCCAGGCCACAATCACCACTTCAGGTCTGCTTTCTGAGTCCTCGCTTTGCATCCCAGATCCCTCCCCTCTGAGATGATAGGCTTTGGGGATGCTCACTACTTTCATTAAAAAATAAAACAGTAACCCTCCCCCTTCCTTGGTAGTTACCCTTGGCCTTGCTCTAAAGCCCCTTCAGAATTTTCTGTCATATCACGACCATCTAGGATCAGGACATTCATCAATATCTAGGAAGTTTGGTTTAGAATCTCACCGCTGGGACATACAACTTTAATACAGGATTCTACTGGGTGTCAGCAAAGTTCAGTGTCTTTATGCTTCTTCCATGGGCATGAGATGAAATTACACCCCAGAATTCTTCCTATCATCTTATGGTTTCAATCCCGATTATTTGTGGGTAAATGCCACACACACACACACACACACACACACGTGCGTGCATATGCGAACATCTTTCAAAAGCAAATTTCAGGTGAAATTCAATCTTCAGCTACATTTATGAAAAAAATCCTAAAGGAAGGGATATCTAGATGTTAAACTTTGCAAACAAGATAAATTTGGTGTTTTAATGGAATTAGACTTTGGGGTTTTTTTGTGTGTTTTTGTTTTTGCTTTGCTTTTCCTTTTCACCACCAAAAGTCTATAGAAATGACCTTTGTAGAAAGAACAATTTGTCCCCAAAACCAAATCAAAGTCCCCAACTTCTCAAAACACTTGCAAGTTTGAGACTGCAATGGTTTCCATTCAAGTTTTGAAACTCCAATTCATTTTTAGAGCACAACTTCAAAACGCCCTTCTCCTTAGTAGTTTCTGTTAAGAAGTTTTCCAAATATAAGAATCCGGAGTCCTAAGATACAAACGGTAGGAGATCAGTCTCCAGCAAACCCCAGGAGAGAACGCCTTCCACTGGAAACCTGAAGAGACCATCCCTCCCAGCCCAAGCCAGATTCCTTGGACTCCCTCAATTTTCAAATGTAAAGAAAAAGTGGCTGACGCAGAATGGCTCAGGCCTTCACTACTAAATGTGCCAAAACGGTACTTACTCACCCTGCAAATCAGGCTTGCGTTGAAAAATACAATCTAGTGCATGAAATGTTTCCCTAACCATGATGCCATCTCTTTAAAAAGAACTTAAACTCCAAAGACTGAGATGTTTTAATAAAATGAGTCCAGGCAGGCAATTTTTTTTTTTCTAAGACTGTTCAGCCCAGCATGAAGCCTTGAGTCTGACAGCACCAAGCTGCTTGGTTCTCGAGGGACCTCAATGCCTGAGTGAGCTTCCCAAGGAGCCTCCTTAACTCCCAAGGTGAGACAAGGAAAATCCTCTTTTAATCACATTGCATGCTCATGACAACTTTCCTGGTGAGAACTGCTAAATCTACACAAACAATGACACCTTTTTAAAAAATTTTATGGAGGGGCACCTGGGTGGCTCAGTCGTTAAGCATCTGCCTTCAGCTCAGGTCATGGTCCCAGGGTCCTGGGATTGAGCCCCGCATCGGGCTCCTGGCTCAGAGGGGAGCCTGCTTCTTCCTCTCCCACTCCCCTTGCTTGTGTTCCCTCTCTCACTGTGTCTCTCTCTGTCAAATAAATAAAATCTTTAAAAAAATAAAATAAAATTTTATGGAAACAAAGGACTTGTCTTTTTTCCCCAGTAAGTATCTAGTAAGTGCCCACTCTTCACCAGTCACTAGATAGGACTCGGGGGCTGCAGTTAGGGAAGAGCCTTGATCTCTGCAAGCAGTGCGCACTGTCTTAGAGGAGACACACCTGTCGTTTCCTCCAGGATCAAACAGAATAAAACAAACACTGAATATAAAGCACGAGGAAAAACCACAGGCACCCAGAAGTCATAATGATGTCAACAAAGATGCTGGGTAATGATAAAATATTAATAATATAACCACCATGTATTTAAAGCACGGGCACTCTACTAAATGATTTCTATGTGCTGTAGTATGAAGTCTCCATGACAGTATCATGTGACAGGTACAGTTATTACCTCCATTTCACAGATTTGGAAACTGAGGCATGCAGAGGAAGGAACGACCAAGTAAGTGGGCTTGGGGCAGGCGGGAAGCCTTCACAGGGGGGAATGAATGGGATAGAAACAGATGGAGGAGAAAGAGGGTAGAGACGCAAAGTAATTCTAGCCAAGGAAAGGGCACTAGATGTAAAGGGCAATCCAAGCAAAATTAGGGGCACCAGCGCAGCTCACTCGGTTACGCATCCAACTCTAGGTTTCAGCTCAGGTCATGATCTCAGGGTCCTGGGACCAGGGTCGAACTCCGTCCCCCTGGAAGGGAGTCTGCTTGTCTCCCTCTCTGCCCCTCCCCCTGCTCGTGAACACACACACTCTCTCTCTCTCTAAAATAAATAAATAAATCTTAAAAAAAAAAGAACAATCCAAGCAAAATGAAAGGGAGTGTTGTGTTGACAATGAAGAACGTGTAGCGCTAGAAACGACGTCCAGTATTTAAAACAGTTGGAACAGTTTCCCACACCTGGCAGACCCTCAACTCACGAAATGCTGTGAGGTGAAGCAAATGAACAGATTTCTGGGTGCCAGACTCACTTTTCCTTCTCCTGGGCTGCATTAATTGATATTTGCTTCTTGCCCATGCTGCGTGCGCTTTTATTATTATTTTTGAGCTCTTAACCTATTTTACAATCCTTTCCTTTCCCCTGTAAACAGAAGGGAAACGCAATCACAGCTAACAACAGGCTGATCCTATATCCCAAACAAAAGCTTGACATATGAAAGAGGGAGAAAAAACACACTATCTTGTCAGCACATCCACAAAATAGGATACAAGTTGCCATATAGGGACAGATAGTAAAGTCAGAGGGCACATGAGAGGCATGAAACATCAGCTCCAGTGACAGAAGTAAACTCATCTGTTGTGAATACCTACCTCAGGTCAGGTATTTTTTATTTATTTTTTTTATATTATGTTACTCATCATACATTACATCATTAGTTTTTTTATGTAGTGTTCTCTGATTCATTGTTTGCATATAACACCCAGTGCTCCATGCAGAACGTGGCCTCTTTAATACCCATTACCAGGCTAACCCATCCCCCCACCCCCTCCCCTCTAGAACCCTCAGTTTGTTTCTCAGAGTCCATAGTCTCTCATGGTTCGTCTCCCCCCCTGATTTCCCCCCCTTCATTCTTCCCCTCCTGCTGTCTTCTTTCTTTTTTTTTTAAACTATAATGCATCATTTGCTTCAGAGGTATAGATCTGTGATTCAACAGTCTTGCACAATTAACAGCACTCACCATAGCACATACCCTCCCCAATGTCTATCACCCAGCCACCCCATCCCTCCCACCCCACCCCCACTCCAGCAACCCTCAGTTTCTTTCCTGAGATTAAGAATTCCTCATATCAGTGAGGTCATATGAAACATGTCTTTCTCTGATTGACTTATTTCGCTCGGCATAATACCCTCCAGTTCCATCCACATCATTGCAAATGGCAAGATTTCATTCCTTTTGATGGCTGCATAATATTCCATTGTGTATATATATACCACTTCTTCTTTATCCATTCATCTGTCGATGGACATCTTGCCTCTTTCCACAGTTTGGCTATTATGAACATTGCTGCTATAAACATCGGGGTGCATGTACCCCTTTAGATCCCTACATTTGTATCACTGGGGTAAATATCCAGGAGTACAATTGCTGGATTGTATGGTAGCTCTATTTTCAACTTTCTGAGGAACCTCCATACTGTTTTCCAGAGGGGTTGCACCAGCTTGCATTCCCTCCAACGGTGTAGGAGGGTTCCCCTTTCTCCGCATCCCTGCCAACATCTGTCATTTCCTGACTTGTTAATTTTAGCCATTCTGACTGGTGTGAGGTAGTATCTCATTGAGGTTTTGGTTTGGATTTCCCTGATGCCAAGTGATGCTGAGCACTCTTTCATGTGTCTGTGGCCATTTGGATGTCTTCTTTGCAGAAATGTCTGTTCATGTCTTCTGCCCATTTCTTGATTGGATCATTTGTTCTTTGGGTGTTGAGTTTGATAAGTTCTTTATAGATTTTGGATACTAGCCCTTTATCTGATATTTGCAAATGACATATCTTCTCCCGTTCTGTCGGTTGTCTTTTGGTTTTGTGGACTGTTTCTTTTGCTGTGCAAAAGCTTTTTATCTTGATGAAGTCCCAATAGTTCATTTTTGCCCTTGCTTCCCCTCCCTTGGCAATGTCTCTAGAAAGAAGTTGCTGCAGCTGAGGTCAAAGAGGTTGCTGCCTGTGTTCTCCTTTAGGATTTTGGTGGACTCCTGTCTCACATTGAGGTCTTTCAACCATTTGGAGTCTATTTTTGTGTGTGGTGTAAGGAAATGGTCCAGTTTCATTCTTCTGCATGTGGCTGTCCAATTTTCCCAACACCATTTGTTGAAGAGACTGTCTTTTTTCCATTGGACATTCTTTCCTGCTTTGTCGAAGATTAGTTGACCATAAAGTTGAGGGTCCATTTTTGGGCTCTCTCTTCTGTTCCATTGATCTATGTGTCTGTTTTTGTGCCAGTACCATATTGCCTTGATGATGACAGCTTTGTAATAGAGCTTCAAGTCCAGAATTGTGATGCCACCAGCTTTGCTTTTCTTTTTCAACATTCCTCTGGCTATTCGGGGTCTTTACTGGTTCCATACAAATTTTAGGATTATTTGTTCCATTTCTTTGAAAAAAGTTGATGGTATTTTGATAGGGATTGCATTGAATGTGTAGATTGCTCTAGGTAGCATCAACATCTTCACAGTATTTGTTCTTCCAGTCCATTCCTAGAGATGTATCAACTACCAAAACTGAACCAGAAAGAAATAGAAAACCTGAACAGACCTATAACCACTAATGAAATTGAAGCAGTCATCAAAAATCTCCCAACAAACAAAAGCCCAGGGCCAGATGGCTTCCTAGGGGAATTCTACCAAACATTTAAAGAAGAATTATACCTATTCTTCTGAAACTGTTCCAAATAATAGAAATGGAAGGAAAACTTCCAAACTCATTTTATGAGGCCACCATTACCTTGATCCCCAAACCAGACAAAGACCCCATCAAAAAGGAGAATTACAGACCAATATCCTTGGTGAACATGGATGCAAAAATTCTCACCAAAATACTAGCCAATAGGATCCAACAGTACATTAAAAGGATTATTCACCACGACCAAGTGGGATTTATTCCTGGGCTGCAAGGTTGGTGTAACAGCCACAAATCAATCAATGTGATAAAATACATTAATAAAGGAAAGAACAAGAACCATATGATCCTCTCAATAGATGCAGAAAAAGCATTTGACAAAGTGCAGCCTCCTTTTTTTTTTTAAAGATTTTTATTTATTTATTTGAGAGAGTGAATGAGAGAGAGAGAGAGAGAGAGCATGAGAGGGGGGAGGGTCCGAGGGAGAAGCAGACTCCCCGTTGAGCAGGGAGCCCGATGCGGGACTCGATCCCGGGACTCCAGGATCATGACCTGAGCCGAAGGCAGCCGCTCAACCAACTGAGCCACCCAGGCGCCCCGCAGCCTCCTTTCTTGATCAAAACTCTTGAGACTATAGGCATAGAGGGTACATACCTCAATTTCATAAAACCATCTATGAAAAACCCACAGCGAATATCATTCTCAATGGGGAAAAACTGAGAGCTTTCCCCCTAAGGTCAGGAACGCGGCAGGGATGTCCACTCTCACCACTGCTATTCAACATAGTATTAGAAGTCCTAGCCACAGCAATCAAACAAACAAACAAAAAAAAAGAAATAAAAGGCCTCCAAATTGGCAAAGAAGAAGTCAAATTCTCACTCTTTGCAGATGATATGATACTTTATGTGGAAAAGCCAAAAGATTCCACCCCAAAACTGCTAGAACTCATACAGGAATTCAGTAAAGTGGCAGGATATAAAATCAATGCACAGAAATCAGTGGCATTCCTATACACCAACAATAAGACGGAAGAAGGAGAAATGAAGGAGTCGATCCCATTTACAATCGCACCCAAAACTGTAAGATACCTAGGAATAAATCTAACCAAAGAGGCAAAGGATCTGTACTCAGAAAACTATAAAATACTCATGAAAGAAATTGAGGAAGACACAAAGAAATGGAAAAATATTCCATGCTCATGGATCAGGCCAGCTCTTCATCTACATTGTCTCTCCCAACTCCACCAACAGGGTGCTATTCCCATTCTACAGATGAGAAAATTGATACTGATGGGTGGGACCTTCTTGCCTGAAATCACTGCAGTTAGCAAGGGCAGATTCCACCTTTCAAACCTTGCCTAGCTGACTTTCCAGCCTATGTTCTTTCCACGATGATGCGTTGCCCCCCCACCCATGAGAATTCAGGGTCCTCCGAGGTCTTATGACACCATCTCTCCCTCCCTCCACCTGTCTATGTTATACCATAGGACATAATTAATATTTAATGTTTCACTCAAAACCATGATTAAATATTGAATCAGTCAGGCTTTGTGAACCCATAGCAAGTTTTACATGTGCAAATAGTTGAGAAACAGAATGAGGAGTAAAACGGGTATCAGATTGACTCTACTTACCAATCCGTGTCAGTATATTAAGTGAAAAGTATGAAAAACTTGTAAGCACTACTCAAGTCATTAAATACTTTTAGTACTTTCAGTACATCCTTAAATATCATTTTTAAGTTAAAATGGCTAATCTTTCCAAAAACTGCAAAAGCTGCTTGAGGGAATTTGAGAAAGCACCAGATCCAAGTGGAGAAACAGAATTTCCCGATTGCCTGCAGCCTGCCTCTTACCATTTTCCAGCCCCTGCCTGCCTTTCCGAGGTGTCAGTCTTCCTGCAGATTCTATTGATTTGCCAAAATGTTATTTTCAGAAGACAGAAAATGGAGACTTTATCAAAATAGAAAGCTTTGCCTACACTGTGAGTTGTTACCACTGATTTAAAATTTCACTCAAAAGCATTTACAATTGGTTGAACTTTGTAACTGAAAAAGGAACAAGAAGAGTGTGATGCTGTTGATTAAACTGTATAAATAGAAATGATAGATCTGTACTCTTTATGTCAGTGTAGGGCTGTGTAAATTTCAAAGCAGTCACATATATTTATTTTTGCCTTGGATTTGGTCAATATTCCCATGGAGTAGATAGCATAGGAAACACTTACCACTTTATGGTAAGAAAACTTGAGGCCTAGAGATATGAAGCAGCTTTCCTCCGGTGTCAGAGTTCAGGATGAGTTAGAGAGGACTAGACTTCTGGACTCTGGGACCCCCATCCCAGTGTCCATTCCACTGTTCTAGCATCTCATGAGAAAAGTAAGGACACAGCAGATCCCACATCCTTCTTGGGGAATCCTAAAGCAATGAACACGTTTGGGACCCAAGACTCTGATTTCTTTAAAAGTTCTAGAGGATCCTTTGGCCCGCAATTCTAGGAAACTATTAATTCAGTAAATATCCTAGCTGAGAGAAATACATTGCACAGAATAGTTTTCTTTGAAAATTCAGGCTCATATTAATTGCAGTTAAATTTTTTTTAGTGTTCCTAAAGATAGTTTAAACAATTGAATCACAAGATGAATGACTTCACTTCATGGTTTCAGGGTAAATAATAGAACACGATGCACTCATTAAGATGTTGTTTATGAACCGTGCTTTTAAAAACAATATAGTGTGATCACGACTGTGATAGATGGAAAAACAAATCTAGAGAAAAGTATTGTTTTGGGTGGCTGGATTAATAATTTTCTTTATTTAAAAGGATTATACATATAATTAAAAAGGCACTGATACCTTTAAGATTTTGCTTATTTTGAGAGAGAGAGTGCACGCATGCACGCGCAAACGGGGAGGAGGGGCAAAGGCAGAGAAAGAATCTCAAGTAGACTCCACATTGAGGGCAGAGCCTGGCCAGAGGCCCAATCTTACGACTGTGAGATCATGACCTGAATCAAAATCAAGAGTTGGACACTCAACCGACTGAACCACCCAGGTGCCCCAAGGCACTGGTACCTTTAATTTAGAACTAACAAGCAAGAGGAAAAAAGTGAGGAAGATAGCTACAGAACTGTCAACTCCCCTAGAACTAAGCTCAGAAACTCACTTTCCACAATCAGTACTTGACCCGATACTATTGTTGACTGCCTGGATGTTTATTTGGTAATGATGAACATAAGGGAGTCATGAGTTATGGACAGTGACTCTCCACAATTCATGTATTTATTCCTTCAGCGAATATTTGTTGAACTCTTACCACATAGGAGGCACTGTGCTATAAGCTCGTTGTACAAAGTGATGCCAACTCCGGCATTTCCCTCTCTGGGCTCGTAATCTACTGGGGGTTATAGACAAAGAAAGTGATAACTGGAGGTAAATAAGCTTTGAGTACACAGGAAGATCCACTCAGATCTGAAGGTCGGACTTCAAGTACCATCTAAACCGACAACCAAAGATGAATAGCAGTTGGTCAGGTGAAGAATGGCAGGGAAATACTCCAGGTAGAAGAGATATTTGTGCAACATCTTATAAGTGAAACAGAGCCTGAATCAGCCAAGGAACTGAAAGAAATTTAGTAGAGTTGAATGGCAGGTTGTTGGAGGAAGAGTGGAATCAAATGAGGCTTAGAAGATAAGCAACGCCAGACCCTTGAATTGTGGGCACTGAGAGGTTGTGAGCAGGAGAGAGGTTTGATCAGGTTTGTGTGAGACACACCATGCTGGCTATTGAATTAAGGATGACTGAAGGAGGGAGCGTCTAGAGTTTCATTAGGAAGCTGTTTTCCTAGTTCAGGTGAGATATGGACTAGGAGAGTGGCAGTGGGGATGGAGGGAAGTAGAAATACGCAGTAGAAACACCAGGACTTGGTGAGTGTACACAGGAGTAAGGGGTGGGGGGTGCTCCAAGGAGAATGCGGACGTTCCTAGCCTGAGTCAGTGAGGCAATGATTATTCCATTTCCAATTCCTTGAGTAGGGAACATAGGAAAAAAGCATGTTTTCGGAGGCTAAGAGTGATTTTGAGGGGCTCGTGACATAGCCAAGTAAAATGTTCAGTAGGTAGCTTTAGAGATGTGTCTGAATCTCCAGGCTGGACCGATAGGGCTAAGAGCCATCACTGGAATTCTGTGCTGCCACTAGAGAGAAGATTCCCCTTCCTAAAGGCCATTGATCAAATGGAAGATGCCATGGTAGCAGCATAGTCTTTGAATCTCAACACAGGCCTTCTCACCCACAATTAAACTCATCCCCCAGAAGGTGGAAATTTGGTTGGAAGAACTGGACGTAATCACAGGGTGCATGTTGATTGATGTAGGCTCCGTGTAGAAGCCGTCTGGATCTCTTCCCATTTACCTGACACTCTATGTCTCTAGGGAAGGAGCTGCATAGGAGTTTGAACTAGAATAGTTTGTCATCAATAAGTGGAGAATGGAGATCCCAGACCTACTTTGACCAAAGGCTCCTCAAACTGAGTGCGGTGCTGGGGAGGGGAGAGACACGGGCATGGAGGCTCCCCTGAGATCCGCCACTCAAGAGCTTCTCTTGAAAGGGCTCATCTCAGGCTGGGATCCTTCTGGCAGAAGACAGAAAACATGATACCTGGGCCAGGCTAAGAAATCCTGAATTTGGGGAGTGAGGTTGGAGAACCCCAAAAGGAAACCTCAGTTTTCTGGCTCAGAGACATTATAGTTTGGAAGTTCAAAGAATGTCAGCTTGAGTTTGTCTGATGTTGTCTCATCATTGGAAGGAGGTTATGCATTTTTGGCAAGAATAACCCAGAAGTGGTGTTGTGTCCTTCCTAGTGCATTGGGTCAAGATGTTTATGATGTCAGTATGTCTTATCACTGGTGATATTAACCTTGGTGCCCTGATTAGGGTGGTGTATTAGTCAAGGTTCTCCAGAGAAACAGAGATTACATTCTATAATCTATACTGTGGCATATTATATAATAAATTTTTGTTTTCAAGGGCTTTTAGGCCCCTCTCGCTCCCCCACTTTCTCACTGTTTTATGATATCACCCCCCAAAAAATAAATTACTTGCACTTAAATCTTGGCTTTAGGTCCTACTGTGGGGTAAACCCCAAACTGAGCAGAAATCAGGAAATCTTCAGCACATACCCAAATTTTGGATTTTTTCTATGAATATTACCTGGAAGTTAGCTATTCCATGGTACCAATGAGAAACAATCATAACAGCTAATATATATAGAATTCTTTATGCCAAGCACTGAACCAGATTCCCCACATAGATTTGGCCCCCAAACTATATGAAGAGTTGTCGTTACCCCTATTTTACAGATGAGAAAACTGAGATTTAGAGTCATGAAGCCATGTGTCCAAAGTCATGAAGTTAGCAGGTGGCCAAATAAATCTCTAGCCAGGCAAGTTTACTGCAGATCTGTGTCTCAGGCACAGGGGTTAGATTAGGATCCGCTTAAGAAACTCAAGGAACCAGTTGGCACCTGGGATTGGGTAGGAGGCATGCCCACTGGCCTGACCGTCTGCAGAAAGGAAAGGTATGCTAAAATTGGTTTGGCCATCTTGGCGTGCTCTGTGAGTTGCAAGCAAAGCTCCTTCCAGGAAGTCTTGTGTTTAATGCACAAATAAATAATTCAGATGTAAATTGCAAACCTGAAGTGCTCGACTCCTTTTCCCAATGTGGACTATAAAAAGCATCCACAAACATATGTTCCTGCCAGATTTTTTTTCCTGTGGTACCCTCACCACAAAGACACTTGAAAAAAAAAAAAAATCAACAGCCCATGGTCTCTTCAGAGCCTACGGCTCTGGTTTTTCATTTGCAAAGGACAGAAATAATTCATGCATGGTAGGGGGAGCCAGGAGAGAGGGAGAGAAAGATGTATTCTTTGGCTGCTTGGGTTACCTACTAATGAGGGACTGGGGCTGAAAAAAGTTCAGAGCTCTGTCCATTAGAGGTGTCCACCTCCACTAAGTGTTGGATTAAACTGAACTGCGGCCACGGGGGAGGAGAGTGACAGGTTGCTTTGAAGGAGAGCGTCCTGAAGAGGGACCGAGGCACTCCCTCCCACCCCACTCCTGGCTCTTGGGTCATTACCATTATAATTAACATTCGTGATAACGCTGCGGCATTTTAAATGCCAATTTCAGTTGGTGACTTAAATAAAAGCAAGACGATCAAACCACACACATTCTAGCAGTCAGAAGAATTTTTAATTTGGTCAAGAGCAAGCTTTCTCCTTACTGAGGTTTCAGATCCCTGCTACACTACCACCACAGCAGGGGACAAGCGAACGAAGGAGTGAAAACCTAGAATCTTCCCTTTACTCCTTGGAATTCTGTACACTAAGAAGCAGAGCGCAGCAGTTTAGATACGGTTGAGGTACTAGGTCACACAATGAATTCTTCTGGGGCCCTTTTCTCTGAATTCCATATCCAAAGCCAAGCAGATAGCAATACTGTGATCTGAATATAAAAGAGTTCATACCACCTAGAGGCTTCGCATAGCGTTTCTGGATGCGTGAATGATGGACCTGCTGCCACTCAGCCAGCCTTCTGAATATTAACTCTTGGAGCCTGGGAACAATTTCCCAGATAACTAAGTAACCTTTGCATCTCTGAGAAGGAAAATGCTAATAATTGAACTGAACTGAATTAAATTTAAAAGTCTCACTTGTAGCAAGTAAATAACTATATCACAATGTCTTCTAAAAATGAATGTACAATTTCACAACTTTTTCTGCAGTGCGCTCAAATAACCTTTAAAAATTAGGATAATTACAGAGCTTCTCTTCCTGAAGACCCTGTGTTCCCCAGGAGAAAATGGTTTCATTTCCCTGTTTCTGTTATGATCAGTAAAGCACTTTATGGAAAAAAAAAAAGAAAAAAATTAGGTGCTTGCATTTACAGGGGATAAAATTTTAAATTCACTCAGACACACTTTGGCATTTCTTTATCATCTTCTCTATTCGGGTATTTTTAGTTAAGGAATAGACTTTATCACACGTGGCCAGGTCCAGGACTAGATGGGGTTACCAAGGCACCTCACGTGCAAAATTGAATGAAGTGTCACCGTCAGCATCAAACAAGTGCTCAAGCTAACCAAGGGGCCCCACCTTGCTAAGTACGGGTCAAACAAGAGCTCTGGCCTGTGAGCACAAGCCCACTGCCCTGCACTTCATTCACTCTCTCATCACTCACTCAACAAATACTGAGCATCTGATATGTACCAGGTACAATGCTAGATGCTCACCTAACAAAATCGACAGAATTTCCTGACTTCCCATTCCCAGGAGGGAACACAATAAGAAACAAACATGATAATTAAGACAGAGTATGGTAGGTCAGAATGGGATAAGTACTCTGGCTAAATAAAGAAAGAAGGGGTAAGGGAAACCTGGAGTGCCAGAGAGAGCTACACTGTTAGATGGAGCGGTCTAGATTTATAAGTATCAGTGATCCTCGCTGAGAAGAAGATATTTGGGCAATTACTTGAGGGAAATGTGGAGTGAGCCAGGCAGCTATCCAGTGGGAAATCATTCCAGGTATCAGGGACAGTCAATGCAAAGGCCCTGAGGCATGAATGTGTCTGATGTGGTTAGAAAGAAGTGAAGAGTATAAGGTGGCTAGGCAGAGTGAATAAGGGAGTGAAGGACACTGGATATGGTCAGAGAGATCAGGAAACACATGTAGAACTTGCAGTATATTGTTAACACCGTGGATTAAATTCAGTAAGAAATGAGGAGCCCTTGTGCAATTTTGAGCAGAAGGGTGAGACCACTATGCAATTTTGAGCAGAAGAGTGAGATCATCTGTTCTAAGTTTAGCAGGACCATTCTGGCCACTTTGTTGATGATGACTATAGGAAAGGGCAAATGTGAGCGCAGGAAGACCGGTTAGGAAGCAATAGTGATATTCTAAGCCAAAGATGGTGGTAGACCATCTTGGACCACCATAGTGATGGGAAGCAGTTGGATTGTTGATATATTTTAAAGGTAGAGCCACCAGAATCTCCTGGTGGATTGGATACAGGATGAGATAGAAGGGAGTCAAAGGAAACTTTGAGACATTTGTTCTTAGCTATTGGAAGGAGAGCATTTCCATTTTCTGACATGGGAAAGATTACAGGTGTAGCAATGTTATGGGTAAAGACCTGAATTTTGATTTTGGATAAATTGGAGATGTATATAAGAGTTCTAATCGAAGATCTTAAGAAGGGGGTTAAAATATACAAGTCGAAAGCAGGAGAAGAATCCAGGCTAAAGATGAATATTTTGGAGTCATCAGCATAAAGAGGTTATCTGAAATTCTGAAACTGGATGCGATGCCCAAAAAGGGAGAGGAGAGACCCACAGGCTGAGATGCAGCATTCCAGTGGCAAGAGAAGAGGAAGAAGAGTAACCTACACGAGGAAAACCAAGGGAATGGGTTCTCAAGGAGTCAGATAAAAGGAGTGATCAGATGTCAGGTGCTGTTAATGGTCAAACTGGATGAGGCTGAGAGGTCATTAGCAGATCAACACGGAGATCATCAGTGACTTTTTTTTTTTTTTGAGCACATGGAGGGAGGAGGGGGGTACATGGGAGGGAGAGAGAGATATTAAGCAGGCTTCACATTCAGTGCAGAGCCTGACATGGGGCTCTATCTCATGACCCTGAGATCATGACCTGAGCTGAAATCATAGGACGCTTAACTGACTCAGCCACCCAAGCACCCCCATCAGTGACTTTGCTAAGAGTGGCTTGAGTGGAGTCAGGTGACAGGTAAAAGCCTGATGGGAGAGGGATTGAGAAATGAAAGAATGGGAGACAGTAAGAATAAACACATTTCTAAAGGCGTTTTGATGTAAAGGAAAGTTAGCAAAATGGTACAGTGGCTTTCAGCAGCAGAAGGGTTAAGAAAGTATTTTAAAATAAGACCAGAGAGAGAAAAGATGAAAAAAATGATAGTGCGTTTCTATGCTGATGAGAACTGGCTCTTGTCAATGCGCTTTCTCTGCTGCGGCACTCTGCTATTAACATTTTATTTCACTGGGAATATCTTCATATACACAACAAATAGTTTCATGCTTTCACAGAATAAATGAATTTAGGATTATTTTAATAGGCAAAGAACCTGGCAGATGATAAAACACAATTCAGAAGTTAAAAAGCAAGCCCCTAAGGCTGGTAAAGTTGGGTGGACATAGGTCAATGATTCAAAGAATTCTCTAGAAAATGAAGAAGATAAAGATATCAGCCAATAAAATAATAACTGTATGTTAATCAAAAGTAATAAATTGCCATGTTAGAAATTCATCACCATAGGAATTATGCCATCATGGTCCCTAATTCAGTTATTGCTTAAATATCCAGTAAATATATTTGCTAATATTTTAATAAGCACTCATCTTTTTCCAAAGAAGTTCCTAAAACAGAAGTGAGGTCTCTGGAACCAAGGAAATATAGCAGGTGTAAACTCATGACCACCACAATTGCATGCAGAATAGACCACATTAGTTCAGTCTTCTAAATAAAATGTCTAATCTTGTTCCCATTAGGGTTAGGCTACAATCCTGGAATGGGGGCTTACACAGTCTAGATTTTCAGGGAGACCCCAATAGTTTTAGATCTATGATGATCCTCATGATGTGATTAGGTAGACAAGTCAACGTGGTTGATCCCCTCAACTCGAGAAGGCTAGAAGCTCATAAGACTAACATTTCTTCCTACTTAACTGCATTAAGCTGTTTGTTTTTCTCAGGTCAATCTTCTAGGCAGAGAAATGGCAGAGTAGGAGTAGGTGTGGGTTCCTGAGAAAACACTTTTTTTCCTGGGTTGGACAATTTCTCTCTCCCCCAGATCGATGGTTCCTGCTTCTACCTAAACTACATTCTTCCCCATTTCCCTTGTTTCAGGCAGTAAGTTATCCTGCAGTAACACACTCTCAGGGGGCTCACAACACAAAAGTTTCTTTCTTGACCATGTTTCTTGTCAGTCACATGTTGGAGATGGCTGTAATTCCTATCTTCTTACCCAGGTGGTTGGGGCTGGCCCTAACTGGCTTCATGAGAAAAAGAGCACTAATACCTCACCATGAAACGACCCTTTAAGTTTCTTTGGAAGTTGCATATATCACAATGTATCTTCTGAAACATATCACATGGCCAACTTGATATCTGCAGAAATCGCCGACCCTCTGGGAGAAACATCCAAGAATTGAGAACAAGAGCACAATCTACCACACTCCCCCCATCTGGCGACATTTTAGAGAAACAAAATGTCAAGTCCCTTTCCTGGAGGTGAAAAGCAGTTAGCATTTTCTTTCTTAAGTCAGTTTGCTATAATATTACTAATCAGGCTCTGATCACGCATTTAACACATATTAATTCATCTAACCCTTAGAAGAATTCCGTAAGGTAGATAATATTTTACTCCCTCATTTTTATAGATAAAGGAATTCAGGCATAGAGATAAAGTCACTTGTTGAGAATAAACAAGTAATAAATTGTGGGTGCGGGAATAGGATCCCAGGGTCTGAGCTCTTAACTACTGTCCTACAGTATTATTAAGAATTAGACCCAGGCACAGTACCTAGGGAGTCCTAATAAGAGAATGAGTGGCAGTCATCTTGTTTCATTCTCCAGAAGTCTAAAAGGGGGATTTTCTTCCCCTCTGCGTTTCTTTTGAAATGTAAATTGTCGCTGTGCCATTTTCAGATTAAAGCCTAATTAAGGGAATAAAATACTTATGCTATTGATTCTTCAGTAGGAAGGTTAGAGCTATAATCATCTACTCCTAGGAGCCAGTTATCTTTCTAGATGCTCAGCTGTGACCTTCTATTCATCTATAGTGATTCCTCAGTCCACAGTCCAGGCCCTAACGTGTCTTGCTGTGTGCCAAGAATTACCCACAAATTATTAAGGCTGTGTGTGCAGATCCCCCAGCAGGAATTTCTACCAGTTGCCCACTTCCTTCCATCCTCCCTTCTTTTCCCTATACCTGACATGAGTAATTGGGGTGACCTGCTGAACTAATGGAGTTTATAAAAGCAACAATCCCAGCATGCACTGTTACTAGGACTCTTCTTCTCCATCACCTTCAGTTGTGCGGGATGAGGGGGGGGGGGTCCGTTTTTTCAGGATAAATGGCCACTCTGCCATTTCTGCACTTTCTCCTTTCATACATATGCAAACACAGAAATCCCAACATAAACACACAAAGACATGTACTTATGCTCGCAGGCGTGCACATGCATTCCTCCTGATCTTTTGTCTCCTAAAAGTTTCACTTTCTGGAATTAAATGCCAAGTTGTTGAACATAATGCTAGGTGAGACTGTCTCAAAAGAAGTATCCAAAGCAGAGAGATGGCTCAAATTCCATATACCCCATCTTTTCCTTTTTAAGGAGTTTATAATTTAAGTACTTAACTGGCCAGTTGTAACTTCTTTAGAAAATACTCAGTGAAAATATAAAATAGAAATGTGCTTTCTTCATTCCTTTATGCCACAACTTAGGACATGTTCTTCCCAAAGAGCGTCAGGGTGTCTCTCGCTATTAAACACCCCATGTTTTATGGCTAGGAAATACAATATTCTGTAATTTAAATATTCTAAAACAAAAGAATTTTTTAAGAAATGTTTCAGATTTGGGCGCCTGGGTGGCTCAGTCGGTTAAGCGACTGCCTTCGGCTCAGGTCATGATCCTGGAGTCCCAGGATCGAGTCCCGCATCGGGTTCCCCGCTCGGCAGGGAGTCTGCTTCTCCCTCTGACCCTCCCCCCTCTCATGTGCTCTCTCTCTCTCTCTCATTCTCACTCTCTCAAATAAATAAATAAAAATCTTTAAAAAATATAAAAAAAAGAAAAAGAAATGTTTCAGATTTATAGATAATGTAAATCGAATCCCTACTTGGCAATTTTCACCGAAGTTGATTTCAGGTGCATCAAGGGCTTAGCTGTGAATGGCAAAAGGTAAAAACTCTTAGGAAGAACTACAAAAATATTATCTTTGTGACCTTGGAAAAAGAGAATGATTTCTTAAGAAACAAAAAGCACAAACTATGAAGGAAAAGATTGATCAATTTGACTCATTAAAACTACCAATTTTGCTCACCAAATGATTAGGTTAAAGAAGGTGAAAAGATAAGCCCAAAACTGGGAGAAAATATTTGCAGTACCCAGAACCAACAAAGGATCGACATATAAAATATATAAAGAAAAACAGAACTTACTTTGGTACTTAATCCTGGAAGCCCTCTGCAAGGCGGCAACTCAGGAAAGGGCGGTCCCAGGACTAGAAGGAAATGAAGGGAGGAGGAGAAGTCCAGGAGCCAGAAAGACTGAGTTCAAAGGCTGCCAGGTGGAGCAGTGCAGCGGGGCCGGAAAGCAGAGGAGAGAAGGCGGGGAGAGGGGCTCGGGCAAAGGCAGAACAAGCAGGATGGTACAGGTGAAGCCAATGAAAGGTTCAACGGCGCACACCTGACTGCTCTGGCAAACAGGAATCGGGGGCCGACAGTCCTTGCGGGGAGACCGTGGTACCTCGGGAAGCTAGCAGAGAAGCTTTGATAGAATCTCAGAGAGGCAGCCACAGGGTCTTGGTGAAGGTCATGAACTCTGGAGCCTGATTACCTGGGTTGCTATCCTGACTCTGCTCATTATCAGCTCTTTGACTGTGGGCAAATTGCTTAGGCTTCCTGTGCCTCAGTCTCCCAGTCTGGGAAATGGGTAACAGTAGTGCCCATTAGGTGTTATAATTTTTTTCTATGCCTTAAACTTCTGGGCAGTCTGGTGATGCCTATGGATCCCTTCTCAGAAAAAAAAAAATATTTTAAATGCATAAATAAAATACATAGGACTCCAAAGGACATCAAATACATACTAAATAAACAGTGATAGGGACACCTGGGTGGCACAGTCAGTTCAGCATCAGACTCTTGATTTTGACTCAGGCCATGATCTCAGGACAGGGAGATCAAGCTCACTGGGAGCCTGCTTAAGATTCTCTCTCTCCCTCTGCCTCTTCTCCCTCCCCACACCCCTTGCACCCTGCTCCTGTGGGTACACTTTCTCTCAAAAAAAAATTATGAAAATATTTAAACAGATAAAAATATATTACTTATTACATATATATAACTTATTAGATAAAAAGAGTTCTTAAGGGGTATAACAACTACCATATTCTGAAGTTGTGATGACTGAAAATGTTTTAAGACACTAATTGTAATATGATACAAAGGAACATCAGTATTTACAGGTTATAAAGTTACAGGTGCTGCCAATTCTACTGTGTGGTATGTTGCCTACATTCACAATTGAAGGAAATGTTAAATTTCAGTTAGAGGTTGCGGAAAATAAAGATATATACAAATATAGATGTCTATCTACCTAGATCCACCTCACTCTATCTATCTAAGCTCCAAGTTGAAGGACTCTGAATTCTAGCCACTAATCCCTTGGACACCCATGGATCCTAGGATAAAACCCCTTGTTTTAGTCTGTCTGTTCCCCTGTAACAGAACACCGTAGACTATGTGGCTTATAGACAACAGACATATATTTTAAAAAAATGTTTCAGGTTTTCCAAAAGTAAAATGAGGGCCTGTAAACTCTCTGCTGAGATAAAATTTGTTTCTTGCCTTGCCTCTCATTCTTAATTTTGTGAATATGAATAAATTCCTCTAATCTCCGGTAAAAGCAAAGTAAGTCATGAAACTATGATAGCAGCCCAATGGCTTAAGAAGCCTATCCTCAAGCTGTTCCTTTCAGAACACTAGGCTCTTCCCAGCTGTTAATCAGTGTTTGGGGTTGAAGTCTTAGGAGCACCGTGAAACGATGGGGAAATGAGACAGGAGAGGGAAGAGAGTCAAGAACATGTGTGTTATAGAGCAAGTTTCCACTATGAGCAATTGGGGCTTGGTCCCACCGGGGCACTCTGCGGGATACTAAAGAACATGCTTGCCACCCCGTGTCTCACCCAAGAAGCAAGGAAGCTAGGGTCTTGACTTTCATCCTTCCATGATGCAGGGCTGCGCCTAGGGGCCATAAGCCCCTAGCGCTTCTAGCCTTCCTCTGACCTCAGCTGCTTGTGGCTATGAGCTCCTGCTGGGATTTTTGAATTTGGAGGGGATATGGCCTCACTTCAACAGTCTCACTGCAGTTGGTGCAACATTACAAACAGACATCTTGTTAAATAACTTCGCAATACATAAAAATAATAGCAAGGTTGCTTAACTGCACATCTTTCCGTATCCTTTTTTTTTTAAGATTTTATTTATTTATTTACTTATTTGAGAGTGAGAACACAAGCAGGGGGAGGGGCAGAGGGAGAAGGACAAGGAGACTCCCCACTGAGCATAGAGCCTGATGCAGGGCTCGAACCCAGGACCCCGAGATCATGACCTGAGCCCAAGTCAGAGCTTAACCAACTGAACAGCCCAGGCGCCCCTTTCCATGTCCTTTTATATGTTGAAATATATATTGAATCTCTAATCTCTATCAGCTTTATAGATGCATTATGATCTGAAATTGCCTTATTTTTATAACTTGTATATTACCTAGTTCACCCTACTAGAATATACATTTCATAAGGGAAGGACTATGCCTCTTTTGTCACTATATGTAATTTATACTTCAATATAAAATATAATTTAAAAATGAGAAGAGAACCACACCCAAATATCAGGGAATTGAAATTTTCACTTCTCAAAAGGAAAAAATCATAATGGAAATTAGAATGTGTAGAAGTAAATGACAATGAAAACACTACACATTAATATTCATGGGATGTGACAGTACTTAGAGGGAAACTTAGAGCACATAAGTAAATAAATAAATGAAAACACAAAGTTTGAAGATTGAAAATTAATGAGCTAAGCATCCAACTCAAGAAAATAAGTTAGAAAAAGAATAATAAAATGATCTGTTCTCTCTTGCACATAAACTGTGAAGTACTGACATTCTAGAAAAGTCAATGAGAAAACTCTGATGTTTTGTCTGCCTTAGCTGCTATCCATGTAGTCCTTGGCCTTAGGCTGTGGTCCCTCTGAAGACACTCACCATCACTCCCTAATTAAGAACATAGGCTTAGCATTTCCTTTGTATATCCTTTTGCTTTTCTTTTTTGTCATCTTGTATCTTCACAATGTCTTCTCTAAGTAGAATATAGCAAAAAAATTTTAAAAATGGAATATGGCAGTACTTTTTTAATGCCAACTGGAACTGTCTTAGAACTGGCAAGTTTAGCTCATTGACACTTACTGTGATTAACGGTATATTTAGATTTATCTCTTGCATATTATCTTGTATTTTCTTTGACTCATTTTTTTTTCTTAGCTTTCTTTCCTTTTTTCTATTGGCTTGAGTTCTCTTCCCTCCCTTTTCTGACTCATTTAAAGTTATACAACCTGCGAATGTTTTGGAATCGGTAAGGTTTTCTTGGATGCGTGTAGTCTTGCTGAGGGAAACACTAGTGAGATTGTGTCCACTAAGATTTATCCCAGACACGTCTCTTGCTTTGTTACTCCTCAATGGCAATTCTGGAAGCAGATATCCTCAGTCCTGCCCCGATAGATGTAGGAAACAATAAAAGGATACAAATCCCAACACCAGACAATGAAACAGTGAAAGTAATACTTGGAAACAATGAAAGCAATTTCTGATGATTAGTTGTCATTTTGAGAAGAGGATAAATAGGCTTATTGTAAAAACATTTTCACTAATGACTTTTCTTGGATTTATGAGTTTTTCATTTGTCATATAAAAACACAATTGATTTGAATACTGGCACAGACTTTGACCAAAACTTTCCTTAAAACAGGGTGAATTTATATATTCATTTAAACTCCTAGGGAGTTGTGTGCATTCCGCCTGAAAATATATATCTTTAATCTGTTCTAGAAATGTATTCAATCATTGGTTATAGAATATTCTATTGGGTATTGCCAATATGCATTCTCTCTGTTCTCTGCTTCTTAACTCCTAGTAGATAACATCAGACCTTCTCACCACATACTCCATGGTGCTTTGACTCTCTTATATTTGTTCCAACTCTTCAGATCTCTAAGCCACTGTCTGGAAAATTGCCCAGATCTCTCTTCAGCCAGGTCTAATCTGCTAATTAGCCTGTTGATTGGGGTTTTAACTGAAACCACTATGTTTTTCATTTCAAGAAATTCTAGCTTGATTTTTCTCCATACCTGCTTGTTGTTTTTTTCAGTGTCTTATTATTTCTCAATGGGTTCTATCTCTGTCATAATTTCAGATGTGTATGTGCAGACGCACGTGCGCGTGCGTGTGTGTGCACGCACACACACACACACACACACACCTGCATGAGTCTGTGATTTCCTAAGTGCCTCAGGGATTATCACATTATCACATTAAAAATAAATTCATACAGCTCTCCAACTAGTGGTACCCGAGAGTTTTGGAATTAGCTTGGTTTGCCAAGTTGCTAGCACTGGAAGTCAAATTAGAGTACTGTGTATGCATTTTTCAGTTCAATGCTCTTCGTATTATCAAATCTGTATTTCATGACAAGCATTACCTGAAGCCATTCCGTGGACACTTGGTTATTTAACTTGGCTAATAAAAACACTTGATTACAGCACAGTGGTTAAAAAAAAAGCTCTGTAGTTAGATTGTCCCATGTTGGAATCCCAGTTCTTTTTTTCACTAGCTTGGTAACTCTGGCCAGCTTACTTAATCTTCCCGATCCTTGGCTTCTTCAAGTAAAGAAAAGAAAAAAACAACGGGATAAAAGATAAATCTGATTGAACTGCATAAAATCTGCGTGTAAAGCTCTTAGCATAATGCTTGGCACATAGTATAAATTCAAGAAATGTTACCTCTTCTCCTGAACAGAGATAAGTTTCTGGGTCATCTGAAGCATCTCTAGAGTGATAAGTCATCTTCATTACATGCTGAGCTAGGACCTAAAAGAATAGATTCCAATTCAATTAAATTCAACTAAAACTGATGGAGAACCTATTGTATGCCCTAAATTATGCTAAGTTCCAGTTTAGGCTCTTCTTTCGACTAGCCGGCAAGTCACATCACCTCCTGAGGCCAGAGTTTCCCTGCAATCAAGGAAAGATGATCTTTTGGTTCTCTCCTAACTCTTATTTATTTATTTATTTATTTATTTACTTATTTATTTATTGCTCAGTCAACATATAGTACATCATTAGTTTTTGATGTAGTGTTCATTTTTTTAATTTTACTTTTATTTATTTTTTTTATTATGTTCAGTTAGCCACTGTATAGTACATCATTAGTTTTTGTTGAAGTGTTCAATGATTCATTAGTTGCCTATAACACCGAGTGCTCATCACAACATGTGCCCTCCTTAATACCCATCACCCTGTTACCCCCTCCCCTCAGAAACCCTCAATTTGTTTCCCAGGGCCCATAGTCTCTCCTGGTTTGTCTCCCTCTCTGATTTCTCCCCCTTCAGATTTCCCTCCTTTCCCCTATGGTCTTCCATGCTATTGCTTATGTTCCATATATGAGTGAAATCATATGGTATTTGTCTTTCTCTTCTTGACTTACTTTACTTAGCATAATCCCCTCCAGTTCCATCCATGTCGATGCAAATGGTGGGCATTCATCCTTTCTGATGCCTGAGTAGTATTCTATTGTATATATGAGCCACATCTTCTTCATCCATTCGTCTGTTGAAGTGCATCTCATCTCTTCCCACAGTTTGGCTATCATCAACATTGCTGCTATGAACATTGGGCTGCACGTGCCCCTTCTTTTCACTACATCTGTATCTTTGGGGTAAATACCTAGTAGTACAATTACTGGGTGGCAGGGTAGCTCTATTTTTAACTTCTGGAGGAACCTCCATACTGTTTTCCAGAGTGGCTTCACCAGCTTGCATTCTCACCAGCAGTGTGAGAGGGCTCCCCTTTCTCCACATCCTCATCCACATTTGTTGTTTTCTGTTTTGCTAACTCTTAAACATTTTTATGATTCAGTGTATTGTCAGGAAAGTATGATGGTCACATTCTATTTATAATCAAACCGATTTCATAAATAGATGCAGGAAAATATAAACATCAATGTCTTTCCTTTTTCCGTAAGTTCCAAAGACTCAGCCTCAGATGGAATGGATGATGAGAATTCAGAGCAGAGGTGGGGGAACCACTTTGCTATTGGATGACTGCAGAGCATCCAGGGCCATCTGACAGCGACATTTCAGAAATCAATGATTCCCATCCATCTTTTACCTCCTGGGAGGTGTACTTCTCGTCAGTTGTAGCTATGCAAGAAGGGATTGCCCAGATTTTATAAAAAGGATGAGATACGTTTGAATTGTCATGACGGAAAGAGCTCAGATCAACTGGCACTTAACTGTAACAGCAGTTAATTCAAAATAGACACTTATCACCTTTATCACTTTGCTCAAGAGAATTGCAAAGCTGCAAAACATGCTGGCAAAATCCCTACCCAAGGAAACAACTCTTCAGCAACCACTGAATTATTTGCTGAGGTTTTAACGTGCAGAACACCGAAATATAATTCTACTCTCAATATCCCCTTGACTGAAATATGTATTATTTGATTTTAATGTAACAAACCTAATCTATAGGCTTCTGACAAGAAGACAAACCTCCAGTGGGCAGTGTTGTTTTTGGTTTCTTTGAAACCTTTGTGTTATTTTACACTTATGTGTCTGCCCAGCAGAATATTATTTGCTCTCATTCTATTCCCAAGAAAAATTTAATTGTATTTTCAAGTCTTTCAGGGGAGAAAGTCATGATAATACAGGTAATCAAAATATGAAACAAGGTTCAATTTCACTATCATTCCCCAAGATTACTCCCAATGTAATTTGTGCCAAGAGGAACTAATTCAGTAGATAAACTTGGCAACTATATTGTGTATTAGATGCATCAAAAGAACATTAGTTTGCAAATCACTCCTGAACCTTAATGAAATCATTTCTAGTAACAGAACATAGAATTTACGGAGGCTTCTTAGAAGAGGATGATTTTTGTCTATCTAGATTAAAATATTTCCCTAGTTAGTTGTCAAGGAGAATTAATTTATAATGAGTGTTATATTAAAAAAAAGGTTGAAATAGCTCCTCAGAGAGGACTATTTTATGGATTTGTAACCAGAGATGAGCAATTCAAGGCCTTTGCTAGTGTATCAGATTTATAATAAAAGGCAAGTGACAGTCTTTTGGTTTGCAGTATTTCTCAGCTTTGATTGGAAACATATTTCTGTGTAAGATTCTTTTAACTCTGCTAGCACTTTTGTTCCTTTCCAAATCAGGGCTACACACAAATTTTATTTTTTTCTGTGCAAGTCTTCTTTGCTGCATTTAGCATTGACCCAATTAAGCAAGTACAAATCCCTCATCAGCTACACAAATGAATCAAAATAGACAAGCTTGCCATCACACTGGGGGTCAGAGGGTCCCATTCCAAATTTCTGTTCACCTAAGGATGAATGCACATTGGTCAGTGTGTGTGTGTGTGTGTGTGTGTGTGTGTGTGTGTGTGTGCATGCACACTTGCACCTGTTGGGGTGGGAAGAAGGAGATAGAAGTGTTTCAAGAAGATGTACTAATAAATGCAAAGGTTTGGTGTCAAGGAAACTCATGGTGTGCTTGAAAAATTGGAAAATTTGTAATTAAACCAGAGTAAGGTAAAATAAAATTTCATATATGTATGAAGTAAAACTGAGGAGGTAAATTTGGACCAGGACTCTAGAGATGTAGGAAAAATGATAGTTCTCCATATTCCTAAATTTTAAAAGGTGGCTCAGTTCTGATCGGCTAAGGACTGAGGAGTAGCTATTCTCCGTCACAATTCTGTGCTCCTTTCTTCTCCCGTGCACAGGAATGCTGGAAAGTTCATATTCCAGCAAAGTTGATGAGGGACCTCTGAGGTTTCAGCTCTCCTAGCACTGTTCTCAGTGCTCTTTGGCTTGGGTTCTTTCCATGTGAAGGCCAGAAACATCTCTCCATCCATGATGAACACTGCAGAGACAGGCACATTTTCCACAGAGCCTGAGATGCAGGGCTAAGGGCCTAACATACCAGAACACATGTTCACCTGAGGTCCTGCCACACCCCATGGACCAGAATTCTGGTGCCTGCTATTCATGAAACCCAGAACTCACCTGCACTTCCAGTTTCACGGAAGCCAAGAATTGGTTCTTCCTAGGATTGTGTCACAATCCTTTATTTCTCAAAGTACCTGTTTCTATTCTCTCTTACATAGCCCCGTATCTTCCAAACAAAGGTGTTCGAAGGTATTTTTGGTGACATTCTGGAGAAACAAAGGAATTCTTAATCCCTACTATTACTAGGGCAAGCAGTCCAAAAGACAAACACTTGGTTGTCCTTTCAGAAGATGAATGAAAGGAATGTTTAGCTTTTCATTCTTTTGAGTCCTCCACAGTAGACTTAACATAAGACAATAAAGTGATATCTAATGGACTCTCATGCTCTATAAGCCATCTTGATGAGTTTGGACTTTACCTTTAGGGCCGTTCTAGGTTGTTAGTGTAGAATGAGATGAGAAGGAGGAGCAAAGACCTTGACACTAGACCCATCCTTCTGAGCTTCCAGAAAGCTCCATCTGGAAGGTGAAGGACCATCCAAGGTAAGGATGGACAAAAACTCAGGCAAGGAGCCTGTATCAGGACCCAAGGTACAGGAGAAGGGGGACCCAACAGAGGAGGACCAAACACAGATAAAGGAGATGTAGGGAAGAGCAACCAGTGGGGCACATCATGAAGAATGGGGGAGAGTTCCAGCCCTTTAAGCTGATGAAGATGCTGGATAAGTTACTTAGGAATAAGCAGACACTACCTTTTGACTCAGGTGGGAAAAGCATCATCAAAGCAGAGCTCCTTCCAGACCAGGCGGGAGCTAACAGCTCCTTCTATACTTTTTGCTTCAAGCCAGAGTTTCTTAGATCTAGGAGAGATACTGAACTTACCTATGTCAAATGGGGATAATAAAGCCTACACCGTAGCATATTTGTAAAAATGACAGATAGTGTGCCTCAAGTGCCTTGCATCATTCTGGGCACAGAGTAGGCACTTAATAAATCATAGATCATCTTATTTTGCTG
The DNA here is from genome assembly GCF_003265705.2 of Callorhinus ursinus. Classification (NCBI taxonomy): domain Eukaryota; kingdom Metazoa; phylum Chordata; class Mammalia; order Carnivora; family Otariidae; genus Callorhinus; species Callorhinus ursinus. The sequence goes on from NW_027397090.1 coordinate 4,075,790, forward strand.
TGGCAGGCCTACATACATACACCCATGGCCACCTGTAATTGAATGACCACATAAAATACAACTTTCTTTTTCTTGTTTTCTTTGTTGTCTTAATAACATGCTCCTCGTGTCAACAGATTGGCCAGTAATATGTTCCCTCACAGTAAATACACTTTTTCTACCAACTTCCACTCTGGAGGGCAAGTGTTTCCACCCCCCCACCCCAAATCACTGTAAGAGAATTTTGTATCCTGCTAACTGGAGCACCCAACCCCACATTCCACACGAGTATGAGAAATGATTTGGGGATTTTAAACGTTTCCATGAATTAGTCATAACTGGATCAGAGATACTGAGTGAACTGAGTTTACTTTCCTTGATGCTTGCTTGATTCAGTGATTTCCCATGTGCTTTCTTCTAACCGTTGATTTTTTTTTTTTTTTTTTAGGGATTAAAAGTCTTCTGCTTTGAGACAACTCTGGGGCAACTAACCAAAGAAACTAGGAATCAAATTAGGGGAGGGGTGTTCTTCCAATGCCTGCTTCTTTGTGGGTCTCCACATGTGTTTTGGGGCCAAAAATGGTGCTCAACTCAGCTTCGGTTGTTGCTGAACCAGTGCCAGTTCCAAAGACAAACTGAACTCTTCCTAACCCAGTGAACTATATGTTAAGAAAGAACAAAAGTGTTTATTTGGAAATCCTTCATGTGCTCAATGAATGACTGCAATGAGTATCAGTTACAGATGCAGAAGGCCTGAGAGGAACAGTCAGTGACTCCTCTCCCGACCCCCCATGGGAGCTTTAACCTCTTTCAAAGCCCTTCCAAAGTTGCAAATATTTTAATGAAATAAAATTTTTTTCATTGTGAAATATGTCATACAAATAAAAAGAATACATGATAAAGGTACATTTTAAAGGCTAATAATAAGGTAACCATTCATGACGTTCGCCATCCAGGGTGAAGCAATAGAGCCTTGTCATGAATGTGTCGGTGGCACATTGAAGTGGCTACTGGAGGTGTGTCCCCTTGGTGAGGCCATGGTATCGCAGGCAATCCCTCCTTGTCCAGATGTGGGGGCTTGGAAATTGCCTTAAGAAGTCAAAAAGCACAGGTATTTGCAGGCTAGGTTTGTGAGTTCTTTGGCCAAATTCCCTTAGGCTTCTTAGGTTGCTTGCTTCTGGCCAGTTCCATGTTGGAATGACCACAACTAAAGATCTGATGTAAAACAGAGCTATTCAGGCAGTGTGCTGGGCATACGGTTTAGGCACTGATTAGGTTACAAACACATCCAATATATTGCTCCCCTGAGCCTCTGTTCGGGATGATGGGAGTATGCAGGCCGGTCACCATTGGCTCTGAGTAACCTCATTCACATGCCCCTATGGGCCACACAAATATTATATTATATTCCGAGCGCATGATGTGAACAAGGTTGAAAAACACTAATCTAAGCAGTTTTACGGTTCTGGAGTTTTATTAATGATCTCTGTGCTCTGCCAATCCGGCTCTGCTTCAACTTATTGGCAGCTACCTTGAAGTCATTCAAAATAGAAGAACTGAAGGGGAAGGCTGTGTCAGCATGTGAAAAACCTGCCAAAGTATCTGAGACAGATTTGCCAAATGGTTTGCCCCAGGCCCCAGATTTTCAGCCTGCCATGAGCTCATTCTCGCAAGCCTACAGTGTGTCTTTCCAGCAAATGTCACCTAGATTCTGTTTCTCCAGTTCCACTTCCAGGGACTAAATCTGTATCTGTTATGATGTAGATATTGTATCAAAGACCCAAAATAACAGTGGCTCAAAGCAGACAGGAGTTTACTTTCCTCGAACATGACAGTTATCACGTAAGCAATCCGAGGTGTTTACCGTGTCCAGGGCCCACACTCCTATTTTGTTGCTCTTCCTTCAACACATGGCCTCTGTCTCATGGTCCATCTCTGGCTCTTGCCCTCACATCTTCATTCCAGCCAGCTAGAGGGAGAAAAAGATGGACCTGGATGGTTGGCCCTTTCCTTCCAAGGGCATGACCCAGAGGGTGTACTTACCGCTTCTGCTCTTTTTCCTTTAGCACGAGCTTGGTCACACAACTGCAACTGAGTGTCAGGGAAGCAGGGAACTATAGTCTTTACTTTGGATAGCAAAGTACCTATTTAAGGGAAGAAAAAAATAAGTCCACATATTAGAAGGAAAGTAGCTGTCTCTGCCACAGTCCTTATGATTTTTCTCTGTTTGATCTGGTAGTTAACTGCATCTGCTGTTAAAAATGTTCTATGCTGGTAGATTTGTCAATTTCTCCTTGGGTTCTGTATGTTTTAATTTACATATTTCTAAGCTACAGTATTAGGTGTATACAAAGTTAGACATGTTATATCTTCCTGGTGAAATTAACCATTTATTAATACACTGTGATCTTTATCTCTTATAAGAGTTTGTCAAATTCTATTTTATCTAAAATCAATGTTTTTACCTCCCTCCTTGTGGTTAGATTTTGCTTTATATATCTTTTGCTGTCATTTTATTTTCAGTCATTCTAAGTTCTTATATTTCTGTTTCTTATAAACAGCAGATAGCAAAAAATTTTTTGATATTCAGTTAACTTCTTAGTACTATACTACAATAATTTATTCATCTAGTATTCTACAAACATTTGGGTTGTTTCTAGTCTTTCTCTATTACACATCGAGCGGCAACTTTTTATTTTTTATTTTCTTTAAAGATTTTATTTATTTATTTTTGCAAGAGAGAGAGAGCGCATGAGAGCACTCTAGCAGGGGTGAGGGGCAAAGGGAGAAGCAGGCTTCCCGCTGACCAGGGAGCCTGATACAGGACTCGATCCCAGGACCCTGAGATCATGACCTGAGCTGAAGGCAGACACTTAACTGACTGATCCACCCAGGCACCTGAGCTGCAACATTTAGTCATGCGCTGACATCAATTTGTATTTTTTTTCTGACATATCTTCAGAATAGATTCCCCCAAACAGGATTGATCATATGAATTTTCCAGCTATTCTCCTCCAGTCAGTCAAAGCATTTTGTCAGACCATCAGTAGTACGTAAGAATGTCTGTTGGTCCATAGCATCACCAGCAATGGAAAAGGAGGCACTTTGATATTTTTACCAATTCGGTAGCTACAAAGTATTATCTCTGTGTACCTATATTATGACCAAAGTTCATGATCTTTCAGCACCTTGCCCTGTGTTAAGCAGTCATTTGCATTTATTTTATCTATGAACTGCCAGCAATACTTCAAATTATATTTTTGGCCTGAGCATCTTTGTTTTCACATTTAAATGCAAGCACCCACACTATTCCTTATGTCACACATATGAGTGAAACCATATGATAATTGTCTTTCTCTGCTTGACTTATTTCACTTAGCAAAATCCCCTCCAGTTCCATCCATGTCTATGCAAAAAGTAGGTATTCATCCTTTCTGATGGCTGAGTAATATTCCATTGACCATATGAGCCACATCTTCTTTATCCATTCATCCGTGGATGAATGGCTCCTTCCACAGTTACTGAGGGTTAAAGAAGGGAGGCGTTGGGGGGATGGGGTAGTCAGGTGATGGGCATTAAGGAGGGCATGTGTTGTGATGAGCACTGGGTGTTATATGAAACTAATGAATCATTGAATACCACATCAAAAATTAATGATGTGCTATATGTTGGCTAACCGAACATAATAATTAAAAAAATAAATGCAAGCACCAAAATCAGGTAATCGGAGGCTGTCATAATGCATCTCAGAGTAGCCTGTTTTTGTTTTTCTGCTCTATCAGAAGATTCAGCCAATGCTGAGGCTGCAGGAGCCTTGTGGGAGGGTAGAATTTGGCTGATTCACACTGTAGTCTCACTCCTTTGGGTCCACTCTCTGTAAAGCTTCTAACCTGGAGCTCCTTCTTGACCTCCAGATGTGTTTCCTGTCCCCCTCTCACCTGTGGCTTGTTGAAAACCAGTTTTGGGGACAGTAGGGATGCAAACCTTAATGTCCGTGATAGCTTATTTCAGAGCAATTCCACCATTTTTATATCAAACCTGTCACTTTTTTCTCTTTATTAGCTACTCAGCTTTGGTTTTAAAAAGAACTGTTTGGAAAACAATTTTATCCAGCATTTTCAAGTCTTCAGAGTTGTATCCTTACAGATATACATATGAATATTTGATTACAGTTTATGACCTTTATTATACAGTCAGGTTCATGAAGATAGGAGCAATGGCTTCTTTGCTCACATCTGTGCTCCCAGGGTCTAACACAGGACTAGTGGGTGCTCCACAATAATTCTTGAATGAATCTGGATGAATGTGAGCAATATAAAGCCCCTGGAGATGAACGGGACAGCAGGTGGCATCAAGAAGCAAGTTCAAACACTAGGAGCACAGCAGGACCTGAGACAGGCAGGCAGCTCACAGAGTTGTGCATTTGTGCCAGAAATCAATACGACACTGAAGTAGGGGCTGATGCAGCGATTTATAAGCGACATAGATCAATTGAAAAAATGAATTACCCATGGTTATTGACTAGTAGAAATAAAATAATAAAGTTATTCCCGTTGCCTATTTATTTACGAACTAGAGACGATGTGACCAGGAAGGAAATCTGAAGCTGGTGTTGTGAAGGGAAGAAAGGAAGAAGAAACATCTGAAGGATCCCCTCACGAGTGGCTGAACAAGAGGCTGGGAAAACCAAAAAGAGACCAATGACCCGCTTCCTGCCAAGATGGAGTAAGGAGGACTAGATTTCTATTCCCTTCCTGAATGCACACTCTTAAGAAATAAATAGCCAAACAAACCTATGAAAAATGTTTTTCAGACATTAGACAGCACACGGGGTAGTGCAGTTGTCTCTGAGAGAGAGAGGAAACAAGGAAGGGGCATTGTGTTTTTACCCCAGCTTGCTGCTTGGAGACAGTATCCAGGTCCCACTCTGGGAAAGGAAAACGCAAGTAGTCTTGAGGTCCCTCGGAGTTGGGAGATTGAGGAGGCATTTCTGAAGGTCCAGGCAGCTAAGGTTCGTAGCTCAGGTATCAGAGAGCAGGGAACCGTGAGGAGCATGAACTCTGCACATCGGCATACTAACCAGTTTATGTGTGTGAGGAAACTATATGAGGCCAGGGGAAAAACTACCAGAAAATTTGCAGGTGGGGCCATCCTGGAGCTTACACAGATCTGGGATAGATCCTGTTCCTGCCGCCAGAGTAGACAAACCTTGTGGCTCCTGGGATGTTGGGCAGAGTGCTCAGAAGGCAATCACCTTAATGGTGGTGCATAATCTGCCCTATGATAAGGGTTCCTCTGCTCTCACTCTATAAAGCTTAAAGAGCAAGCCTCAACAGGATGGCTGAAGGGCTGCCCAGAACATCATCCCTGCTTCTACTGGCACCGCCAAGGTTATAGACAAGGTCATCCCTGAGCTGAATGGGAAGCTCACTGGCATGGCCTTCCATGTCCCCACACCCAACACATCAGTAGTGGATCTGACCTGCCACCTGGAGAAAGTTGCCAAATATGATGACATCAAGAAGGCAATGAAGCTGGCATCAGAGGGCCCCCCTCAAGGGCATCCTGAGCTACACTGAGGACCTGACACCCATTCTTCCACCTTTGATGCTGGGGCTGGCATTGCCCTCAATGACCACTTTGTCAAGTTCATTTCCGGGTATGACAATGAATTTGGCTATAGCAACTGGGTGGTGGACCTAATGGTCCACATGGCCTCCAAGGAGTAAGAGTCCCCAGACCACCAGCCCCAGCGAGAGCAAGAGAAAGAGGGAAGCCCTCAGCTGCTGGGGAGTCCTTGCCCCATCTCATTTCCCAACACACTGAGAATCTCATGACCTCTACACAGTTTTCATCCCAGAACTCCTGAAAAAGAGGAGGGGCTTGAGGAGCTCTACCTTGTCATGTACCATCAATAAAGCCTGCTGTATCCTCCTCCCCCCAAAAAAGAAAGCCTCAAAAAGATTCAGGAATTTCGAAGTGACTTACATGGATCCCAACACCAAGTCCATGGGTATGTTTTTAAATAAAAGAATATCCAGCACCCAGGAAGGTAAAATTAAAAACATCTGGCATTCAGTCAAAAATTATCAATCATTCAAAGCAGGAAAATGTGACCCATAATGAGAAGAAAAATTAGCTTATCAAAACTGACCCATAAATAAAGAAGATGATGGAATTAGTACCAAGTACATTAAAACAGTTACTACAACTATAACTTACATACCAAGAAGGTAGAGAAAATGTAAGCATGGTAAGGAGAGGTATATAAGATCTTTTTAAAAAATAGAAATTTAACTTGAAGTATGAAAAACGTGAAGTTTGAAAATGGAGCTACCCTATGAGCCAGCAATTGCACTATTGGGTATTTACCCAAAGATACAAATGTAGTGATCCAAAGGGGCACCTGCACCCCAAAGTTTATAGCAGCAATGTCCACAATAACCAAACTATAGAAAGAGCCCAGATGTCCATCGACAGATGAATGGATAAAGAAAATGTGGTGTGTGTGTATACACACACACACACACACACACACACACACACACACACACACACAATGGAATATTATGCAGCCATCAAAAAGAATGAAATCTTGCCATTTGCAATGACGTGGATGGAACTAGAGGGTATCATGCTAAGCGAAATAAGTCAATCAGAGAAAGACAATCATCATATGATCTCACTCATATGTGAAATTTAAGAAACAAAATAGAGGATCATAGGGGAAGAGAGGAAAAAATAAACAAGACAAAATCAGAGAGGAAGAAAAACTGTAAGAGATTCTTAATCATAGGAAACAGACTGAGGGTGGCTAGAGGGGAGGGGTGTGGGGGGATGGGGTAACTGGATAATGGACATTAAGGAGGGCACGTAATGTAATGAGCACTGGGTGTTATATGAGACTGATGTATCACTGACTTCCACCTCTGAAACTAACAACACTTTATACATTAATTAATTGAATTTAAATTGAGGGGGAAAAAAGGAAAACCCAAAGTTTGAGATGAATCATACACAGGATTGGATTAAAATATACTAGATCATAAAAAAAAATTATCTGTGAATTTAAAGATACAGCCATAGAAATGACCCACAGTGAAACATGGAAAGGAAAACATCTGAAAAATAGTGAACATCAGTTGAAGGACTTTATGTGCACCTAATATATGTATGATTTTGATGGAACTGTGGTCTATCTTGATTTTGGTTATGGTTATATGATTGTATGTTTTCAAAATTTATCAAACCATACACTAATATTGGGTGATTTTGCTGTATGTAAATTATATCTTAATAATAATAAATAAACAACTAGGAAAAAAGTGACCAGTAGCAAGGAGCTGGACCAAACTGAACTCTGGCAATCTAATCTAATCTTAGAGGGGTTTGCATTTGGTACATCCCTCATGTTCTGCATTCAGTGTTTTTCCTTTGACTACCTCATGGGCAGAACAGTGAAGGCTCTCTGTCCTGGCTCTGCCCTATTTAACAGTAAGAACTTAGACACATTACTTAGCCTCTCTGGGGCTCAGTTTACTCATCTTAAAAATGGAGATAACAGCAATTCATTTACTCGCACATGTAGTCCTGCATCGAGCAACACATATTGAGTGCTGACTCCCCGCCAGGTACTGTGCAAGATATTGGGGGGAAGGGACACCGTGTTTGCCCTCAAGGTGCTTGATCACAGAGTCACAGAGTAAATGAGAGCAATGGAACCAGGCAGAAATCATTTAGTCCAACATAAGAATATGGAGGTCTCAAGAGTGAGAATGACTTGCTCCAAGGGCTTTGATTTTGTGAGTGACAGAGTTTTGAGTACAAACCAAGTCTTCTTGTCTAAAACACAGACTTACTGTTAATAACATGCCAGGTTGATAAAAAGTTGTTTGGGTTTTTTTTTTTTTTTTCTTCAGTGAAAGGTATTTCCTCTTTAATCTTGGAATGAAAATGTAAAATCAGTGGATGCTTGCAGAAGGGAAGTTTTACAGGTGATGAAATGATGATGATGAAGATGATGATGGTGATGATGATAATGAAGATGATGATGATGATTTTACCTGGACTGTGTTTTTAAAAAACTTTAACCAGTCATCTACATTTTAAAGAAGTAGGAATTTTACAGAGAAGTTGAAACGGTTTAGTTTTCCTTAAAGAATTTTAATATCTGGCTCTACTGGTACTGAAACTCACCTTCTGTTGGGGTGACAATCTCTGAAAGTAATTATCAGCTGCCCCAAGCAGCAGGGGTCTGGGCTCTCCAGCACCAAAGCCCTCACCCTGCTCACCTCTTGTATTTCTGTTACCTGCTTGGCCCTTAGGACACATTATATTTTGCCTTAAACTTATAAGATTGCTGCTTTTACTTACCACTCCACACTGGTTATATTGGGCATCTCAGTCTTCCTAGTGGTTTTCTGAGGCAACAAACAACACAAAATATCAACAAGATGGGCCCCAAGCCAGGCCGTAATGATACCTCGAGGAAACTCAAGGCCGCAATGAGAGGCATCTCTGGCCGCACTCACAGCTACAGGACACGAATCTTTATATAAAAATAAATGATTAGGGGCACTGCTGTTCTGTTTTGATTTGTAAATTAATTTTAAATATTTGATTTTTACTTGCCCTTTCAATTCAAGGGTCTACATAGCAAGAGGTAATTTTTATTTCCCCCCTTTTGGCCATTTTTTTCTGGCTTCATGTTAGAGTTCAATCTAGTTCCATAAACCTGCATTACAAGGCAGCCATGAGCACTGAAAGGTGCCAACAAGTCAAAGTGACTCTCAAGAACTAGGCTCTTCCTTTACTGGGAGGACAGAAGTGTTTAAACCATTGTCAAGCAAATCTGTCCATGCTTTCTCAAGTGTTTATAAAAGGATAAAGTGGATTGTGCCTTAGAGTTGATGTGCCCGGTCTGAGTGCCTGGATAATCTCAGTGAGCTTTAAGCCCCATTACTGCAACCAAACCAAATTGCTGCAGCCCCATACCAAAATATGTCCCCACAGCTCATGCAACAAATGCCTTTCTGGAAAAGGCACTGCTGAAATGTCAGAGCAAGCTGAATGCCTAACACTGCATTTTAATAGCAGCAACCCAGAGGGTCAGTGTGCAAATCTAACTTCTGTGTCCACTCTTGGCCACGGACTCAGTGGAGTTGGCAATCTTGGGCTGGCGTGGGGTCTCTGGGTGAAGGGAAAGGATGTGCTTGTTGAATGGTATAAAATTGTGTAATGTGTCTCTAAATCCAATTACTGGTGTTCTTATAAGAGTAGATACACAGACGGGGCTCCTGAGGGGCTCAGTCAGTTAAGCATCCAACTCTTAATGTCAGCTCAGGTCATGATCTCAGGGTTGTAAGATCAAGCCCTGGGTCAGGCTCTGTGCTCAGCATGGAGTCTGCTTGTCCCTCTCCCTCTGTACCTCCCCAAGCTCACACCCTCTCTCTCTCTCAAATAAATAAATGAAATCTTAAAAAAAAAAAAAGTTAAGAGCAGATACAGAGAGACAAAGAGGAGATGCACACAGAGGGAAGAAGGCCATGTGAAGATGGAGGTGAACATTGGAGTGACAGGGAAGACCAAGTACTGCTGGCACCGACTGCAAGCTGGGAAGCGGTAGGAAGGATTCTTCCCCAAAGCCTCCCTCAAAGTCAGCATGGCCCTGCTGACTCCTTGATTGGACTGCTAGCCTCCAGAACCGTGAAAGAATAAATCTCTGTTGTTTTAAGCCATCTGTTTTGTGGTGATTTTTAAGGCAGCCCTGGGAAATGAGGGCAAACTGTAACGGAAGTAGGCCGTCTAAAAGAGAAGGACTGCTGATGCTGTCCAGTCCGGGGCTTGGGCTGGAAACAAGTTCAGGACGACATAAGGCCCTTGGAGTATGTGGGTTCAAAGAGGAGAGAATGGGGTAGAATCAGAAAAAAAAAAAAACTTAGCAAAATTCAGTAGGACTGTGATACACAGCACACAGTAGAGAGCAGATAGTATTCAAAAGCCAAAAATTTAGGACCAGGTATCTGAGACAATGCCTTGTTTCATCAGCATTGTCTAAATTTGTGGGTAGAATAATATCCCAGTGCCTACAGTCTATAAATCCATAACAACTACATTAAAAAAAACCTTGATGAATTGGGTAGGAAGATGGGGAGAAGTCAGAAGTCAGAAAGTGTGAGAAGGAGAGAGAGACAGAGATATCTTTTCAAGAAGAGATAGGAATGCTTATGTGATGTGATTCATGTGGTTCAGTGTCAGAATAAAGTTGCAGTCAAAAGAGCGCTGTCCATGTAATCAAAAGCAATTTAGAAATAACTCATGTCCTTTTTTATGTTTCTCTTAACACCAAAAAAATAAAAAGACACAATTTCCAGCAATACTTACTTAAAGCTCCCATTTTTTTTTTTTTTTTCCTGCTCTGAACACTGCCCTCACATGCCACAGTTGCTTTCTTCCGCTTGGGATTCTTCCCAAATCCCTCCGCATCTTCTTTTTATGTGCCTCTTTCCATTCTCTTCTTTCCTCCTTTTCCTCTAGATTCTCCACTACGATAGTTTAAGGATCAGTCTGGCCAGGCAGGACCTTCCTAGGGGGAAGTGCATAGATTGAGCAGATCAAACCATCTTCTTGACTAACTAGGGGTTCAGGGTAAGACTGGGGACATCCAGACATGAGCGATGAGGACATATATTGTCGGGAAGAGGCACAGATTGTGTTTAAACAGTAACCCATGCTTCTTCTGCCTCCAAGCTTGAAAGAAAAGGTTTTGATCTTTGACACTAAGCAAGTAGATCTCTAAATGCATGAAATACTGGTGTATTTAATTCCATCTCCAAAGTGATACAAGTCTTCTGGATTTGTTGGCATGGGGATGGGAGAGTCAAGGGAAAGCAAAATAGTAAGATGCTGGGGAATAATGTTGCCTGAGTGTTTCTCCATCTAGGGCTTGGCTTGGAAAGTGTGTAGTCCTGACTGTGGTAATGTCCCTTCAGCCTACCTCTGTTTTCAAAAGCAGTTCTTGAAAGAAAGTACAGAATCAGCTTATAATGGTGGCATCCTATGACAAATGACAAGCTTCTTCTGTCAATCTTCCCACCTTCTGCTTCAAGTCTGTATCTAAAAGTTGTAAAACAACCAGAATTACAGGGAAGTATGCTCTCTGAGGACTGAGCCAGTGGTTACCTGGGACAAGCAGACATACCAGAGGCGTACCCACGAAAGCTCTATAGTTGAATAAACCTCATTTCCAACTAAGGTCTCTTGCTTTTGGAGTCTACAGATTGTAGGTTACAGATTGGAGTCTACAGGTTGGAGGTTACAAATCAGAGTCTACAGATTGGAGGTTACAGATTGGAGTCTACAGAGAAAAAATGAAGAGCTCCAGGGGCAATGGTGATCTAATGGGGTGGAGGCGGGGCAGGGAGTAAGAGCCAGCAAAGGGACTCCGAGCATATCTCCCCAAATTTTGCACCCTAAGCTTCTCACTTGCCCCACCCTAGTCCTAGCCATACTTAGCTCTCCCTTTCTTCCCAGCCTTGGGTCCCCATCTTTTCACACCTAGCAGTGGTAAAGGTCCACTGTTACCAGCTTCAAGGTATTGTGCTCTCTCCATTTCCCTAACATTTACTCCCAGCTATGTAAATACTCCCATTTTGGAGGAAGTCATCAAGAAGACGTGACAGCCAGTTGACCCAAGGGTTGGATCTGGGCAATTGGAGGCTCCTCATCCCTTGCTCTGTCTTTGGAATGTGGGTTCCACTTGGCTTCCCCACTTCCAGAAGTTTCTGCAAGGACATGGCCTTGAGATAGTAATATGATATTGAGACCATCTTCATGGTATACTTGACTTAACCTAGTTAAGGCTGCTACATAGTTTGAAGATTTGGTGGGCAGACGTGGAGATCTACTCATCTTCTGGCCACCCAAGACAAGGCTCATATGTAAGTTCTCTTATTTTTTAAACCTGCCATTTACCAGTCTGGAGCACCCTTCCTCTTTCTTCAGTCTTTCCCACACTCTGCATATTGGAGTCAGTTTCAAATTATATTTGGGAAGCCACCATGGAGGTTGTGAACCAGCATCCCATTATTAAATTTTGTTTAAATTACTCAGTTGGAGTGTACCACCTATTTGCTTCCTATATTCTGATTGACATGTGTATTTTAAATGCTCAGGAAGTAATCTTCAGTATTAGTTTGGTGGGATAACCAGTCCCCATGAATGTCCAAGAGTTCAGTCATTTTTTAAAGAGTGCTATTCAAATGGATGAACTTCCCCAGCATGTGCCTTGGTCAAGGGAAGTCTAAGACTACTGCTCACCCTCCTGATGGAAAGCTGATACTTTTCACTCCCTCTGAGTTGTAACTGGAAGGATCTGTATCCTACTATAGGACAAACACAAAGATGGCTGAGCACAGCATCACTTTGACAAATTAAGGAATGTTATAGCTTCCCAAATCAATGTCTTCCCTCAACCACAGAGTTTAAACTTCGGTCCTAATCTTAGACAAATACTTTTAAGAGCAAGCTGTATTTGACTCGGATGAGAAAAGAAAGAAAAAAATTAACATTATCCACCAGGGGATCCATTTTCCATACTTGCTCTGATTAGTAATCAGTTTGAATAATGCCTTCCAAGGATGATTGAGTTGAATTTTATTCAGAAAGTTTGGGCTTTTATTATGTGATTCCTTCTGAAGCTTTCCGTATAAAGAAATAGCACTGTCAAGTTCATGGTCCCTGAATGAGACATCACTCCAAATAGGAAACAAGATTAAACTTGACAAGCTTCTCCCTCAAAGTGGTTTGTTCTTGTTTTCATACATATGTAAAAATTGTATCATGGGACTTAGAAACATCAATACAGCAAGCTCCATGATGATATGATGATTAGAATAAAGTTGCGGAAAACCATTTGCTTTCAATCTTAAATATATTGTAAACCATTTAGAGGGGCCACATTAGCTTTATGCATTTGACTCCTGCTGGAAAAAGAAATCTAAATCATGAATGGATTATTAACTGAAGTAGCATAAAGATGATAACACTTAACTGAAAAAGAGACAGTCTACCTGGGTGACCACTAATCATGTGCACAGGGCTGGGTGGGTCCTCCAGTCCTTGGAGGTGAGTAAAGGACAAAGATGGAGTCCAGATCCATCTTCTTTCCTCTGTGTCTTTTCCTTAATGATCTCCTTAACAATTGGCTTCTTCACCTTTCCACAGTTGGCTCTAGCAGTAATGGAATTAGTAGGTTAATTTTGATCAGACATATATTAGAACCCCAGTCTCTCAAGTAACAGGAACAGAACTTATCTTGCGTTATCAAGCAAATCAGACTGCAAGCCAGCCAGGGGCTGAATTTCTAAGTGCTGACAACCATCCTCAGAGGGAGATAGTAGAGCGGGTGTTAGAGGTGATGAGCAAGAGTCTGGTGACATGACGCCCGGGGGCTCTGTAGCGTCAATGACATAAACTCCAACCCTGGCCATTATGAGAACCAACAATTCTCCTGCTTGTCTAAACCTTTTTAGGTGCTTTTCTGTAACTTCCAACCTGTAGAATCCTGACTAATCCAAAGGTAGTTGGAGTTTAGGTTTATTCATTCAGTTATGGAGCTATATCTCAGAGATGTCTCAAGTATGTCTGCTTGTCTTCTGTATACTCTTGGGACCGTGGGATACAATTTCAAGCCCAGTTTTCAGAGAGCTTGTTTCTCCGGATGCAACAGTTGAAAAAGCCTCCGAAACTGGAAATGATGATATTCTTTCGAGACCTAAGATATAAATTCAAAACATACTGGGCCAGTGTAGAGAAGAGATCATATCTGAGATTAACTTCAATATTAAATTAAACCCAACTATAAAGGCAAAGGTAGAAAGATAGATGGACGGAGAGGTAGGGAGGTAAGTGCATCCTGAGCTTTAATGTGCACCCAAGTCCCTGAAGAGCTTATTAAAATGCACAATCTGATTCAGTAGGTCTGGGTGGGGCCCAAGATTCTGCGTTTGCAGCAAGCCTCCAAGTACCACCAACGTTGCTGGTCCCTAAACCACACTTTGAGCAGTGAGGAGCTTTAGGAATCTTCCAAGAAAAGAAAATAGTCTAAAGAACAAACTAACAATAATGACAACAACAATAATAATACCTAACTGACCTTATTGTGATATCTAAAGAAAGAATTCATCAAATAGAAAGACAGGGAAGGAAGTCATCAACAATTATAAAAAAGAGTCAGAAAAGAAAAAAAAAAGAGAGTCAGAAAAGTAATGTCCAAAAAAGCTCAGTGTCTTGGCAAGAAGACACCCAGTTTTGTAGTTAATCCTTGTTGTGAGTATGGATGCTGTAGGTTCCCAATTTCTAATGACATTAAACTTCTGTCTTCCATAGTGAACTTTCCATGTTGATGAAAACAACGTTTTGAATTTTATTTGCCTCTTCGTGTGGTTCTTCACTAGGAAGAATATGGGCCCTCCAGGTTAAAATGAATAATCTGCCCCTTGTGAGACTTATGCTATTCCTTGTAAATTCTTAAATTGTCATTATGTTTCTAATAACAGCCTCTATGAGTTTAGTTTGGGTGACTCAGCATCCCTGGAGTTTCTGACACTCAAGTTGAATAAAATAAAATAAATAAAATGGAGAGTGTGTTTAAATCACCACATTTAAATGCTACCAAGTATGGTCTATTGGCAATAACCAGACAACCACCTCCCCAGCCTAGCCGCATCTGACACTGCCAGGTAATTTCTTAGAAATTTAACATGTCCTATACAGTGGTCAGGACACTGATCTTTAATTTGTTAACTGGTGTCATTTTATAATTTTCTTTGTTTCTAAGATTTTTTTTTTTCTTACTGGTCAAGTAGATCAAGTAGATTAGAAATACCCCTTCCCCATCTTCCTTGTTCTCTCCTGATGGCCTTGGAGAGGCTATTGCCTTATTTTCAGGACATTTTATCATTTGCGGTCCCATCAGGCCCTACCCCCTTTTCTATTTCTAGTCCTTTTCTATTCTTGGCAAAAACGGGAGTATTGTTGAAATAAGCTTCTATATAATTGATTGTGTGAGTGTGGTATTAGAAGGAAGCCACTCAAATTCACCTTTTCCATTTCTAAACCTCATATATCGGCATGTCACATATAATTCGGAACTGTTAGAAATGGAGGCGTTCACTCTGTGGGAGGCAGACACCCTTTAACTAATAGCCCTCACGGAGCTTCTTGCTTTTGTGTCCACATTAATACTATTCTCTTTAAACTGGCTGCTTTGGTGGCATCTTGTCAAATGATTCACTGGGGAATACAGAAAGGGGGCAGGATGGCCTTCAAGTCGCTCTTGGGTCAGTTGGTTATTTATCTTCTGTGCAACCATAAGATCAAATTAGTTTAGATGCTGCTGATACGTTCCTTTATTAATTTATGAAAATAACGAGGAACAAAAGCTGGGAAGATGGGCTAAAGAAAAATAATGGCTTATTATAGAGTCTCAGGGAGAAAATAAGAAAGGACAAACAATTTATTTTCACCTTTGCAGTTTATTGTTTCTGACTTTGAGGTGGTGTGGAAGTTTGGTTTCACGCATGTACACCTGCCATCATGTGAAAATGTGACTCAATTTTCATCGCACGTACACCATTGAGAACTTTGCTGTTGACTTTGTTCTTCTCTAAGCGCTGGGGAAGCTAAAGATAAGTGATCTGAGTTTTCTGCATCTCTCGTGAACCAAGTCAAATTTGTCTAAAAAGTTTCAGACCCAGCTGACTTTTTGTCAGTGAACCCAACTTTTAGGCTGCATATTAAGTATGTCATTCTACCTTATTACAAATCTCTTTCTCATTTCCTTTTTTCTACATGCATACATAAGCCCTTTTAAGATAAGATTTATGCTCTGGTTTGTGGCAGTTTTAATTTAACAGGATATTAATTGTTAAGCCTATCTACCAAATGTGTCTTTTTAAAGGACATAGAGAAATATTTTATCAAATGGCTAAATACATCCCTCATGATTGTTAAGATCTCCCTAGATCAAACCTTCCTCAGGGAAGGTCTTTGGAGAACTATTTTGCTGGCTGAATTTCCAACACAACAGCACATATGATTGTCAAGTACCCAAGACCAATGATTCCAAATGGAGGGCTTTGGAACACCAGTTCCTATTTCTCATAGACAGCAAATTCAGAAACAAAAACCTCCACCCACAGAGCATGAAGTTTCTTCCTATAAGCTTCCTGCTGATTCTTCCTACTATAGGTAGGAAGTTAACCTGGCTTTCAGGTCACAAACGTGAGGATGCATAGAGAGTATCAGTAGAAGGGGAAAAAAGACATGAGCCAGACTTTCAATGGTGTAAGAAAGGGAACACTAAATGTGCGTGTGGGTCAGCACAGAGGGCAAAGAATTCATGGGGTGTGGGAGGAATACTATGTTCCATACACATTGCACCATATGCAATCCCCAGCTGAATAAAGATGATGGATGGTCACAAAGACATCCAATTCACTGGCTTATTGAAAAGTAGTTCTGATGACCAGGCGGCCAGATGCAGGGAGGTCTCTTTCCAGTAGACCAAAGAGTATTTCCCATTCAGTTGGGAATGGCTTCTTAATTCTTTTTCCCCTCCCCTAAAAAAAGGTACTAGTTAGATCCAAAGGCAGGATACTTTAGTAGCCAATGGAAAGCATGCATGGTTTTAACAACAGAAAAATATTTGTCACTATTAAAAAATGTCAATTTCCTTAAAAACCACAGGCAGACATATGTACCATGATAGTTCCATAGTAGGAAAAAAATCTACATTTCAGAGACTGCTAATTGCTTCCCCAAATCCATTCTGACCTTCTTCCTTGGTAATGAGAACCCTAACATTTAGCAGTCATTAAAACTAACCTGATTAAAAAAAAAAAAAAACCCATTCTCCATGTGTCATGTGACTTAATTCAAGCCAGTCACATGAAAAACTCAGTGTTCTATGGAAATGAGACGAAATACACGGGGTATGTTCTGTTCACCCCTCCAAATCAATTCTACACCCTTCTCCATCATGCTTTCTGCCCTGGAAAATGGTATTTTATAGAATACATCAATGGGCTGCCTTGACCTCTGACTTCCGTTTGGGCCCGGCCAAGGAGACACCAAGAGGAGACTCTGAAGGATGGTAGGGGAGAAAGTTTGGGATCAAATGCATTGATGACATATTTGCAGTTCTTTTTGTCCCCAGGATATATCCAATGAGGGATTTACATTCAAAGTAGTTTGATTTAAAGTCATTTGGAAAAAAAACCTCTTTTCTGCCTATGCCAGGCTGTAAGTTGGCATGGTGTATGCCTTCACCAAAAGCCAAGCCTCCTGTATCATGGCCCTTCATGACAGCTACAGCTCTCTCTGTATCAGATACCCACTCTTCCCTCTCCCGGTCCCTTCAAGCCTACTGGTGGTAACAACTTCCCCAGTTGATAGTCCCAGGTAACTAGTTACTTTCCTCCTCGTTCTGCTCACTCTTGTCAGCAGTCCTTTTATAAAACCTGCTCATTTACCTCATTTGAGTATGTCATTAGGGCTGCACAATTCCCCTCCTCAATTTTTCTCCCCACTGGCTGGAATGCAGACATGATGATGAGGGCTGGAGCAACCATCTTGGACCATATGGAAGGAAGCAATGGATGGTAAAGCAGAAAGGTAAAAAGGACCCTTAGTCTTTAATGACCATGGACTGACATATCAGCTCCTGACGACTTAAATCTCTAGTTGTTTTTTATACCTCAGTCCTGCCCCTGAATGTCCTCTTAGTCACCACTGCTCATGTACCTCAAGGTCTATTTCCTCCATACCAGACGTCTCCACTTACTTAGTGGAAGCCTCCTTAGCCCAGGAGTGGTAGGTCCCCATTCAGTCTCTGCTCCTGCAGGGCAAAGTGGCCTTGTGGTCTTTTGTGCTTCCATAGTCACAAATAGGAAGTGAAACAAAAGCCTCTTTGCTCTTAGATTTCCCCTTGATTTATCTAAAATACCTTCCTGCTCCAGGACCTCTTTCTCTACTTCCAATTTTTTCTTCCCATAATCCATTGAGACTGGAAGGGACTGGCAGAGTTCCTTTGCCTTACATGGTACCTGGAATTTTCTCCACCCTTTAGCTTATAATAGGATTCCATGAGTAAGCTAGCTAGGCCTCATGTACTAATGGGAATATAAAGAAATTTAGAAAATCTAACTGATCATCTTGCAATGCACGCAAAATATTTCAATTTGCCAACCAAAGAGGAATCCCCCCTTTCTTCTAAAACACCAAAGCCCACTGCTTTAGTTTGTGTAGAAACCCGGGGGCAATAGAATTTAGGTAGGAAGATGCATCTGAAAACATTTAAAAGAATGTGATCCAATTGTATTAATATCCCCCGAGTCAAGCTCAGTGCCTAGCTGCACTTTATTGAGTGACTATAGGACCACCAACCATCAGACTGTTAGCTTGGCACTGGGAACATTAGAACCAAGGGTCACTCTCTTTAGGAGCTTAGGATCTATTTGGGAAGACGGCTGCTAGGTGACAAATGAACTAGGCGGTAGGTGCTTTAAAACACTGCCTCTCAAAATTAATGTTCATAGGAGTCATCTGGGGATCTTTTTTTAAATTTTTTTATTGTTATGTTAATCACCATATATTACATTATTAGTTTTTGATGTAGTGTTCCATGATTCATTGTTTGTTCATAACACCCAGTGCTCCATGCAGAACGTGCCCTCTTTAATACCCATCACCAGGCTAACCCATCCCCCTACCCTCCTCCCCTCTAGAACCCTCAGTTTGTTTTTCAGAGTCCATCATCTCTCATGGTTCGTCTCCCCCTCCGACTTACTCCCCTTCATTCTTCCTCTCCTGTTATCTTCTTCTTTTTCTTTTTTCTTAAAATATGTTGCGTTAATTGTTTCAGAAGTACAGATCTGTGATTCAACAGTCTTGCACAATTCACAGCGCTCACCGTAGCACATACCCTCCTCAATGTCTATCACCCAGCCACCCCATCCCTCCCACCCCCAACCACTCCAGTAACACTCAGTTTGTTTCCTGAGATTAAGAATTCCTCATATCAGTGAGGTCATGTGATACATGTCTTTCTCTGATTGACTTATTTCACTAAGCATAACACCCTCCAGTTCCATCCACGTCGTTGCAAATGGCAAGCTCTCATTCCTTTTGATGACTGCATAATATTCCATTGTGTATATATACCATTTCTTCTTTATCCATTCATCTGTCGATGGACATCTTGGCCCTTTCCACAGTTTGGCTATTGTGGACATTGCTGCTATGAACATTGGGGTGCACGTACCCCTTTGGGTCCCTACATTTGTATCTTTGGGGTAAATACCCAGTAGTGCAATTGCTGGATCGAATGGTAGCTCTAATTTCAACTGTTTGAGGAACCTCCATACTGTTTTCCAGAGGGGTTGCACCAGCTTGCATTCCCACCAACAGTGTAGGAGGGTTCCCCTTTCTCCACATCCCCACCAACATCTGTCGTTCCCTGACTTGTTAATTTTAGCCATTCTGACGGGTGTGAGCTGGTATCTCATTGAGGTTTTGATTTGGATTTCCCTGATGCCGAGCGATGTTGAGCACTTTTTCATGTGTCTGTTGGCCATTTGGATGTCTTCTTTGGAAAAATGTCTGTTCATGTCTTCTGCCCATTCCTTGATTGGATTATTTGTTCTTTGGGTGTTGAGTTTGATAAGTTCTTTATAGATTTTGGATACTAGCCCTTTATCTGATA
>NW_027397090.1:4100533-4209966 GCF_003265705.2 Callorhinus ursinus
GGAAGTTTTCCTTCCATTTCTATTTTTTGGAACAGTTTCAGGAGAAGAGGTATTAATTCTTCTTTATATGTCTGATAGAATTCCCCTGGGAAGCCATCTGGCCCTGGGCTTTTGTTTGTTGGGAGATTTTTGATGACTGCTTCAATTTCCTTAGTGGTTATAGGTCTATTCAGGTTTCTATTTCTTCCTGGTTCAGTTTTGGTAGTTGATACATCTCTAGGAATGCACCCATTTCTTCCAGGTTATCTAATTTGCTGGCATAGAGTTGCTCCTAATATGTTCTTATAATTGTTTGTATTTCTTTGGTGTTGGTTGTGATCTCTCCTCTTTCATTCATGATTTTGTTGATTTGGGTCATTTCCCTTTTCTTTTTGACCAGTCTGGCCAGGGCTTTATCAATCTTGTTAATTCTTTCAAAGAACCAGCTCCTAGTTTCATTGATCTGTTCTATTGTTCTTTTGGTTTCTAGTTCATTGATTTCTGCTCTGATCTTTATTATTTGTCTTCTCCTGCTGGGTTTAGGCTTTATTTGCTGTTCTTTCTCCAGCTCCTTTAGGTGTAGGGTTAGGTTGTGTATTTGAGACCTTTCTTGTTTCTTGAGAAAGGCTTGTATTGCTATATACTTTCCTCTCAGGACTGCCTTTGCTGTATCCCAAAGATTTTGAACAGTTGTGTTTTCATTTTCATTGGTTTCCATGAATTTTTTTAATTCTTCTTTAATTTCTTGGTTGACCCATTCATTCTTTAGTAGGATGCTCTTTAGCCTCCACGTATTTGAGTTCTTTCCGACTTTCCTCTTGTGATTGAGTTCTAGTTTCAAAGCATTGTGGTCTGAAAATAAGCAGGGAATGATCCCAATCTTTTGGTACCGGTTGAGACCTGATTTGTGACCTAGGATGTGATCAATTCTGGAGAATGTTCCATGGGCAGTAGAGAAGAATGTGTATTCCATTGCTTTGGGATGGAATGTTCTGAATATGTCTGTGAAGTCCATTTGGTCCAGTGTGTCATTTAAAGTCTTTATTTCCTTGTTGATCTTTTGCTTAGATGATCTGTCCATTTCAGTCAGGGGGGTGTTAAAGTCCCCCACTATTATTGTATTGTTGTCAATGTGTTTCTTTGCTTTTGTTATTAATTGCCTTATATAATTGGCTGCTCCCATGTTCGGGGCATAGATATTTACAATTGTTAGATCTTCTTGTCGGATAGACCCTTTAAGTAGGATATAGTGTCCTTCCTCATCTTTTATTACAGTCTTTGTTTTAAAATCTAGTTTGTCTGATATAAGGATTGCCACCCCAGCTTTCTTTTGGTGTCCATTAGCATGGTAAATGGTTTTCCACCCCCTCACTTTCAATCTGGGGGTGTCTTTGGGTCTAAAATGAGTCTCTTGCAGACAGCATATGGGTGGGTCTTGTTTTTTAATCCAATCTGATAGCCTGTGTCTTTTGATCGGGGCATTTAGCCCATTTACATTCAGGGTAACTATTGAAAGGTATGAATTTAGTGCCATTGTATTGCCTGTAAGGTGACTGTTAACTGTATGTTGTCTGTGTTCCTTTCTGATCTTTGCTGCTTTTAGGCTCTCTCTTTGCTTAGAGGACCCCTTTCAATATTTCTTGGAGGGCTGGTTTCGTGTTTGCAAATTCCTTTAGTTTTTGTTTGTTCTGGAAGCTTTTTATCTCTCCTTCTATTTTCAGTGATAGCCTAGCTGGATATAGTATTCTTGGCTGCATATTTTTCTCGTTTAGTGCTCTGAAGATATCTTGCCAGTCCTTTCTGGCCTGCCAGGTCTCTGTGGATAGGTCTGTTGCCAATCTAATGTTTCTACCATTGTAGGTTACATATCTCTTCTCCCGAGCTGCTTTCAGGATTTTCTCTTTGTCTCTGAGACTCATAAGTTTTACTATTAGATGTCGGGGTGTTGACCTATTTTTATTGATTTTGAGAGGGGTTCTCTGTGCCTCCTGGATTTTGATGCCAGTTTCCTTCCTCACATTAGGGAAGTTCTCTGCTATTATTTGCTGCAATATACCTTCTGCCCCCCCCTCTCTCTCTTCTTCTTCTGGGATCCCAATTATTCTAATGTTGTTTCATCTTATCGTATCACTTATCTCTCGAATTCTGCCCCGTGATCCTGTAGTTGTTTCTCTCTCTTTTTCTCAGCCTCTTTATTTTCCATCATTTGGTCTTCTATATCACTGATTCTCTCTTCTGCCTCATTTATCCTAGCATTTAGTGCCCCCATTTTTTATTGCACTTCATCAATAGCCTTTTTGATTTCGACTTGGTTAGATTTTAGTTCTTTTATTTCTCCAGAAAGGGTTTCTCTAATAACTTCCACGCTTTTTTCAAGCCCAGCTAGTATCTTTAAAGTCATGATTCTGAACTCTAGGTCCGACATCGTACTAATGTCCGTATTCAGTAGGTCCCTGGCTGACAGTACTACCTCTTGTTCTTTTTGCTGAGGTGATTTTTTTCATCTTGTCATTTTGTCCAGAGGAGAATAGATGAATGAGAGAACAAAATGCTAACAGGTTTACAACGTCCCCAGCAAATATACTGTATACAAATCAGAAAAGACCTGAAACGAGGGGAAAAGAAAGGGAAAGAAAGAAAAAAGAAAGAGAAAGAAAAGAAAAAAAAGATAAAAACAAAAACAGAACAATACAAAAAAAGCAGAATATGATCAAATATGATCAGGCTAGTGCATAGATCAGTGCCACACACTAGATTTTGGGCGTATTTTGGTCTGTTCGAAAAAAGTGCCTCCTAAAATTTTAAAGGAAGAAAGACATATATGTACAAAATAAGGGTTGATACAATGAAGGGATGGAAGATGACTGTAAAGATGAAAATTATAAAAGATTTTATAAAAGGACTTGATAAGAGGTTGTTTGAAAAAAGAAAGAAAATTTAAGAAAAAAAAAGGAAAAAGGGAGAGAATGTGATCAGGCAGGAGACTAGAACAAAGCCATACACTAGTGATTTAGAGTATATTTTGATCTGTTAGAAGAAACTGTATCTCAAAATTTTAAAGAGAGAACAACTTATATATATATGCCAAAAATAAGGGTAACTACTATGAAGGGATAAAATATGACTCTAAAAATGAAAAATAAAAAATGTTTTTTTAAAGGATTGATAAGATGTTGGTTGAAAAAGGGAAAAAGAAAAATAAAAAAAAAACAGTTAACAAAAATTAACTTTGATGAACTAATGAATCATGGTAAAAAAAAAAAAGCCATGAATTCTATGTGCAGTATTCCCCTAGCACTGGAGTTCTCCTGTTCTCCTTGATCGGTAAACTTGGTCTTGTCTTGCTGGCTGTTCGTGCTGATCTTCTGGGGGAGGGGCCTGTTGTTGTGGTTTCCAAATGTCTTTGCCGGAGGCTGAATTGCCCCGCCCTTGTCGGTCCGGGCTAAGCAAGCTGCTCAGGTTTGCTCTCAGGAGCTTTTGTTCCCTGCAAGCTCTCGGTACAGCTTTGGAGGACCATGGTGAAAATGGTGGCCTCCCAATCTCCACCCGGAGGAGCTGAGAACTCGGGGCCCGCTCCTCAGTGCGCCCCCGGAGAAAAGCAGTCACTCCCGTGTCCCCGGTCTCCGGCCGCACTCCGTGCTCACCCGGCCTGTGACCAAGCGTTGCTATCTCTGGCATCCGACCCCGTGTGGAGTCTCCAAACCCAGCAGATCCCTGCGGTGCGTTCTCGCGCCGCTCCTCCCCGGGAAGGAAGGGGAGTCTCCCCGGATCTGCCGCCTGCTGGGTCCCTGCTGGAGGAGCAGTGGCCCGACTGGGCCACGGATCACAGTTTATGGCCACCCCGAGCTGAGAGCCCGTGCCTCGGCTCCGTCTCTGCAGCCGGCTTCCCCCCTACAATACCTGGGAGCTCTGCTGCACTCAGGCACCCCCGGTCTTTCTGTGACCCCGAGGGTCCTGAGTCCACACTGTCCCGGGAGGATTCCACCCCCCACTTAGCCACTGCAGCGACGTCCCTCAGCGGAGCCGACTTCTAAAAGGTCCGATTTTGTGCTCCGCGGCTCTAGCACTTGCCAGAAGCGGCCGACGGAGGCCCCTCCCCCGCCGCCTATCCTCCCGAATATCGCCTCGGATTCACTTCTCCGCACGTCCTACCTTCCAGTAAGTGGTCGCTTCTCTGTTCAGAGAGTTGTTGCTACTCTCCTCTTCGATCTCCTGTTGAGTTCGTAGGTGTTCAGAATGGTTTGATCCCTATTCAGCTGAATTCCTGAGACCAGACGAAATCTAGGTCTCCTACTCCTCTGCCATCTTGCTCCGCCCACCCTAAATTTCCTTTTGAAAGGAATTTGTTTCTCATTGGAATTATAGTCCATGGAAACTACTTTGTAAAATGCTGCTGCAGATGCTTAAAATTTTGATGTCCTCAGGACACATTTGCACCCGTTCAGGACCTCTTAGAGAAAAAGTCTCCGGCAGCTAAGTTCTCCGCCCACACCCTCCAACCCCGGGACTGCGCCCGCGCCGCGCAGGACGTTGTGCTCTGGAATTAGCCCCCTTCAGTCATCTGGGGATCTTGTTAAACTGCAGACTGATTCAGTAGAGCTAGGGTGGGGCCAGAGAATTTGCAACTCTAACACGCTTTCACAGGATGCCGGAGCTGTGAGAACGTGGACCTCATTCTGGAAACAAAATTAAGGAGAGCCACGGAAAGCAAGGCTTGGCACAGAGAGGATTGACCTGAACCCTAACAAACAAACAAACAACAACAACAACCGAAGAATAGAATAGAGAGAAGCAGAGGACATACAGAGAGAGAGAAACAAAGAGAAGGAAAGAGGCAGTCTGGATGGGAGTGGTGGTGTGAGCAAATGTTGGGAGGCAGGACTATCTCCAACATGCCTGAGGGTTGGTAAGCAGACCAATGGGAACAGAGCAGGTGAGGAGACCTGAGGGAATCTGGTTTCCATCTGTTGATGGAAACCAGATTCGGAATGAAGCATGCATTGGGTGAATGTCACACGCAGGCTCTGCCAGCAATGTCATCAGATTAAAGGCCATCAGTAGGTTTTGGTGTCTCAGCAACACCGGGACAAAGAACGTACTGATCCAGTACAGACAGAATCCATACCAAAAAGCCCAGTTAGTCATGGACTTCGTCTTCAGCCACGCTAAGGGAGAGGGCTTCTAACTTCCCATAGGAGGAAGAGAAATCTAGTCCTGCTGGGCTTCTTTAGCACCCATCTTTTCCCCTCCCACGTGGCCACAGGGCTTTAGTAAATTCCATGCTCTTGAAGTCATAGCGACAGCCATCCCCAAAAATCCATGCCTGGTGCTTCTCTTCACTTGAAATACCCAGAAGACAGCCGGGAGGAGAGGAGAGAGCTTAGAGTTCTCCATAAGGAAGCACAATACTCAGCTTGAAAATCAAATCCAGGCCATTTTGATCGAAAACGCAGGAAGCACTAGTCATTATTGCTACCCAGTCTTTCCCACTAATAGACAGCAGGCAGTTGGCCACCAGTGCTTGGAGGAAGTCAGGTCGTTTTATTTTTAGCTCAGTACAGAAGGGGGAAAAGATCCAACCTGTTTACACCAGAGAGTCGGTCCTTGCAAAGCCCTAAGCGCCACTGCCCTGTACTGGAGGCATTTGCTACCTCTCGAACACAGAGACGAGATGACAGAGGTCTTCACCTGCCCTTGGCTGGACCACAGATGAGGATTGGAGGATGTGTTGTTTCAATTTGGTACAGCTGAAAAGTCAACATTACTTACCAGCCTGAAATTCAGCTGCCAAGATTTGGTCTCCAGAAAAATGCTTCTTACCGGGTCTGTTGAAAAATCTGAATGCCAAAGAGGTTCTTTTGTTTATGTCCCCTTCCTGCTTTGCCAAGAACCCTCCCCAGTCTCATTCTGTTTGGGGATCATCTCCCCTCCCTTTACCCCTTTTTCTTTTTTTGTAGAGAAAATAACTCAATAATATAGAAAACTAGGTGTGCTGCTACTATGAGGATTGTAATTGGCAATCCCCAGATTTAACCTTGAACCAGAGCTCTTCCCCTACCTGCCACTGGAGGAGGTCATTGACAGCTCGGTGACCCTTGTGCTAGACTCTGGCAATAGGAGGCTCCTTTCTCCCTCCCCTGTCCTTGGAATATATGTTCTGCCTGCTGTTCCCCCAGGGGGAACCGTTTCTAAGAACGCAGCCTTGAGAGAGTAATGTGATGTTGAGACCACCTGGAAAAGACTGTGTCGGTGACTGAACCCTGGTAAGACCTCTATAGAAACTCTGAAGATTCTGGTGGGCTGTTGTGGAGATCTACTCATCCTGCTGCCTCCCAAGACAAGCCTCACATGTAACTGCCCTTGCTTATTAAAACAGTCACCTACCAATCCAGAGTGGTCTGCCTCTTTTGTGGGGGGTCTCTCCCTGTCGTTCTCCTAAGGGGCCAGTTTCAGATTTCATCCCTGGGAAATTCTCAAGTTCGCAAACCCACACCAGTGCTGTAACATCAGACCTGCGCTTTGCAGGACTCGGGACTACCACATGGTTCACGGGTAGCCTCTGCACCTGCTCTCAATCCCACCCCGAAGAAGGCACCCTTGGCACATCATGTCTTCCCCTTGCCCTTCTAGCTGCTGTACTGGGTAGTCATGAGACTTGGGAGAGGACAAAAGAAGCAGAGGTGGGAAGAGGAGCTGTAAAGTCCTCACACGAAAACCTAAAAGTAGGTAGGATGGGCAATGGCTTTCCGGATGTAATGAAGGTTCACGAGAGAGCTTCCAGATGAATCCTTCAACGGCCTGCCCTCCCGTGAGCAGACTGACTGGAGGAAGACCTAACACATTAACTAGACACACTCTTTGCTAGGATTTCTTTGTCATGGTAGCTAACACCAGATGTAAGGCTTCCAAGGGACTAGGGCATAGGAGGCGTAAGTTTTGTCCGTGAATGAAACTCACACCAGGAAGCAGTGTGAGAACTAGAAGCGTCGATAAAAAGGGGGAAGGATCAAAGTGTGGAAGAAAACCTTGCAGGAGACAGACTGCTAGCATGCAGGAGATAGATTCCTTCCATTTCACTGACTACTGACGTGCGGGTCCAAGGTCCTGGTGTTCCCTTTAGAGCCTTTCTGCCATCACTTTCCTGAGTCAATATATTTCAAAGCTAAAAGAGGCCACTTTTATTTACTGATTACTGCTTATATCCCTTGCATCCTGCTGCTTCTGCTAATCATGTCTGGGTTTGCTGGTCTACCACAGGGCCAACGCAGGAACAGAAAAGACTAGGGAGGAGTAAGGGATAGCTGATCAAATGTCCCTGGGACGAAGGCCACCAGACCTGAAGAGCAGAGGTGTTTGGGTAGGAGAACAGGAAAGGCAGTGGGGAAATACTCATACCGTAAGGGTGAAAAACCCCCATATTAGAGTCAAACAAACTTGGAATTAACGATCATCTGACTTGAGAATTTGAACACACCCCCAGAGTCACTGAGATCTCACTCCTACCATCTGCTTTCATACCCTTCACAGCTGATGGATCATAACAAGGTCCACATTTGGATATCTCCCATCCTAAAGGAGTGCTTCCTGATGCTGCCACCATGTAAAAATTATATAGCGCCACGCACCCGCAATTTCTACTTTCCATCTAATATCAAATTTAAAATCCAAAAATAAACTATAGTATATCAAAAAGTCACTTGCTCAAACCCAAATGATGGGGCTTTATTTACTAAATAAAGACACTCACTTTATCTTGCTCATGCTGATGTCCAAGAGGATTGTTAAGGCTTATATTTAGAACCTTTTAAATCTAGAATGTAAAGACAGGAAAGCTCTGCTTTCCCCCAAACCACTTTATCAGCTCAAAATATTAGCTATTTATTCAACTCTATTCCCCTCAAGTAAAACTAAAAATGAATAGGTAACAAAGAAGAAATACCTTTAGTCCCACATTTGAATCAATTAGGCTCTAGGGGATACTTTGCCAAAAAAACCATGCTTAATAAGTATACTTCATAGATTCTGGACGAACATCTAAAATAAAACAAAATTAAGTGAATTTACTGAAGGATCTCCCCCAAATTATTAATAAACAAATATTCTTTGGCTTCCAAGGCATTTGATATTGCTCTCCATTTTTAGGAAATTTTAACACATATTTTCCTTTTAAAACCAATAGCTAGTTATGAGAAAGAAGGAAGCCACGATAAAGGTGGATGGGAATCCTGCCATTTGAAACAACATGGATGGACCTTGATGTCATTAATAAATGGAATTACTTGAATTATTTTAAAAATCCATTTTAACTCACTGGCATTGTAACTCTACATTTTTTTTTTTTTTGGTGGTTTTTCCGGGCATAGTATACATCCCTAAGTTTCACAGTCTACAGAAATTTAGTATTGAACTACCTCACATAAAACATAGAAACCTTGAAATCACATAGGTTTTTTTTAATCCTGGCAAACTTCATGCTTATACAAATAATACTTAAATGCATTTTAAAACCACAAACAATGGGGCTCCTGAGTGGCTCAGTTGGTGAAGCGTCTGCCTTCGGCTCAGGTCATGATCCCAGGGTCCTGGGATGAGTCCCACATCGGGCTCCTTGCTCAGTGGGGAGTCTGCTTCTCCCTCTCCCTCTCCCTTTGTGCTCTCTCTCTCTCAAATAAATAAATAAAATCTTAAAAAAAAAACAGCCTTATGATGTTTTGTTTTAAATAGTCCTATTTGTTTTTTAAAAATTAAATCGAAAAAATATTTATGTTTATCAAGACAGCCATCTGATACTCTTTATTCCTTCCCAAAGACCAGTGTGTTCTTCTTATATCATTTCCCTTCAGACTAAAGAAATTCTATTAGCATTTCTTGTATTGAAGTTCTGTCAGAACTCTCTTAGAATTCTTTAATCTGAAAGTGTTTTTATTTTACCTTCCTTATTGAAAAATCACTTTTTGTTGGATATTGAGCTCTTGATTGTCATGTATTGTGTGGTTTTATTTTGTTTCCTTTCAGCACTTTAAAGATGTCATTCCACTGTCTTCTGGTCCTTATGTTTTCTGATGAGTAGTATGAGCTCATTAGAATTGCTGTTCTTCCATATGTGTGTCATTTTTACTCTGTTTTCAAGATTTTCTCTTTGTGTTTTTAGAATCCATTTACGGGGGCCCCCGGGTGGCTCAGTCGGTTGAGCAGTTGCCTTTGGCTCAGGTCATGATCTCAGGGTCCTGGCATGGGGCCCCACATCAGGCTCCCTGCTCAGCGGGAAGTCTGCTTCTCCCTCCGTCCCTCTCCCGTCTTGTACGTTCTCTCTCTCTCTTTCTCAAATAAATAAAATCTTTTTTAAAAAATCCATGTACTATGAGGTGACTAGGCTTGTCGAACTTCTTGAATGTGTAAATTTTGTCTTTCACCAAATATGGGAATTTTGGTTAATTTCTATTTATATGTGTTCAAGTTCTCCATTCTGCCAATTAAGTCCATTATTTAAAAAAATCTCAGATACTCTATTATTTCAGTTCTAGTATTTTCATTTGGTTCTTTTTATGTTTTCTGTTTCTATGCTGAGAATTTTTATCTTTTCACTTATTATGAGAATATTTTCCTTTACCTCACTGGACATAATTATAAGAGCTCACTTAAAGTCTTTCCTGACTTTCCAACATCTGGGGTATCTTGTGGTTTGTCTCTGTAAATTACCTTTTATGGGTGACATTTCCTTGGTTTGTTTGTTTATTGTTGAATCATTTTGAGTCATATCCTGAACATGATGGATGTGATATTGTGGAGTGTCTGGATTTGGTAATGTTTTTCTGAATAATGTTAATTATTTTGTTTATTGGGCAGACTTTGTTATATTCGAACTAAAAACAGTCTCACCTTAGCTCCCCTGCACAAGTCACAGCCTGCCCGCAGGCTAAGTCTGTAAAACCAGAAAATTCACCCATGCCTTTTTCCAAGTTTTAGCTCCTCTCCAGAGTCAGCCTACCTCTTTTCATTTTCCAGAGCCTTTGTTGTTGTTGTTGTATTTTGCCCATAGTCTGTAGTCTGTGGGACTGTTCTCTTGGGACCTCCCTTCACCATACTGGGAGTAGAAACCCCTGGGGGCTTGCCATTAAAGTCCCAAATAATTCCTAGAAATAGGGTATAAATAAATGTGTAGTGGGGAAGGGAGTAAGATGTTACGTCATAACCATATCAATAATGTGTGAGTCTTCCCAGAGAGTGGTAAGAAAATGTCAAGACCAGGGGGGTCTAATAAATATTAACCTTGCGGATCCATTTCACTTCCATGCATGAGACATGTGATTACTTCTAGAATAATTACTAATTGCTTTCAGTAGAAAGAAAAAATAAAGTAGCAGGTGTTCGTGCCCTATTCAGCCTGCAAAAGCCAACACTCACATTTCTTTGCCTCCTGTGCCCACACACACAGCAGACTGGGAAAAGTGAGTCATCAAACTTCTAGGAGCATCACTAAAAGACTGGCTTCCCTGGGTGTATAAACACCACAGCTCACTCGCCCTAGGGCACTAACTCTGCGGCATCTACTCTATACCAATGCTTCTCAACCCATAAGCTGTGAAGTACCAGTTTTTTGTTTGTTTCTGACCATGTTTTTATAAAATGCAATAAAAACTATGCATATATCATAGCAATATAAACTTGCTATAAGAGTTTATAAACATTGGGGGTGCCTGGGTGGCTTGGTTGGTTAGGGCCTTGGTTAGGGCTCTTGGTTTTGGTTCAGGTCATGATCTCGGGGTCGTGAGATCGGGCCCCACATTGGGCTCCTCGATCAACGCAGAATCTGCTTAAGATTCTCTTTTTCCCCTCTCCCTTTGCCCCTCCCCCCACTCTCTCTCTCTAAAATAAATAAATAAAATCTTTTTTTAAAAAGCCTATAAATGTTGTACCTTAACTTCTGGACTTATTGTTGACTGGTCACAAATGGTTTATAAAGTAGCACCAGCT
Organism: Callorhinus ursinus; assembly: GCF_003265705.2. Taxonomy (NCBI): domain Eukaryota; kingdom Metazoa; phylum Chordata; class Mammalia; order Carnivora; family Otariidae; genus Callorhinus; species Callorhinus ursinus. The sequence goes on from NW_027397090.1 coordinate 4,111,487, forward strand.
ACAGTTGCTCACTGTAGTAACTGGCTTCATAAACACAGGCTTTATTGGCTTTATTTCCTTCCCTGTCTCACTTCTCCACTTCCTTACTGGTGTTTTCTGGGATCATCTCCCAAATAAACTACTTCTTCTCAAATGCTCGCCTCCGGTCTGCTTCTAGAAGAATCCGACCTAAGTCATGAGAAAGATCCAGCTATACTATTAAATATAACACTAATTGGAGTGGTTAGTGCTGAGTCAATAAACAAAATGTTCTCTTTTGCTCAATGAAAAAGAAACTCATAAACGTTAGATGTTAAGCCGCCGATGAGAAGAATCTTTGAAGTTGAAAGAAGAAACTAAAAACAAACGTGACTCAGACCCATAATTTCCTTCCAAAGTGGGGCAAAATCTAATCTCAGAATTCTGATTGTATGCATTATATTTTATGCATTATATTATATGATTATATGCAACCATCTGGTGAAAGGATGCCATTTTGTTTGTGAGTCAAGTGATTTGATTATTTCTTCCATAATGTCACTGTAGGGCCATCAAAACAATAACTGTTTTTTTTTTCCCCCCTTGGCTTAGTGACTTGTAATTGAACATGAAATGTTTCTACATCAGTTAAAATAAACACAGTCCCTTCCTTTTTGTCCTAAAATGACCTCCTTTATCCTGATGCTTGGCTATAATCCTTCAGTTGGGAAAAGAATGAGTTTAAGGGCCAAAGAGAAAAAAAAAATCTAATTTAGGTTTGAGTTTTTAGAGGAAGAGTGACCAGGATGAGTTATTGGCATGGAAGCTATCTTCTTTTTAGTAGTGATGTGTGTTATATAAGAAAACTCAGCAAGAATTCAGCATCACGTAATGGAAATTATATGGCTTTTGAGTTTTAATCCAGACTGTTTATGGCTGAAATTCTGATCTTGCCAGTTACTAAGTATGTGATGTGTGCAAGTTTCTGTAATGGATATAGTGGTTAAATCTATCTCTTAGGGATATTGGAATTTAAATGATACAATGATGCATTTGAAAATATCTGGCTCAGTCCAAGACATAAAGAAGTCAAAAATTATTTCAATGCCTAGTCCAACTCTGGTTTTTAGAGTTGGGAAAAAAACACGTGAAAGAGAAAATACCCCATGATGCTGGGGGTCGAGGAGCAGTATTCCAGTAAAGGGGAGAATAGCCTCATGTTGTTTATCATTGTTCTACTGGATAAAATTTACCAATCCAAATTCCCTTTTCTCTTACAACCAGAAGGGACCCAGCTTAAATGGAGTACAGCACATTGAACAGGAACCTCTCTGGCTTTCTTTGATTGTGCTCTGTGAAATGAAATGAAGCTCGAAAAAAAAAGAAAATCAAAGCAACGTCAGCTGCATGTGAGGCCACAAGGACACTCAATGTAACCATATCATAAATCATCAAAGAGAAATGCCAGGGAAGATCTATGCTTGTAAGACAGCTTGCCTCATTTAATATATCTAATGCTGCCGTAATAGTGACTCTTTCATCCCCCCTTTTCCTTTGTTCAGTGGTAATTGTCCTTCTGCTGGACCATTCATCTCTTGCCGAGTTGTCTCCTGACTAGGAGATGTGTACTCCTGGCCCTGAGTTATGGGTCCTCAGCCTGGAAAACCTTACGTCTCGGTTGGGTGGTGTTCAAAGTTAAAGTGAAGAGCAACCAAAAGCGCAGGAGAAAAAATGACCCTTGGCAAAATTGGTTGAAGAAAAGAATGGATGTTGATAAAAATACCTTCACTTCCTACTGTGCTTCTTTAGTAAAGAATACATAATGAAAGAATGAGTTTTGGAGAATAATTAAAAGATGATGCTAGAGATGTAAAAAGTCACGAGGAGTCCAATTTAAGCACCCAAATGCACTGTTACCATCCATCCACAATCATCATTGGGTCACAGTGAAATCTTCATAGTGTAGTTTGAAGCCAGTGAATTAAAATGTCAAGTATATTTTCACCTGAAGTCAGTGTCCTAAAAGCAATATACAACCTTCAAAATTCCTTAGGATTTTTGGCAAATCCACTAGGACTACTCACAGCCATGAAACGGTACTGAAACTTTAAAAGCTTTAGTCCTTCTCAAGTTGGTAACTAAATCTCCCACTGGAAATCTATTCACACACAAAAGAGATTAACAGATTTAGCTGAGAATTTGAGAAAAAAAATGAGCAAAATACAAAGGCTCAGCCCAAACAAAAATTATGTGAGTAAAAATAGAATAAGTAGCATTAGTATTCTGACTTTACTTCACACACTACTTACAAATCCTTCAGAAATAAACACACAAAGAAACATTCCAAGAACACGAGGGACCCAGGATAAGCCTACAAAAGGAAAAAAATTAGAAGCTAAGAACAGAAAGAATTACAAGAGGTTTAGGTACGCACCCAGGGTAACTAGTTAGAAGCAGCAGGTATAATAAATATCTTTCTTGATGAGGTGAGCAGTCAAACCTTTTCCTTGATTTGTAGCTAAAACAGCAAGATAGATTTCCTTATTCTCATACACAGCGGTATGCGATACAAAGATAAAACCCAACTTTTCAGAGACTAGAACACCCGCTGTCTACCCAGAGCATTCACTTCATCTTCCAAAGGGCCAGGGGCAACAGCAACAGAAAGTCAAGCAATACTCAGAGGATCTGAAGCAATTCAAGTTCCCTTTAAAATTCATACAACAATTCCTGAATGTTTTGACTATTTAAGTGGTTCCATCCAAATTCTCTTTTCCTGTCTGGTTGAATCTGTTTAAACTGGTAGTGGAGTTAATCTTTATAAGTCAGAACGGGAACTTGGCAAGGGGCACGACCTAGGGTTTCATGTTTACTCTTCTTGGCCTCCTCTCTTCTTTTAAAAGACACACCTGACCCCCTAGTTGGAAAGCCAGTGGGGGGATTTCCTTCTGTCCCCTGAGGATGGAAGCAGAGATCAAGTCTTGTTGCCGGTAGCTTGAGGTAAGTCTCTCCCGGCCTGCTGTAGGATGCTGAGGGATCAAATTCAACAAACCCCAAACCAGACAGTCCCACTTGGGTGGCACTTGGGTGCGAAGGTCAGCCCTTTAGCCTCGTCTGCCGCTGAAATCTTTGTAAGACATTCAGTCGCATGCATGGCCTTCAGGTCACAAGTTTGCATTTGCTTTCTGGTTCTCATGATGCAGCAGTTTCCAACTTCATGTAGAAAGTCCTCTCGTACAGGCTATGTTTTTTGGCACAACCTAGATATAGTGCCATTTACACAGAGGTAAGACTCTAGAGACACTCTGTTCGGGCAGGTGGGAGACAAAGCCTATGCCCGAGTGGTCTGCTCTTTAGCTCACAGCTCATAGTTATTTCTAAAGCCTCAGCCCCATCCTCAACCGAGATCCGCACAAGAGTGGATATTTCTGCGTGCTAGATCGGGCCTTTCACTCTCAACAGGAATCCCCTCTAAGAGCCGCAGGAGCGTAAGCCGACATCCCTTAGCCCTTTCCTCTAGGTTCTTTGGTCACGTGCTGCTCTCTCATTCAGGTAAGCCGGACATGTGCAGCATACTGAGCTGGGACAGGCGATTCCTGCCAGACTGCCCAAGGCTAAGGTCTTAGAAGATTTGGTTCAGTGCTGTAGCGTTTCTCTCCTCAGAGCCACCGAATGTAGCAGGAACTTCCTTGCCGAGTCTTCAAATAAAAAGATACAGCTGAAAGCCCGGTGCTGCCAGTACTAATCATTGGCTCATGTGCCTCTTATAGACACTTCTCCACCCAAAGTGCTAATCCAGACAGCTCTGATGATTAAAAGAGAGATACCCCAGCTTCCACCATAGAGACTGAGGGGGTGATAAGGACAACAAACAGCCAACAGAAGAAAAATAAGTGAAGACAGCATAAGTCTATGGCTTTGGAGGTGAACAGAGAGAAAGACTGATGCCTCTGAGACTAGTCCAGAAAAGTTGGGGAGGTCCAAAGAGGGTATAGGCTGAAGTCAGAGTGTTTCAGTATGAGGTATGAGGAGAAGACAATGAGGAAGAGAAGAGAATGGAGTCCTGTGGGCCATCATGGGCTTTGAGTTTGCATGGATCTGGGTCCGAGTGCTGGCTGAGCCATGTCATGGTAATGACTTTTTTTTTAAGTAGGCTCCATGCCAAGTGTGGAGCCCAGTGCGGGGCTTGAACTTACTACCCTGAGATAAAGTCCTGAGCTGACACCAAGAGTCAGATGCTTAAGTGACTGAGCCACCCAGGTGACCCTTGGCCATGTCATTTTAAATAAATTACTTAATGCCTCTAACTTTAAGTTTCTTAATCTGTAAAATGGGGCTGATAATACAGACTGCATTGTACAGGTGTGAGAAATAAGGATGATGGATACAGATTAGCTAGGATTCCATAAATGGTCAGGGCAGGGATGATGAACACCTAAACAGAAACCACACGTTAGCCTAACAGGGTCAGACGCCACAACACTGGAAGTAAACCTTTATATTTTTTTAAGGATTTTATTATTTTTTTGAGAGAGAGAGCACGCACATGCGCGCACAAGAGAGAGCACAAGTTGGGGGGGAGGGGCAGAGGGAAAGCAAGAAGCAGACTCCCCACTGACCAGGGAGCTGTGATGTGGGGCTGGATCCCAGGACCCTACGATCACGAGCTGAGCTGAAGGCAGACACTTAACTGACTGAGCCACCCAGGTGCCCCAAACCTTTAAAATTTATGATGAGGCCAATTAAGAGTGAGCCTCAGATACCCAGCCAAAGAGTTTGGGCTTCGACTAGGGAATCCCCCAAGATTCACAGTTACATGGATAATATCATAAAAGAAATGTTTTTGAATATTGGGCTGGAGGGTTGAATAACAGTAACCTTTTATGAGCACTTACTATGTAGCAGGTACTATTTTAAGTGCTTTAAGCATTATCTCATGTAATGAACAGTATTATATCGGAAAAGCAGAGACTGACTCAGGGAAAGCTAGAGGCCATGAGAGGAATACCATGGTGGGGGATGAGGAGCTTGAGCGGCATGGTGAGAGAGAGAGACAGACAGACAGAGAGAGAGAGAGAGATGGAGAGAGGGAGGGAGGGCAAGATGGAGAAATACAGTAGACACTCAGATGGGGACAAAAGAGAGGGGAGGGTCACATGTGATTGACACCATCGGCTAGAAGGCATAATCCCTCAGTTAAGACAAAAAGTTACGGAACACAGAAGCTATGCCTAAGAGAACTTCCCACTGACAAGCCCCTGTTCTTGTCAACCTTGATTTAGTTTTTCAGCCCCCTTTACTGTCTAGCTTTTCACACCCCAATCTGCGTGGCTACTAGAAGGAATCCAGTGGGATCTCTTGCATTTTCTTGACATGCTTCAAGGCCTTTGCTACTTTTTTAAGCTCTTGTGTTGCTCTATTCACCCCCAAAATTGATATAGTTCCCCTTTTGATTTTTTAATTTGCACGGTACCTTCAGGTAGTATTTCAACAAAGTACATGTGAAAACTCCAAAGAAAATGCTACAGAATTCATGTGGGACTTACTGGGGAAGCCACTGAACTAAGATCATTCCCAGCTTTTCAGAATGAGAAATAATTAAAAATTGATACTTCAGTTTAGAAAGAGGAAAAAATGCTTCTGAGCTGAGAGACGTTCTGGGCTTCTCCTTCCACAATAATTCTTTTATAGATAAGGCATACGGGGCCGAAAATAGAGGCTCATTCCCGGATATGTGACAGACCTTTCCCAAGTGACAATATGGGTCATAATTTTAATGAACATTGTGACACACCCATCAATTATCCTCGGATGTGAACGTGACCCTGTGAGTGTGCAAAAGTGAGAGGGGGGGTAATTTCGGGCCACGGATTCCTGCACATTCCTGTCTGCCGTTGTCAAGAATTGAAATGACCCATACTAGGTAAAATTAATTTAATGTTTAAAAAGAATGTCACCTGCATATTCAAAACACCTTTAGTTTGGAACCGCACAGAGAAAATTACAGAGCGACCCACAGTAAAATATGGCACTGCTGTAGAGTAATGGAGAAAGTGAGGTGAAACACACCTTGGCATTCAGAGCTACAGAAGTTAAAACTGTTGATGGAAACTTGTGTTGTCATGGAAACCTGATGCAATTGAGGGGCCAAGAAAGCCATCGCTGAGCCATATCCATAGATGGGCTCAGATGCTATTCAGAACAATTAGAATTATCTGGCCGGATGACAGTGATGAATCTAAAAATTATGACGACAACAACAACAACAAGATCTGAATAATGAAGGTAAAGAAATGAGTACTGGGCCCAGGTAGAGTGGAACAGGAAAAGAATAGACAAGAAAAGAGTAATTAAGACCAGTAGGATGTTCTGATAAAATTAAGGATAACAGTAAATTTGTAGAACAGGAGGAAAATTATAGAACAAGTAAAGAATATTCTTTCATTACTGTATTAATCACACTATAATGTATTAATTGCCAATATATTTGTCTCCCTACAGACCAGGAGCTTCTTTAGAAAGAGTCTGTGGCTGTGTTTATCATTCCCTCCCCCTTACCCAACCATGGTGCTCAATCAATGTTTGGTGAATGGTAATAATTGCTATTATTTATTTAAAAGGGACTGTGGTACATTGCTGTAGCAAGTTGTATTAATTTTCTAGGGCAGCCGTCATAAACTAGCCCAGGCTGGGTGGCTTAAACAGCAGAGATTTAACTTCTCACAGTTCGGTTTCTCCTGAGGCCTCTCTCCCTGACTTAGGGATAGCTTTCTTGTGTGCGCACAACCTTGGTGTCTCTTCCTCTTCTTATAAGGATGCTCCATCAGATTGGATTGAAGCCCTGCCCTAAGGGGCCTCCATTAATTTAGTCATCCCTTTAAAGTCCTTATCTCCCAACGTGATTACATTCAAAGGTTACAGGGGTTGTGACATCAACCTATGGCTTTTAGGGGGACACAATTCAGTCCATAATACCAGCTTCTAGTTTATTTTACTGGAATCATCACCACAATATTTTTATAGCTTTTTTGTAGGTGAGGCCATTTAAATCTTGGAAAAGTTAGGTAAGTGGTCAGTGGTCCCACAGCTCGGAAGAGGCCCAAGGGGATGTAAACCCAAAATACTGACCTCAAAGCCCAGTTCTTTACAATGTGCTCCAAAGAATGGATGAAATGGAATTTAGTAGAGCTGGACTGGAAAAGTGAAGCTAATAGTATAGTATTATCATCATCATCCTCAGGCTAAAGACTTGGTTGGTCAAGCAGTTTGGTCCCTCAGGGCTCAGCTTGTTGTCTTGAATGACCCAGCTCTATTTGCTTCCTCAGTCAGGATCAGGTAAATTCTTCCAGTGTCTCAGTGAAAGACCAGAGATGAAGGGCTCCTGAGAAGAGAAACAAGGACACACTGAAGCCAGCCTCATGCAGTGCAAAGCATGATGTGGAAATCGTGCAAAGACTAGACTATCTTTTGCCTCTTGGAACCTGTCCTCTTATGGCGATAAAAGCATGCTTTTTTGCTGTTTTTGCTTGCTTTTATGTGTTCTTAAAACCAAAGTGATCTTGGGACGCCTGGGTGGCTCAGTCATTAAGTGTCTGCCTTTGGCTCGGGTCATGATCCCAGGGTGCTGGGATCGAGCCCCACATTGGGCTCCCTGCTCCGCGGGAAGCCTGCTTCTCCCTCTCCCACTCCCCCTGCTTGTGTTCCCTCTCTCGCTGTCTCTCTCTCTCTCTGTCAGAAAATAAATAAAATCTTAAAAAAAAAAACCAAAGTGATCTTGTCCATTATGAACTCTGCTGACTTCTTCCTGTTCATTCAAATAGAATACCTCTAGAATTCAGTGGCAAAATTGCAGTGTGTTTTCCTGAATTAAGAGAGAGAGAGAGAGAGAGAGGAAAAGACTTTAAAATTCCAATGCCATCCAGGTGATTATCCTTCTAAGGAAGTGGTGGGGCTTTTTTTCCATTGCTAGAGATTTAAGGGCCCCCCAGGAAATCAGCTACTCCCCAGGCCTCTCCCAACTGAAGAGGACTCATGAGGGTCACATTTATAAACCGATGCAGAGAGAAGAGGTGGCAGCTGATAGATCCAGTCTCAGCCCCTGACCACAGTGTACTCGGCTCTTCATTGCATGTTGTGTATTTCTCAACAAGAACAAACCCATTTGTGGAATTCCTCCCCATGGGGAACAAAAGTTCTTTAAGTAGGAAGTTTCTCCTGCAGACTTATAGGCACCTAGTATTCACGGATTGATGAGGAGTCCATAAGGTTGGGCTCCACGGAACCCCACAGCCCCCTGCATTGCTCTTGGCTCCATCAGCAGACCCGACCAATTAACAGGGCATGTTCTTGGGATGTTCATGCTGATGCTCGGGGCTCTTCACCTTCTGTGGTTTCGCTATTACTCCCCTTCTCTGTCCACTAGACTCTTACACAGGCCCCGGAGGCAGCTTCCTGAAGCAGAATAGGGAAGGACCCAAGAATTTTCCCCAAATTAATGGCACGGCAACTCAATGGAAGTGACCTAACAGAACTCCTGGGGGATGATGGATCTGTCCCCTCGTCCAGCACGGCAGTTTGAAAAATCAGTAAATTCTATCCATTCCTAAAAAATGATTTGGCTACCTTGCAACTCATGGCACACAGTGCTCAGTGAAATGTAGTGAGGCTCTGTTCTAAAGCATCTGGACATGGAGGGGTTAGGTGATAGACAAGGCCACACAAAGCAATCCTCAAAGTCACTTGGAGAAGAGTGATTTGGGATGGATGGGAGGAAAGAGAGAGGTGCCACAGGAGAAATAGGGAACTCCCAAGGTAATTCTGTAAACTCCAGCACTTACTGAGCATAAGCCATGTTCTAGGCAATATGCCACAGTCTGGCTTAGCGCGAACATAAATATTGCACGGTCCCTCCCTAGTTGGTGCTCAGGGTCACCTTAGATGCTTAAAAAGGAATCTTTGAAGTTCCAACAAATTATTCCATTCTAAATTTATGAGTTATATGAGAAATATATATATATATGTACACACAGACCTATATTCAAGTGTTTCTATACATTGTATAGAAGTCAAAAATCTTTTTTAGAAGTCAGATGTTTTTTAAAAGATGGTACTTTTTTTTTTTTTTAACAGTTCAGCTCTTACGGTTGAGGAAGAGAGAGTGGAAATGGAACAATGGCTTGATCTTCCCATTTTGTAAGAGAAAGGGAGGATTATGCATCAATCAAGAGGGAAGATCTTGGGAGCAGAGAGCCTCTTGCTTTTCTCTCTGTGCGGGTTCAAGTTCAGCTCCCACAGGGCTCAAACCCTGCCTGTGACAAATAGAGCAGGAGCAATTAAATAATTACTGTGTCTGCAAGCTCTGCAGAGAAGAGGTGAAATGCTAGGCATCAAAGACACAAAATCAGAATAAAAACTGCTTTCGCGGAAATTACAAGGTACATCCTGGTTTTTGTCATCTGTCCCAGCTACAAGAAGAGACTCGAGCTAACCTCAGAGAAAAAGCAAGATGAATGACACTCTCGGAGGCCAGGTCTGGACAGGGCCTCTTAAGAACAAGCAAAAAAGCCACTTCATGGAGAAATTAAAGTTCCTCTTTACAGCCTCTGAAGAGGAGCAATTGATGCTGTTCTGTTTCTGACACCCTTGTTCTCTTCTCAGGAGTTCATTTCAATTCTTACTGCTGCTATCCTTATTTTTCTTCCCCACCAAGAAAGCTGGATGTTTTAAAAGTCATTTCGGACTGAAGGTAAGGATCTGTCATATCCCAAGTTTTTCCTCACTTGTCTCATGTTGTTTCAGAAAGGTGTGAGTGGTAAACATGAGAAAATTAATCAGGACTCTTACAGGTAAGCTTTTTTGTTTTAAATGTTTTAAAAGTGGCACTTCTCAAGGGTAAAAATTGGACTGATGACATTAGAATTATCTGGGGGTTATTATCTTAGATAACAGATTTATCGAGATGTAATCCCCATACCATGCGTTTTAGCTCTTTAAAAAAAAAAAAAGATTTTATCTATTGATTTGACAGAGAGACAGCGAGAGAGGGAACACATGCGGGGGGAGTGGGAGAGGGAGAAGCAGACTCCCCGCCGAGCAGGGAGCCCGATGCGGGGCTCTATCCCAGGATCCTGGGATCATGACCTGAGCCGAAGGCAGACGCTTAACGACTGAGCCACCCAGGTGCCCCTCGTTTTAGCTGTTTAAGGAGCACAACTCAGTAATTCTTAGCATCTTCAGAGTTACACACCAGCATACAATCAATTCTACAACATTTTCATCATTCCTAATAGAAACCCCCACCCACTAGGATCACTCTCCAATCTCCTCAACTCCAAGCAACAACTACTACTAATCTACTTTCTATCTGTATGATTTTGCTTATTTGGGACATTTTATATAACCGGAGTCATAAAATATGTGGTCTTTTGTGACCAAGTTCTTTCACTTAGCACATTGTTTTCAAGGTTGATCCATGTTGCCACATATATCAGTAATGCGTTTCTTTCTTTCTTTTTTTTTTTTTCAAGTAAACTCTACGCTGAGGATAGGGCTCGAACTCACAACCCAGTGATCAAGAGTCACGTGCTCTACCAACTGAGCCAGCCAGGCGCCCCTGCATTTCTTCTAATTGCCAAATAATATTCCATTGTTTAGATCTATCGAATCTTTTATCCATTCATCAGTTGATAGATATTTGGGTTGTTTTCACTTGGGGGCTTTTATGGCTAATAATGCTGCCGTGAACATTTATGTACAAGATTTTTTGTGGACGTTACTTTCAATTCTCTTGGGTACATATCTAGGAAGGGACTTGCTGGCTCTTTTCGTAACTCTACGTGTAACCCTTTGATGGACTTCCAGAGGTTTTCCAAAGTGGCTACACCCTTTTACCTTCCCACCAGCAGTCTGTGAAGATTCTGATTCCTCCGCATTCTTGCCAACACTTGTTATTAGCGTCTTTTTCAATACTGCCAGCCACGTGGGTGTGAAGTGGTATCTCATTGTGGTTTTGATTTGCTCTTTCCTGATGGTTGGGATTATGGTTAAAATTGCATACTTCAGGGCTAGGGCCTGACCCCAAATTAGAATCTATGAGTTTGCATCTTACTGAGACTTAAATATCAGTTATTTGTTCCTGCATAATAAATATGTATTATCTCTCACAGTCCCTCTGGGTCAGATACTTGGGAGGGGCGTGGTTGAGTATTTCGGGTTTGGTGTCCCATAGGGTTCTGTTAGATCTCAGCCAGGGCTGCAGAAATTCAGAGGCTTGGCTCAGATTGGAAGATCCCCTTCCAGGGTCTGCTTCATGGGCCTGCAATTTGTGAAATCGCAGAGGACACCTCACTCAGAAGGGGTTCACATACTTAGTTGGTGTGCTGCTAAAGCTGCCTTGAAACTCTTAATCACTTAATGTCTTTGAACTTGTGCTTCGTCAGTAAGGTCCAGAAAGACAAGAGAACTCATATTTGTGTAATATGTGTGTCTGTGTCCCTTGGGCCCTATTTGCATGTGATGATGGCAATACCCATGAGCACAAAATCCCCGTGAACTGTGGGTATTGGAGAGTTCACTGTGACTCAAAGAAAGTACAAGGTAAACATGTTCTATGTTGTGTGAAGTGGAGGTACTGACAGTCTGGAGAGGCCACGCTTTCTGTGAGAGCCCGACCTTGCTATGACCACAGTAAAGACTAAGTATGGCCTTCGAGGTGAAGGAGGGAAAGTGAGGAGAGATAAAGCTGGTAAGATGACCAAAAGCGTGTAGTGCACCATCCCCCCCGCCTCCCCGCCCTGCTCCCCCTGAACTCTCTAGGAAAGCTACCAAACCCACCAGATGCTTTGCGGGAGTGAGTCCCTTTTTGGTGAAAACCAGAGAAAGGTTTCAGTTGGGGAGTATGAGTGGATATGAGAGGAAAGAGAGACAGCACCGGAGGGTGCAGGTATAAGAGCAAAAGGAAACCAGGAGGAATCGACGATTTCATGAAATCCTGGGGGAAGACTCTGGACTGCCACTGGCCATGGAATGGGGAGAGGTGACTGAATTTGAGTTGACTGAGATTTTCATACCTCAGTTTACACTTGGGTTTTACTTACAAATTCTGCATCCGGGACATAGGTATAGCTTCTGGATTCCAAATGAGTAATGTCTACTTATCATTTATCTCCTCTACTTACACATCCTTGTGATGACAATTTTGTGAGACATATATCCCTGGATCTTTATGAGACATGTACAAATGATGCTCATTTTCTAAATAGGAAGAGTTAGAATATCCCATACTCTGGTTTCAGTGTGCCATGTTGCTTGGGCGTCCACAAGATCACAAGTTTGAGCGGCTGTTAGAAGCAGATTTGAGCCAGGTTCTACAATGCTGAGCCTAACTGAGATTCATTGATCCCCCAACCTCAGTGTGAGCTAAACTGAAGGAAGAGAGAAGGGAGAAGTTCTTGCTGGGGCTTGGGGTGCGATGAGGGGGCACTTCCAGAAACTAAGTTCAACACGAAACACTGGCATTTGAGGAATATGAGGCAAAGGGAGGAGAGAATAGAACGTTCAGGTGTGCAGGTGAAATGGCTCCTGGGTCCTGGTGTGACTTGCCCAGCAGCCCACCATCATTCACTAATTGGCAGAATTTTCTTGTTGGTGTACTTGCTCCATTGAAAGTCCACTGCGGGAGCCAACCTGCTTGTCAAAGCCTGGCTCCCATGATGCAGTGGTTCTTCACCCTGAACAGCCTTTCTGCCTGGAAACCGGTGAGTGCACCAGGACACTGTACAAAACCAGATCATCAAGCACGGCATTCAGTGAGGCAAAGGATCTTACCTCCATTCAGTGGAGCCTTGTTGACAAGCCCCTGCTTTGCTGTTTCAAGTGATGGGCAGAAAAACCACCACAGCACAGCTCTGAACACAAAGCTTTTCTTCTTGTGAACACAAATTGAAAGAGTCTATTTCCTAGAAAACTGCTCTGGCAATTTGTATGATATTTCAAAATCAGCGGGTGATTTGTTAGGGAGCAACATTTGCTATTATTTTAATCTATGTTGCATGAAGGTGACTTATATTCAACTTTGTACATATTTTTAATTTAATTATACATACGCTCTGACCTTCAGTCCCATATAACTCAACATGTACTTTGGCTTCCAGCCTAATCTACCCAATCGTTTACTCACCCCTTCCATTTGGATGGCCAAAGGGCATCTCAAACTAAACACATCTAAAACCAAACTCTTCCCTCCCCATACACCCCTGTCCCACCCGTCCAGCTAAACCTGTCTTTATCTCACTGATCAGTACCTCCATTCATTCTGTCGCTCAGGCCGGCACCTGTGATCAAGCCTTAATACTCTGCATTTGACCAATCTTTGTCTGGAAGGATCCTCATCAAGACATCTGCATGCCTTACTCCTCTAGGTCACTCATGTCTCTGGCCAAATGTCACCTTATCAGAGAGGCCTTCTGGGAGCACCCTAAATCCCCTACCTTGTCATGTTTCTCCTCTTACCCTATACTATTTTTTCATAGCATTATCACCATAGGAAGGGTTATACATTTGTTGATTTACTTCTTGTCCATCTTCTCTTACGAAAATGTAAGCTCTCTGAGGGTCAAGCCATCCTTTGACTCGTTGTTATATGCATAACACAGGAGGGTACTTTCACATAGTAGGTTCTCAGTGAATATTTGCTGAATCAATTAATGAACAAATAAATAAAATAATTGTTTGCATGTAGATCTAAAAGGTGACTATTCAGGGTGTAGTATTTACCTGTGGACAAATTGAAACCGTGCTTTGAGGAGACACAGCAAATGACATTCAAAGAGAATCTCCTCAGAAGAGTGTTTACAGGATGATTTCTTGGGGTGTTTTCTCCCTGGCTATTCTCAGATCTAAAGGAAAAATAGACAGAAATATAACATTGTATTTAAGAAACATTTATTGAACATTTGCTCTGTGCATGGTGTTAAGAGGGATATAAATGTAATGCAGACACAGTTCTTTCTTTCAAGGATACTGCAATTTTACACATTACTACAACCCTAAATTATTCCACTGTCGTGAAAAATCCTCAAATGTCTCACTGTTCCATTTAGCAAAAACAAATTATTATTATTATTATTTAAGATTTTATTTATTTATTTGGCAGAGAGAGACAGCAAGAGAGGGAACACAAGCAGAGGCAGAGGGAGAGGGAGAAGCAGGCTTCCCGTGGAGCAGGGAGCCCGACGCGGGGCTCGATCCCAGGACCCTGGGATCATGTCCTGAGCCGAAGGCAGATGCCCAATGACTGAGTCACCCAGGAGCCCTAGCAAAAACAAATTATAATCAAGTAATTACTTCAGTGTCATATTAAAAAATGAAACCTATACCATAAATAATTCAAACAACACAGAAAAGTATAAAAAAGAAAGCAACAGATCCCTTCGAGTACCAACACCACAAATAACCAGTGTTCCTGTGTGAATATCTACAGAGACAGAAGAAATCACAGAAAATGTATAAGAGAGAGGAAAAGAAATTGGTCGATAAAAATGGGATAAGGCTATACATGGAGTTTTGAAAATGAAAAGTGATTCATTTTCCTTGACTCATCAGAATAAAAAGAATATGAGGTAAAACAAAGAATTGTTAATTTTTACAAAAAAAAATCTTTCTTCACTACTGTAGATATTGATTTCTTAAAAATCCTTTTAATTTAAAAGTCACATTATGAAGACCACTAAGACGTTCGTGTGTATGTGTGTGGAGCTAATTCATTGCTGACAATGCCCTGCTAGGAAATAGGGGGCCCGTCAGTGCTGCTACCTTCTCCCATCACACCTGCTGTCTGTTGTGTTTTTTCATTTTCAGTTGGTTGTTGGGGGTGGTGGGGAGGGTGGTCAGAGCTTAAAACAGTAGTTTTCTGTTTCATGACCATAGTCTTCCCATTATTATTATTCTTAGTTCCATATTAAACGGATTCAGTGCTCTTTACAATGACTTCCCAATACCTGAGTTCTTTATTTTTTTTAATATTTTTAAAGTTTTATTTACTTAGGTAATCTCTACACCCCATGTAGGGCTCAAACTCACGACCCTGAGATCAAGAGTGGCATGCTCTCCTGACTGAGCCAGTCAGGTACCCCACCCCCCCACCCCACCCCCATACCTGAATTCTTTACTCCATCTCTAATTGGCTGGATTTGGGCATCCAGATTTTTTTTCCCTACTCATGAGTACTGTTTCTAGACTTCTCTCATATTTGAGAATTCCTTTTGTCTTTGAACTTGAGTGGCAATATGACTGGGCCAAACTTGGATGGGAAACTTTTCTTTCTCGGAGAACTATGTAGTTATTGCTGCACTGTCTCTGATAGTGAGTTCTGCTGTGAGATGTCTAAGGACCACTTGATCTTTTCCCCCTCTTTTTTTCCTTCAGGGATCTTTCTTCATTTTTTTTTTCTTTTTAATGGAAGGAGCTGAGATGCCCTTCAACAGACCAATGGATAAAGAAGATGTGGCTCATATACACAATGGAATATTACTCAGCCATCGGAAAGGATGAATACCCACCATTTGCATCAACATGGATGGGACTGGAGGAGATTATGCTAAGTGCAATAAGTCAAGCAGAGAAGGTCAATTATCATATGGTTTCACTTATTTGTGGAACATAAGGAATAACATGGAGGACATTAGGAGAAGGAAGGGAAAACTGAAGGGGGGTAAATTGGAGGGAGAGATGAACCATGAGAGACTATGGACTCTGAGAAACAAACTGAAGGTTTTAGAGGGGAGGGGGGTGGGGGGATGGGTTGGCCCAGTGATGGGTATTAAAGAGGGCACGTATTGCACGGAGCACTGGGTGTTATATGCAAACAATGAATCATGGAACACTATATCAAAAACTAATGATGTATTGTATGGTGACTAACATAACATAACATAATAAATAAATAAACAAACAAACAAACAAACTTTATCGTTCAGAGGAGTTTGAGGTTCCCAGCAAAATTGAGTGGAAAGTACAGAGGGTTCCCATAAACCCTCTGCCCTAACAGACCCACAGCCTCCCCTTTATCAACATGCCTCACCTGAGTGGTACATTTGTTACAACTGAGGAACCTGCACAGACACACCATTATGACCCAGAGTCCATAGTTTACATTGGGGTTCACTCTTAGTGTTTTACAGTCTATGGGTTTAGACAAATGTACAATGACATGTATCTACCATCATAGTTTCAAATATATATATATACATATATATATGGTTTCAAAAATACATATATTTTATATATGTTATGGGCTTATAAGATTATAACCCATAATATAGCTATGTATATAATATAGCTTATAATATTATAGCCCATATATTATAATATAAGCCCATAATATGTATTTTTATATATAGTATAACTATATATAGTTACAGAATAGTTTCCCTACCCTAAAAAGCCTCTGTTCCCTGCCTATTCTTCCCTCCCTCCCCTCTAGCCCCTGGCAACCACTGAACTTTTTACTGGCCCCATAGTTTTGCCTTTTCTGGAATGTCGTATAGTTGGATTCATACAGTATGCAACCTTTTCAGATTGGCTTTTTTCTTTTAGTAATTACATTTAAGGCTCTTCTAGTCTTGTCGTATCTTTTTATTGCAAAATAATGTCTTTCTTCGTTTTTAAAATTCAAACAATATAATCAGGAGTATCTGAATATTACTTTTCTATATATCTTTTTTTCTTGCTATAAAGTGTGTCCTCTAAATGTTACAGTTGTAATATTTGGCACATGGAAACATAGTAATAAAATAAACTCCTCCAAACTTTCCACCTCTCCAAAGACCAGAAATTTTCCAGAATCACTGCTTTTATTAATATTCTTCTCTGCTGTCACAGCCCATTGTCTATCTTAACAGAGATAAACACCGGCTTGAATTTTGCATTTATCATTCCCTTGCTTTGTATGTAGAAGTTTTACCATATAACCATAAATGCATCCCTCTAAACCATATATTGTTTAGTTTGGTGTGTGGGTTTTTTGTTTGTTTGTTTAATAGAAATGAATTTATGAATTTATAATATATAGTCTTCTAGAACTTGTTTTTTCACTATTATGTTTTTTAAGATTCATCCATCTGGTTGCATAATATTCCATTGTGTGAATATCACCTAATTCTCTTCTCCTGTAGAGAGGCACTAAGAAGTTTCCAGTCTGTTCTTTTATAGACAGTGCCACCATGATCACTCTTACTTCTGTCATGATGCGCACATGCAAGCTTCTCAGGGACACATACCTAGGAGTGCAATTGCTGGACAGCAGGCCAATGGAAACATCTATTTTTACAAGATAATGCCAAATCGTTTTGCAAAGGGTGTTGACTAATTTTCATTCCCACAAGCAGTATACAAAATATATGTTTATCCATATTCCTGCTAACACTTGGTATTTCAGACTTCTTACTTTTTGCAAATTTAGTAGAGGGAAAATCGCACTTCATTGTGGTCTTAGTTTGCATTTTTCTGGATTCCTAATGAGGTTGGGCAAATGTTTGTCAGTCATTCCGTTTTCCTCTGGGAAATACCTGTCATTTACCTATTTTTCTATTTGTTTCTTTTTCCTTTTTTTTAATGTATAGTTCTTTTTATATATTGCTTATATTCATTGCAAATATTTTCTTTTTTTTGGTTAGTCTTTTCACTTTTTTATCGTACTATTTGAAAGAAGTTCTTAATTTAATTTTTATAAAGATTTATTTGAGAGAAAGAGCACTCGAGTGAGTGCAGGGGGCAGGGAGCAGAGGGACAGAGAGAATCTTAGGCAGATTTCTGTGCTGAGCGTGGAACCAGAGGAGGGGCTCCATCTCATGATTCATGAGATCATGACCTGAGTTGAAATGATGAGTCTGACGCTTAACCAACTGAGCCACCCAGGCGCCCCCAAGATCTTAATTTTGATATAGGCAAATATCAATCTTTTCTTTGATGTTAGTGCTTTTCGGTTTAAGAAGTTTTTTCCCTTATTCCAAATCAAACAGATATTCCCCTATATTTTCTATGAAATACTTTACAGTTTTTCCTTTCACATATAAGACTTTAATCCATCTGAATCTTGTATATACATGATCTTGTATATGGTATGAGGTAGGGACACGATTTTATTCTCTTCCACATAGATAACTGTCTCAGCAACCTTATCAAATAATATCACTATAATATATCAAGTATTAATAAGTGTGTGTCTTCTCTAGGCTTTCTCTTCTGTTTGTAACAGAAGCTACACCAATACCACATGTCATAATTAGTAAAGCTTTATAATAAGTATTGATGTGGGGTGGGGCAAATCCCTCTGCCCTATTGTCTATTCTTGGTTTTTTATTCTTTGATATACATTTTAGAAACAACTTTTTAAGTGTCTCTAAAAATCCTATTGAGGTTGGTTTTGTTTCTGTTTTTTGTTTACACTGGAATGCATTGAATCCATAGATCAGATTACGAAGAATTAAAATCTTCTGATATTGGAACTTTTTACTTGTATGCCTGATAAATTTCACAACTTAAATCTTCTTTAATGTCTTTTCATAAAATTTTATTATTTCTTCAAACATGTCCTGCACAATTTTGGTTAGATTTCCAAGGATCTTATGTGTTTTCATTGCTATTTTAAATGTCATGTAGTTTTTAAAATAACAACGTGTAGCTGGTATTTTAAAAATGTAATTAATGTTTGTATCTTTATCTTACATATTTCCATTTTGCTTTATTCTCTTGTTTATTCTAATAAATAATGTAAATCATTAATCTTTAAATAATGAGTGTCTTATTCCTTAATTTTTTTCTTCTTATGGAAATGATTGGCCTTCAGTAAATGTGTGTATGTGGTGATAGTGAGCAACCTTATTTTGGTCTTAATTTTAAAGGGAGTCCTTCTAATATTTTTCCATTAAGAATTAAGTTTTCTCTAGGTATTTGTAAATAATATTTATTAGTTTGAGAATATATTCTTCTATTCCTAGAGCGTTAAGGTATTTTTAACCTGAATAGCTTTTGTATTTTATCAAATGATTTTTCTGCTCTCATCGGATTGGTGTATGGCCTCTCTTCTGTAATTCATTAATGTGGTAAATTACATTTATAATTTCTCTAATGTAAAACCCCTCTTGTCATTCCTGGGATCAACTCATTTATATATGTGATGTAATAGCTTCTTTAGATGCTGCCGATGTTTGCTTGATATTATTTTGTTTAGGTTTTCTACATCTATTTCTACACACACACACACACACACACACACACACACACACACCACACAAACACTAATGTGGTTATAAAAAACCTACCAGGCTGTGTTTTATAGACTATGTATTATTGGTTAACTATAGGATTTGTATGATGACAAAAAGTTAATGATGAAAGTAATAGAGTTGACAGAGTGTCTTTCTATGTTAGAAAAATGCCACTTTAAGACTCTGGTTAGGGAGATAAGGGAAAATCTCTGATTACAGAGTTCATCATGGGCCCTCATGTTACAGCTAGTCCACATGTGTCCAAATAATATCTATATAGCCAAGAGAGAATAAAAAAATTTTCAAAACAGGATAATATTTTTAAGTTTCTGAAATACAACAGTGAACATTATTTTGGGGGAATGGGATGTCCTTGTTCATGGAGTAGAATTTTCTGACTTTAAATAGAATAGCCTGTCTCTCCAAGAATACATTTCACCAAGAGTCCCTAATGCTGTGGTGGAAATTCAAAGGGAAAAGATACCTGATGACTCCCTCAATTCAGTATGTCATTTGTTACTACAGTAATTACATTCACTGTCCTCCTTAGAGTCCGTGCCTTCCACAACTTGCCGTAAACATCAGAATTTATATTTGTTTTTTAAAATTGATTTTAGACATGAACTACAACAAGAATCATCTCATGTTAAGGTCTTAGTTATAACACTTACTATTACACCAGTCTTTCTTCATTTTTTTCTTTGATTTGATCATCACTTCAGGCCTTGATATAATTGTTCTCTCTGTCATCACTTTTTGTACTATGTCATGACATTCCTTTATAACTTGCTTTCATATACCAAAATATATGCAATGAATCCAAACTCAATGCTATAAGATGATAAAGCAACTCTGAAATAGATAAATAAGTAAAAAGCAAAGAAAATATGTAAGGCAGAAAAATAAATACATTTGCAGCCTGCGTGGCAAATACAGTCTGAGGACTCAGATTTTTTTACAAGTAACAGTGACCCTGAAATTAAGAAGTGGCAAGAAAAATCAAAAGAGCAAATGGACCATGAAATGTTATCTCTTACAAAAGGAGAGAATTTCTCACATTAATGTCCCCTCAATGTATTATTTTTATCCTTCAGCTCATATGAGAATTACGGAGGCTAACAAGTGAACTGCTTGCTCCATGATAAAAATAGAAGGGGAGATGCATGGCAGGAACATGGCTGGGGCTGTTACTCTGATGAAATGACCTAATCCCAGAGATATCAGTGAACATGGAACAAGATAAAAGTCATTTAAATTCTAGTACCGGAACAAACACTAAGAGCTAAAGAGATCAAGAGAAAGCCTTCAAAATGAGCTGTAATGTAAGGGTCGATTTTGTTCATTTCTGAGGTATACCATGTGAAGGGACATGCCACACGGCAGGATTTGTCCTGATCGACTGTCATAGGTAATTTATTTTTAAGAGTCTCGTACTTTATCTATCCAAGGGTGTGAGTCATTGTATGGCAACTCCAGCCATGGGTGCTAACAACCCATATTTCTGTCACTGATATGTTTTATCAGTCATTTATCCAACACACTCACTCCTCTCTGACTGAAGGGGAGAACAATGAAGTTTATTCTGGGGAGTTACAAGTAAAAAAGAAAACAAAACAAACAAAAAACCCCACATTGTTTTAAAATACTGAAGGCAGCTTGAGGCATCCAACAGAAAGCTCCCTGAAAGATCATTTACTTTAAAGAACCAGCTCATGTTGAAGTGGCTTCTTTTACTTTCTGCCCTTCCAGAATAGCTTTGGAGTATTAATAAGACTTCATGGAGAGCCCATGACACTCAACAAAGGAAAGGACTTTCGAAAGAATCCGCACATTTAAATTAACAGTGGCCTTCTAACTCCACAAGAAGCCATAGAATTTTAAGTGAGATTCTATTGGTTTGTTCTGTGCCCTGTAAAATTTCCCTGGATTTTAGTGAAATATTAGAACTAATAAAACAGTGAAGAGCTTATGACCTAGAAAGAATACTGGAAAGTCCACTTTTATATTTCATATTGGTAATACACCTTTAGTCACCTATGATTTTCGTTAATATTTTAGTGAATGCCCCTGAGGACATAGTACAAAGACCAGGGAGAAGATATCCCTACACACTCCTGATACTATGCCACTAGGTAAGCCATAATCCACCAGGCACGGGTGCCGCTCTTAGGCAGATGGGAGAGTGAGGAAAAATCCTGAATTAACTGACTTAAAATCTGAAGTTACTGAATTATTCCAGAATGGATTAATGTTATTTTTCCCCATAATCAGACATAATGAAATTTAAGATAAAGATTAAGTTGGGTTTTGGAAAAATACGGAACATTCTTTTCTTTCCCACACCTGAGTAAACAACCACAAAATTAATACCCATCACATTTTTCTTTTGACTTGTATATTGGTTATCTATGGCTGCATGACAAGTTATCTCTGCTCCCCAAGATGGCACCTGAAGACAGCTATAAACATTTACTTCACAGAGTTTCTGTGGCTCTGGAATTCCAGAGTGGTTCAGCTGGGTGCTGGCTGGTTCTGGATCAGGGTCTCTCATGGCTGCTGTAAATATGATGATTGGGATCACAGTCATCTGAAAGACCGACTGGCATTGAAGAGAATGCTTCCAAGATGGCTCATCCAATCACCGGCCAGTCGGGGCCAGCTGTCGGCAGGACTCAATTCCACACCATGTATATTTTTCATAAAGCTACTGAAGAGTTTGCTGACATGGTGGCTGACTTCCTCCCTAGTGAATAATTGCAGAGAGGGTAAGGTGGAAGCCACAGGTCTTCTACCATCTACCCTCAGAAGTCACACACCATCCTTTCTATAGTATCCTGTTGGGTACAATTGGTCTACCCTGCTTAGTGGGGTAGGTGGGAACTGGGGGCCCCCTCAACTGGGGGACCCCTTAGAAGATGGCTACCACAATGTACAAACTAGAACTATATGTCTAGGAGGCATTTCATCAGTAATTACAGACATGGAAACGGCATTTCAAAGAATGGACGTTCAGATCGGCATACCCAGGCGAACAGTGTGAGAACTCAGTTTTGTATTGTTTTCTTGTTGGCACAACATCACCTGATAAAAATACCAGTATTTTCCATGGTGCACAGCTCCTTTTTTCCCCCTCTCCATAGTATAGTGCAAATGAGATTTTACCAGCCCTTATGTCATGCTTAAGCACAGGTTCCTTATTAAAAGTCACACCATATATTAGATAGCAGTAAGATAACTTCAGTAACGGCTGAAGTTATTTCATACACATGAAGCATTCCATCTACATTTTGTTGTTACTATAAACAAGAGCCAATAAAATAAGAGGGATGGAAATAAACATCTGAATAAATGCAAACACACTAGTCGCAACTGGCTGGCAGTATTATAACATACAGACATCTTTTTTCAAGTAAGGTAAGTGGAAAAGAAAGGTAAAGAAAGATGAATAAACCAAAGATGGACCTTCAGGCCTTCTAGTTTACCACCTCCATTTTACAGATGAGGAAACAAAGGCCTAGCAAATTTAATTGACTTATCCAAAACCGCACAGTAGATTAGCCAGTTATATATTCAGAGGTGATTTCACAGGCCTGACCTTTTTCCTCTTAATTAATTTTGTATTTATACAACATCAAATGACAAGTCAAAAGTCCAAAGTTGAGTGAAATCATCAGTTATTTATTATCACCCAGACAAATAAGAAAAGTGATTGCTTGGTAGATTTCAACTATTCACAGTTTTTTAGAAACATCAATTTGGTTCAACAGCTTTGTAATCTGTAGATGATGCAAGCCAATGGAATCTTTCTTTCTGACTCCCAAACTTTAATTTGAGGGTTTGAATTTTTTTTAATGAAAGGAACCTTTTGGCACTCTTGGGTAGACATTGTCATGAAAAAAAAAATCTGTTTCTTTTTCCTTTTAAAAATAATCTCATTTTTAATATAATTTTGAATATAAAGGATACTTCTTTCATGTAGGAAGCACACTAATCATAGAAGATAATGTTACATTGTGCCAAAATTCTGATCTGATGGAATTGGTATGCTTTAGCTGAATGTCCCTTTCGTTGGTATATTACAAGTATGTGTTTTAGGAATTGTTTTCCAAACCAGGTGACTCATTGCTTCCATCCAATTCTGCACTGTCTGCTCCTCCTTAGTGTGCAAAACTTTCTGATTGTAACTTTATGTTCATGCCACATTAGCCTAGAAAACGTTCTTCTAAACAAACAATTGCTGTCAAAAGGCAGAAGATGCACTATTTATCCTGGATTCTAGTGAATGAAAATAACTCCTAGTAGTCTGTGGCTTGGTCTAGAAACATGGCCACTGCACAAGGAAACTAATTAGCATACGCCAAATGGCAAGTCTTAGTTGCTAGGACAAGGCAGAAGAGGTCCTTAGTTTAACTGAGGAGAAAATGTGAACATTAATGGGCTCTGTAGATGAAGAAATGCAGTGATGAGACACAGGCACCTAAATTTCCTTATAAAATCAAACATTTATTGAGTACCTACCACCGATCATGGGTGATGCTGGTGTTAGGGTTTCAAGGTTGAATTTGTGTGTTAGGGCTCAAATTCAATTTCTCACGCCTTCGATCCTCCAGGTTGGATGGGAATATATTAAACAGAAGGAAAAATGGCCAGATATCTTAGAAAATTCTTGCTAATCAATCTTTGAGATGAAAAGCAGTAAAGAAGAGGGGCCTTGGCTTCCTTCTACACGGGAAAAGCCCTGGTCCCGCCTGCGTCTCTGAGGTGTGTCAGGAGCACTGCCCAGGAAGCCCTACTGTTTGAGAACAGAGAGCCCCAGCGAAGAAGGCAGGAAAAAGAATCGTGAGCAAGGGGTCTGCCCGGCGAAGACTGCCATCAGAAGCAGAGGAAAGCATTAGTCATTCATGGCTGTTGAGCCATTCTCAATGCAACGACCCCACCCACTAGTGAACTATGACCCAGGGAAAGTCAGACTCAGACCAAAAAAAGAGAGACAGAGAAAGGGACACTTTCTGGGAAGGAAGTTGAGTTGTAGCAACTGATAGTTCCTTCTATAAGCCTCTGACTAAGGAAAAGAAGCTGGGGCAGAAATTCTGTTTTCTTTTGAGGTGAAGTCTATGGCAGAAGGACTCTCCTTTCCTATCAGGTACCAACGGGATTCTTAAGGACTCCACCATCGCCACCCACCATCACCATCATCTAGGCGGGTAGACGTCAGCAGCTGTTTATCACCCTGGAATCTCAAGTCCCTTCTGCAAAATGTGTCTCCCCACTAGCTGGGGGTAATAAAGACATACTCCCTGTAGGTTTACCCAAGCAATTCTCTGGGCCAATCCTGAGTAGGCCTGGGAGTCTCTTAGAAGTCTCTCACCCACTAAGGGGTGGGATGCAGAGGAAAGGTCTAGAATTAGTCATGCAGCACGAAGACAGCGTGCCTGGGGCAAACTATTGACTTCAGTGGGAGGACTGAAGTCCTCCTAGGACTTCCCCAGGACTGGCTTCTACCCGATCCTTTAAGTATGTTCTAGTTTTCTCACGTGGGAACCACTTGTTACCGTGGTGTGACTCCTCTCGTGGCTCGAAGGAAGAACCTGTGTGTCCCTTGCAGTCGCTGACGGGGCCTTGCTGAAAAGACAATGCTGCCGCTGGCTAGGCAGAGCAGCGTGTCTGCCAGGAAATATTACCATCATTCCTTCAGTGTCAGCCCCAAGTTCACCCCACAGCCCTGGTTTAGTGTCACGTGCACTGTGGGTTAGTTTCTTTTGGGGACACCTGCACATGGCCCTGTTGGCTCTGGCCCACATGTTTCCAGCTTTCTCCCTGATTTCTATTGCTATTCATGCTATTGAAGTTCTAGCATGCCTCTAGTTTCCACAAAACTGCAGAGTCTGCAAAGGTGATGGGCCTTCACATCGTAAACAACCCAACAGCACTGGTCAGAGAGGGTCAGCAGTGGTTTTATTTAGGCTGTGCCCTCTACCTGAGTGCAGTATGGCTAAGACACGTGTGAGGCTCACTCTAAAAAAGAAAAATGCAAGGTTCCTCAAAAAAGTTAAAAATAGAGCTACCCTAGGACCCAGCAGTTGCATTACTGGGTATTTATCCGAAGGATACAAACATAGCGATCCAAAGGGGCACATGCATCCCAATGTTTATAGCAGCAATGTCCACAATAGCCACACTGTGGAAAGAGCCCAGATGTCCATTGACAGGTGAATGGATAAAGAAGATGTGGTTCATATATACAATGGAATATTACTCAGCCATCAAAAAGAATGAAGTCTTGCCATTTGCAACAACGTGGATGGAACTAGAGGTTTATTATGCTAAGCAAAATAAGTCAGAGAAAGACAACTACCATAGGATTTCACTTATATATGGAACCTAAGGAAAAAAAACTGATGAACATAGGGGAAGGGAAGAAAAAATAAAGTAAGATAAAAAACAGTGAAGGAGACAAACCATAAGAGACTCTTTAGGAAACAAACTGAGGGTTGCTGGAGGGGAGGTGGGTGGGGGTGGGGTAACGGGGTGATGGAGATTAAGGAGGGCCCGTGATGTAATGAGCACTGGGTGTTATATGTAACTGGTGAATCATTAAGTTCTACCCCTGAAACTAACAATACACTATATGTTAACTAAATTGAATTTAAATTAAAAAATAAAGAATGCAAGCTATTTCCTCTACCAGGAAAGTTCTTGACCCCTCCCAAGAGCAGGTGTACACCTCCTTTCTATTCAGCTCTCCCAAACAAAGATCTTTGTTACTTTCTCTGCAACAAGTACAAAGTACATATGTCTGTTGTTTCACTGATCACACCACAGTGTAACTACTGCATTTAAGTCTATTTCTCAATTTTGTTGCAAGGTTCGTAAAGGCCAGGACACTATATTAACCATCTTTGTACTATCATGGCAAACAAATGTAAAAGATCATTACGTGTCCATCCCAATGTATCATAGTACTTGAGAGACCTTTGACATATCTTAATGTACTGGGCAAGGTGTTAGTTCTAAGACACAGATTTTCTCCCCCATGTTTTACATCTTTGAAATGGGTAGCCACCTCCTAATTTCTGTGGGCCAGGAGGCAGTCAGGAAAGAGCAGTCACGGTATATGCTGATGCATCCAAAATAGTAGGGTGGGTATTAGGGGTTTGGAAAGAATTCATGGAGATGATGGAGATGGTTTTGAAGAAATGCAACATTACCAACATTTCTGATACCACAGAATACAACAGTATGTGGAAAATCGCATTATCTGCTGCTGTGGGTAGAAAAGTTTTCAGAAGAAACAGCATTTGAATGTAAAGAAGTTTTAGGAATACCTTAACCAATTTAATTTGCTTCTGTTCTCCTTTTTACGAATGCACATGAGTACTATATCATAATAAGCTACGTCTAAATAGCTCTAAAACAGATTTCACTAAGAAGAAAATAAAAACTCTAAGTGAGAGAAAAATGGTATGTAAATCTAACTGATAGCATTTTTTTTCTTTCTTAGCAATCTATAAAATAATAGTGGTTCCCATAGTCACTGACATTATATTCCATGAAATATGGGGTACTTGCTGTAAAACTAGTGATTTTTTCCCCCTCTTTTGAGAAACAAATGGCACTAGTAAATTGCAAATGTTACCTCTTTCACTGAAGTAAAGGGACAGGGAGATCTGTATGTACTTTTCTTAGGTAAGTTTCACACTGTTGGAATAAACAGAACAGGGGAATGCTTGCAAATTCCCAGGGAGCCCTTTCTCTGTTCAGACTGAGGTTTTGTTATTGTTTAATGTTACTGCTGAAGAAAAGAGAGAGACCCATAGAGGGAAGCCACATTAAAAAATTCAATAGCACTGCGGATTACTGCCATCTTCCACAATCTCCCCCACCCCCAAACGAAGGCAAACAAAAGGGGACAAAAGGCCCCTATTCTCACCCACCTTAACTTTGAGGCAGATAGGAATTTGTTGCCAAAACCCTCTCTTCCCTCAAAAGAAGGTGGTCAGTCCACATCCTAGGTGATGAAAAATAAAAGGAAAATGACAGCAACAGAGTAAGGAGTCTTGTAAGCAGAGAGCTAAACAGTCAAAGAGAAGTAGGAAACCCTTTGGATAATCACAAAGTCTCTGCCGACTCTCTTTATATCCTGAACTTTCCACTTTGCTGCTTATTTTAAGAACCAAAATCAGGCCTCACCCAAGTGGACTCCAACCCTGATATTGTGGCAAGGGCCAAAACCACACACAAAGGTGCCCACACGAGGTGCATCATCCCTACATTTTCTTCACTGTTCCCCACCCAAGTGGGCCCACACACTCTGTGGCTTTCGAATTCTTCCTACCCTCCACTTGCCCTCCAAACAGTGGGAAGCCGGACGAGGAGGGGCGTAATAACCATGATTCTGCTCCGCGGATGGTGCACTTGACAGCATCGGTCCTTGATATAAGGCAGGCAGCACAGAGCCCAGTTACGGCCCATCCAAACAGAGGAAAGATACAACCAGAAGAAGTAATAAGAGACTACCTCCCGCACAGAGGTGCCCCAGTGCGCAGTTAGAGCAAAGCCTCTAATTCCTGGCAGTATCACTTAAACCCTTGCCTTTTCAAGCTTTCAAGGTAGATTGCAAAAATGCTGAGTTACCACCTTTCCCAATGAGTTGTCTTTGGAAATGCTCACCCTCCTCCACCCAACACTTCTTCCAAAAACACAAAAGGGTTAGAGAGGTTCATCTCCAACTTCTGTATTGGTTCCTAGAAGAAAAAAAGAAAAAAAAAAAAAACCTAGTATTTGTTGTTCGGGGTCCAAAAAAATGAAAGCGGAAAAGGGAAAAGAAAATATTTGGTATTCTAGGAGTGCCAAGTCCTAAAGCTTCAAAATTCCCTCCAATAGCATTCCTCAACATCTGGGATCCCTCTAGCGGGGCGGGGGGGCGGACCTCGGAGCAGGTCCCCGGCTACTGTCTGTAATTGCATAAACACGCAATTTGGTGGTTTTAGAGAGAAGCGGCTATCCATGGCCCTTTTTAGTTTAACGGCTACATCTCTTCTCTAAAAACATGCCAGGTTCCAAGGGTCGGGGGCGGGGGGTCGGCCACAACCCCCGGCAGGTTACCCACGGCAGGCAGCCGCTCCGAGCCAAGGGGAGGGCGTGTGGAAGCCGTGAGGTAGCGTCTGGTCTGAAGGAAATGAAATCCTGCATGCGGAGGCCTTATTAAACGCTTAATGCTTCAAAAATCCATAGTCAAGGCAAGTCTTGGGAAGCAGACGGTTTCCCCTTTTGCCGGTCGTGTTAACTTTATGGTTGGAATTTTGAATACAATTTTGACATTTGTGTGGACTTCCAAAAAAAGAAAAAAAGATAGTGAAGCATGAAGCCGTTTCTTTATTGAAAAAACATGCCCAAGAACAAAACTTCGCAAGTCAGCACTTTGCCAGCGAGAAGGGGCAGCCTGCCCTTCTGGGGCTCTGCATGCCACGCGGTCAAGGCTGCAGGAAATAAAAAAGCCAAGCAGTGTAGGGACCACAGGGGCCCAGGGCTCTCCTGCACTGCTCTGACCAAATGGCTCTAGAAATTTCACCACGACACTTGGGGACATCATACTCCTGGTAGCAGCAACACAGTCTCCCGTGTTCCCCAAATTTTACTTAAAAAAAAAAAAAAAAAACTCAGGGATGCCTGGGTGGCTCAGTGGTTAAGCATCTGCCTTAGGCTCAGGTCATGATTCCAGGGTCCTGGGATTGAGCCCCGCATCAGGCTCCCCGCTCAGTGGGGAGTCCGCTTCTCCCTCTCCCTCTGCCTCTCCCCTGCTCATGCTCTCTCTCTGTATCTCTCTGTCTCAAATGAATAAATGAAATCTTTAAAAATAAAATAAATAAAATAAAAATATAGATGCATCCCAAATACCCATACTTGATGAATTACAATGTGAGGATATCTCTTGCTCTTCATTTTTCATGAGATTGTGTCTTCCATCAATGTAGCTTTCTCTCTTACCCTGCTTCATTATGATCTTGACACATTCTCTCTGATGTTCATCAGCTTGGTTTTCTTTAAAATTCTTCTAGTAATTTTTTTAGGGTTTTCTAGATAGAAATGGCAAAAATCATGATTCTATTTTAAATTGGCCAATAGAAATCAAATCGCTTTACCTCTGGCCACCCAAGGCTGATCACTGGCAACATGAGGAAAATGACATTACACTGGAAAGATCACACGGCCGGGGTTTAAGGAGATTCTGATCTATTCATTCTAACTTTATGAGCATCCAGAATGCAACCAAGTCTTCAAATCTCTCCAGCTTCCTATTTCCCTTTTTTAATTTTAATTTTTTTTTGTAAATGAGGGGAAATCATAATTAGAGATTTCCTTCTTAAACATTCTATTTCTTGTCTGACATTTTCCAGTTTTTGCTGATATGTATCTAGTCCTTAAATCTCAAATTGATGAGGGCAACAAGCTTTTCTTCAGGGTAAAGGAGAAGGATGGGCACGATCACCTTGAAATTTGCTAGCTGTAATGGAGTGAATATTTGTGTCCTCCCACAAGTCATATGTTGAAGTCCTAATCTCCAACATGATGGTGTTTGGAGGTATGGTCTTTGGGAAGTAATTCAGTTTAGATGAGGTCATAAGGGTGGATCCCAAGGTGGGATTAGTACCCTTATAAGAAGAGAAAGAGACCAGAGCTCGCTTTCCCTCTACCATGTGGGGACACAGTGAGGAGGTGGAAATCTGCAAAGCAGCATCCAGAACCCAACCATGCTACCATCCTGGTCTTAAACTTCCCAGCCTCCACAACAGTGACAAATGTGTATCTGTATTTAAGCCACCTGATCTATAATAGTTTTTTATAGCAGCCCAAGCAAAGACTCTATAGCTATTTTCCTCATTTCTCCATAGCAAATGGTTGCTAAACCATACAAAGGTATGGTTTCAACCGATGCCAATTCTTCTTTGTTCCAATCATATAGACCCTTTCCACATTCGCTCCTCAGAAGGGCATACTTCATCCTGAACACTTGTTAGGCTTTATTTTTCTATAGGTGCTGGCCACTGGGCACATTTCCAGCCTCTGGGTCCTGCCACTGTCTCACTGAAAACTAAGACCTTGAGTCAGACGGTGACATCTACCCAAACTCCCCTCATTGAACAGCCTGAATTCTGGGTGACTGAATGGAGCTGGGCTGTGTGTGAGGACCAAAGCTAAGATGCGACAGTGGACTACAGAGATTGGAACCGAGAGACAAGAGCAAAACTCTTTCCAGGGGTTAGGCCAAGGTCAGGAACCACAAACCTGAGCTTCTTAAGGAGTGGAATAAGGTGGAAATCAAGTGTGAGGCAGCATCTATTTTTGTTTTTCTAATTGTTACATTTGTAACTTTGTGTGTTTCACCCAACAAATTTGGACTAAGGGCAAATGATGTGCTAAGCATCATTCTAAGTGCCAGCCATAGAACAGTAAAGAGACCGCGCCCCTCCCAAAAAAAGGTAAAAAGGGAAGAAATAAAAAAAAGACAAGAAAAGAAAGATCCCTGCCCTCATAGAGCTCACATTCTAAATACGTTTTCCTACTCCTTCTTCAACAACCTTGTTAGTGTCTCTAACTCCTTTTCTTAACATAAGAATATTGCTGTTCTATTCTTCTTTTATAGTTGTGCTTTTATTTTGTACATCATCAGGATTTTTAAAGTTTCCAATGTTTTTAACATATAAGTAGGTCTTCCATTCTTTGTCTAAGTAGGTTGATTCTAAAAGAACCAAAATCTTTAAATGGATTTATGATATCATAACTATGTAAATACCAATGACTACAGAGCCAAGTGATAGGCTAGAATTATATATTTTTTTCTCTTAGAAGTCTCATGGCATAACTCCTGAGCCAACTAAAGGAGAATATTTTTTAAGTTGTATTTAAATTCCAGTTAACACACAGTGTAGTATTAGTTACAGGTGTACAACGTAGTGATTCAGCACTTCCATACAACAGCTGGTGCTCCTCACAACAGGTGCACGCCTTCATCCCCATCACATATTTCACCCATTGCCCACCTCCTCTCCTCTGGTGACCATCAGTTTGTTCTCTCAAGTCAAGAGTCTGTTTCTTGATTTGTCTCTCGCACTCTCTTTTTTTTCCCCTTTGCTCCTTAAATTCCACATATGAGTGAAATCATATGGTATTTGTCTTTCTCTGACTGACTTATTTCGCTTAGCATAATACTCTCTAGCTCTGTCCATGTCTTTGCAAATGGCAAGATTTCACTCTTTTTATGGCTAAGTAATATTCCTGTATACACACACACACACACACACACACACACACACACACACCACATCTTCTTTATCCATTCATCAATCACTGGACACTTGGGTTGTTTCCATAATTTGGCTACTATAGATAAAGCTTCTATAAACACAGGGGTGCATGTATCCCTTTTCCTTTGAATTAATGTTTTTGTATTCTTTGGGTAAATACTTAGTAGTGCAATTGCTGGATCATAGCATAGTTCTATTTTTAACCTTCTGAGGAACCTCCATACTGTGGCGGCACCAGCTTGCATTCCCACCAACACCAACAGTGCATGAGTGTTCCTTTTTCTCTACATCCTCACCAACACCTGCTGTTTCTTGTGTTGTTGATTTTAGCCATTCCGACAGTTGTGAGGTGATAGCTCATTGTAGTTTTGATTTGCATTTTCCTGAGGATAAGTGATGTTGAGCATCTTTTCATGTGTCTGTTGGCCATCTGTATGTGTTCTTTGGAGAAATGTCTGTTCATGTCTTCTACCCATTTTTAATTGGATTATTCATTTTTGGGGTGTTGAACTTAGTAATTTCTTTATATATTTTGGATACTAACCCTTTATAAGATATGTCATTTGCAAATATCTTCTAACGGAGAAAATTTATGTTCTAATTATTTGAGTCAAATGAATTGCCTCTTCTTAAACCAAGACAATTAAATGCTTAAAATTACGACATGCCACACACGCAAAAGAATCATTACACATTTCACTTTATAATATCTGAACAGTAATTTCTTGCATATGTTTCTGTTTTTCCTGAACTTTCTAATTGCTTTCTTTTTTTCTTGTTGATAGAAGAATGATGCACCTTTACTTTATCCCCAAGTTTACCTAGATTATCAATCAAGCTGTCCAGTGTATGGAGTTCATCTTTTTCCCCAGAGATGTCTCTTCCTGAAGTCTGCATTTTCCTTCTCCAGTCAGGAGTAGGTGCTGCATAAGCCCATTATATCCTCATCTCTTCACTGTCTTCCTGGACCTACTGTTTCTTAAATATTACCTCTTCCTCTTTCTTGATTTTTCACCCTTGTCTTCTTAGAGGTTATCCCTAAATAACTTTATAAGAATGAACCTTAGGAGATCCTGAGATATGTAATTCTTAAAAATGTCTTTTTTTTCTTCTGTACTTATTGGACACTTTGACCAAATATAGAATTCTAGGTTAAATAAAGAAGTGAAAAAACAAGGCTTCACACTAGGGAAAAATAATTGCAATACACATATCTGAAAAAAAACCAGTATCCAGAATTTATAAAGAACTTCTGAAAACCAATAAGAAAAAGACAAACAACCCACCTTACAAAAAAAATGGGCCAATACTAAATAGGAATTTCACAAAAGAAGATAACCAAATGGCTAAGAAGTATGTGAGAAGTTGCTCAATATTGATGCTCATCAGGGAAAATCAAACTCACAGTGAGATATCACTGGACACTGACCAAAATGGCTAAAATTTAAAAGACTGGTAATACCAAGTATTGGCAAAGATATAGAGCATCTAGAACTTCAGAATATATTGCTGATGAGAGGGTAAAATTTTTTGAAATACTGTATAGCAGTTTCAATTAAACTTAAACACACACCTACCTATAAGCAATCCTGGGTATAAACCCAAAAGAAATGGTCAAATAGTTCACATGAACGTGTATAAGAATGTTTGTAGTAGCTGTATTTATAATAATTTCAAACTAAAACAATGCAATGCCCACCAAAAGGAGAACGGATAAGTAAACCATACCATAATAATACAATGGAATTTAACTCCTCAGAGATCAAAAAGAATGAACTTCTGTTAGACCCAACAACTCGGATGAATATTAAAACAGTTCTATTGATTAAAAGAAGCTAGACATAACAAGTATATACGATAGGATTAAATTTACATAACTTTCAGGATCAGGGAAAATAAATCTATGGTGATAGAAATCAAATACTGATTATTTGAGGGAGGAGGTGATATGTATTGCCTGGGAGGGGCATGAGAGAACTTTCTGGGGAGATATAAATCGTCTATACCTTGATCTGTATGATGGCAACACATAGCATCATCAGGCTCTATACTTAAGATTCATGCATCTCATCATGGGAATTATATCAGTTTAAAAAAAAAATCATCTTCTTTCAGCACACTGGAAGTTTTTCCTCATTGACTTCTAACACCCGTGGGTGATGATAGGAATTCTTGTGCCAGTCTGATTCTCATTCCTTTGAAGTCCAAGTCTGTTCTCTCTGGAAGCTTCGGAACTTTGCTTTAAACCTCTTGTGCTGAAATTCCATGAGGATGTCTCTAGGTAGGAATCTCCTTTTCCATTCATCCCACTTACCCTTCAGTATGCCTTGTCAGTTGAAATACGTGTATCTATCTTTATCTCCGGGACAGTCTTTCTATTAATTTTTAAAAGAATTTTCACTCTTTCTTGTAAGATCTATGTTCTTGAACCTCCCTGAATCAGAAGACAGACTTCTTAAATGT
This sequence comes from Callorhinus ursinus, assembly GCF_003265705.2. Classification (NCBI taxonomy): domain Eukaryota; kingdom Metazoa; phylum Chordata; class Mammalia; order Carnivora; family Otariidae; genus Callorhinus; species Callorhinus ursinus. The sequence goes on from NW_027397090.1 coordinate 4,145,478, forward strand.
AGCCTCTCTGTCACTTTCTTTCATTTTTATCTTGTTTCTGTCTTTTTGCTCCATGCGTTGTAGCTTCCCTCTGCATTATCTTCCAGCAATTATACTGAATTTCTGAGCACTCTTACTTATTCTGTGTTCCTGTTGCACAGCAATTTAATTGTTTTTTGGGGACACAGTGTCGTCTCAGATCTCTTTGAGGATACTCAACGGTTTTGTAAAAGCCCCCTCTCTTCTGAATTATGTCTATTTTCTCTGATAGTTGTGGCCTTTGTCTTTCATGTTACTGTTTTCCTCACGTGCTTGATCCTTCTTAGAGGATACAAGTTAATAATGAAGGTGTGTGCTTCTTCCTCCTCTCAGTAAGCAAATTTATTTCCTGAATAAATCTCCTCTTGCCTGGGGCATCTTTCTAAATGATCTGTGTCTAAGGACAGGGCAAGCTGAGAGACCAGCTCTATGGTAAGTGGGCTTGGAGCTCCCTGACAGCTCAGGGAATGAGAAACATCTCCTGCTGAGATGTCAACACTCCTGAGAGCTCCTTGCTTTCCCTGGTTTATTTAGTATCTCTAGAGAAGGATCCTAGAGAAGATCCTAGGCACTGACCTTCATGCAACCTTCCCCTTCTGCTCACTTCTTCATGTGACCAAGCCATTATCCCCTCCAGCCAGGTGGATGCCCTCCTTCACCGCACACCCTCATAGCAAATTCTGGGCTATGGTTTTTCTCCTCTGTTTCATTGGTCTACAGGCTTCCAACCACTTTCCATCTTCTAGAAATCTCACCAAGTCTGTCATCTATTAGTATCTTTCTCCCCATTCTCTTTCCAACCTTAGAAGCTTTTATTATCATTTAAATGTAGCTTCTAGAGGGAGAAAGGTGAATATGTCTGTTCAGTCTATCTTGAATTGAAATGCACATTCTCTCTCTTTCTTGAAATGCACATCCTTTTCCTTAAGTAAATTAATTTAGGTAAACCTGATAAGATCAAGAATATTACCAGAAAAGTTGCTTTATTAAGGTATCAACTGACCCTTTAGTTCAGGTGGTTCCCACATCTGTACTCCCACCATCTTTCCATGTTTCCGTGTGCCTGTCCATCATTCCCACTTTCCTGTGCTACTGTTACCTCATTTGCATGAGTCCAAGCTCATCTCTACTGACTCCATCCCCATGAAGATCCTCTTCCCAGCCATGACTGACCCCCCTGGTCTTTCCACAGGTTCCACCCACACCCACTCAGATCAAACACTTCACACAAGTCTTTGACTTTTTTTTTTAAAGTCTTTGACTTTTCGGGGCGCCTGGGTGGCTCAGTCGTTAAGCATCTGCCTTCAGCTCAGGTCACGGTCCCAGGGTCCTGGGATGGAGCCCCTCATCGGGCTCCCCTCCCTCTCCCGCTCCCCCTGCTTGTGTTCCCTCTCTCGCTGTGTCTCTCTCTGTCAAATAAATAAAGAAAATCTTAAAAAAAAAAAGTCTTTGACTTTTCGGGGCGCCTGGGTGGCTCAGTCGTTAAGCGTCTGCCTTCGGCTCAGGTCATGATCCCAGGGTCCTGGGATCGAGCCCCGCATCAGGCTCCCTGCTCGGCAGGAGGCCTGCTTCTCCCTCTCCCACTCCCCCTGCTTGTGTTTCTGCTCTCGCTGTCTCTCTCTCTGTCAAATAAACAAATAAAATCTTCAAAAAAAAAAAAAGTCTTTGACTTTTCTTCACTCTGGCCTTTATAGTCAATGAGTGCTCAAAGCCTCTCAGTTCGTCCTATTTTATTCTATTTAGGATTAAATTTTCTCCTTTCACACGTCTCTGCCCAGAAAATAAAAGGGACTAAAGGTGGTAACAGGGTTCCTGCCAAGGGAAGGAAAAAGGAATCATCGTTCCATACCCAGTGATACCTTTTCCCTCTACATAGATGTACACAATTCATACCTTAGCTGAACAGGAAATGCGTGCTGATTAAACATTTAAAGAAAATAAATGGTGGGAGTGCCTGGGTGGCTCAGTTGGTTAAGCGTCCGACTCTTGATTTTGGCTCAGGTCATGATCTCAGGGTCGTGAGACTGAGCCCCGTGCTGGACTCCACACTGGGCATGAAGTTTGCTTGGGATTCTCTCTCTTCCTCTCTCTGTCCCTCCCCTTGCTCACAAGTGCTCTCAAAAGAAAGAAAGAGAGAGAGAGAAAGAAGGGAGGGAGGGAGAGAGGGAGGGAAGGGGGGAGGGAGGGAGGGGGGAGGAAGGGAAGAAAGGGAAGGGGAGGGAGGGACGGAGGAAGGAAGGAAGGAAGGAAGGAAGGAAGGAAGGAAGGAAGGAAGGAAGGAAGGAAGACAAAGAAGAAAAGAAGAAAGAGAAAAGAAAAAAGAAAATGGTGTTTGTCACAGAGAATTTGTAAACGCCTTTTAAGGGTTGACTGTCAAATGCATATATTCTTAGACCTAAAATTAGTTTCGAGTCCAGTAGACCAACTCCAATCCCTCCTACTCTGCAGCCATTCTGATCAAGTCCCAACCCCATCTCATTTGTGTCCTTTCTTTATGTAAATAAGACACCACAAGTGCACACGGTATCTGAATCACATAGTAGCCAGACAGACCTGGGAACTGAAATGTATGTGGGCAGAAGTCACCCTCAGACTTTCTCAAATGCATTGTGCTCATATGGTTTTAGTGCTGGTCTGATGTCTGCATCATCGGCTGCAATTAGAGGCATTTAAAATTGTTACTGGACTGAAATGTTAATAAACCTGGTTTGGGAATTTAAGATTGATCTGCTTGAGCTCCTACTCATATCGCTGCTGATATATGATTGTAAGACGGACACTTAGACACTTGAAAAATTCAACTTGCCTTTAAGTTGTTACCTGCATGCCTTTTGTGTAGAAATGAATTGATTAGAGAGCAACCCTGAGGTCTGCCGGGAGAGCTTGGTGGGGTGAGGGTAGGAATGGTGATGGGAGAAAGCGGGTGTTTATATTCAGTAAGGTTTTGATGTCAAACAGAAAGGCAATCACAGATGGTGTCTGATTACTGCCAACCACTCGCAGGTAGCTACTGCAGAAAAAAAAAAATGTGGCACCCGTGGGAACTTCATTCTCAAGCCCCAGTGCCCTTCAGGGCTCAGGCTTATGCCCTGTGTCACTGTTGCTGATTTTATATATATTTATATATATATAAATTTCTCTCTCTATATATATATAAAATAAATTTGTATATATATGTGTGTGGGTGCATGTGTGTATCTTTTATAATTCATTTTAAGAACCCCCTTCATACCAAGACTTGAATGTACTGAATAGGTACATTAACCAGAACATATTTCCATCCCATGAGAAGGCTTCATTACACAAAATGACTTTCCAAAGAAGGAAATTTCTCTGTGAATTTAAAATGTGATTTTGATTTCTTTACAATATTAATTTCCCATGCAGCTTTCAGTTAATTCACTCAATCACTCATAAATATTTACAGATGACCGTCCCGTTCACATTTACAAAAACACATCAATTAATGTAGAATAAGACTAATATATAAATCAGGACAGGCCAAGGACTTGACTTAACATGGTCTCCCTTTCTTGTCACCTACAAAGGTGACAGTGACTCATTTTTTGGTAAGTAAAGTAAAGGGTGCCGATTGGTGATGTTTAAGTTCATTGACAGCCTCATAACTCTGGGTTTGCGTCTTGATGATCTGTGATTCTCCAGCTTGGCAACGTCTCCACAATTTCCCTGACAACCTGATGAAAATTGAAAGGACTTAAACAGCCAGTTGTTTGTCCATCCCTGTAACTAAATCAACAGGTCTCTGTTGGAACACAGTGGACTTAAATTAAATAGTGTCAACCTTATGTGTGTTGGATTTCTTAGACTGTGAAAAGAAAGGGCATTCACTGCAAAAAAGAAATCCAGAGTCCTAAGATGCTCTCTCTCGAATTCATGGGAACCATGTCTAAACAAAAATAACAATAGCAAAACTCCCTTTCATTTCTGTGGGAAGAACAACCCCACTGTTACTACAGGTAGGGGAAAATGAACATTAAACCATATAAGATTCTTCTAAAGTGAAGAGCACCAGTCTAGAAACTGAGAGCCAGGACCAAACTGCCTGGGTTTGAATCTTGACTCTGGGTCTTAGAAGCAGGTGTGTGTTTTAGGGCAAGTTACTTATTAACTTTGTTGTGCCTCAGTGTCTTTTATCTGTCAAGCGGTGATAAAAATAGTACCCATGTCATTTGGCCGCCTTAGGATTAAATGAGTTAGTATCTAAAGCGCTTGGGAGAAAACCTGGCCCAGCAAAAGTACATAGCAGTGTTTGCTACTGGGATTATGATAGGCCAGGTTCTTTATATTCATGATTGCAGTCAATCCCTCCAGGTGGATAGTGGTTATTATTATCCTCATTTTCCTGATGAGAAAATGGATCTCCAAGGAGACAAGTAATTTTTCCAAGTCCACACAGTGGGTAAGTGGTTGAGCTGCCATTCATACTCAAGTCTTTGTTGTACTAAAGCCGTCTCTCCCCAGCTGGCTGACTTTCTCACTTTTCAACTAGTTCTCTATCAGAGGGTCCTGGCCAGACTTGGACAGCCGCCTCAAAGATGCCCCATTGGCTCCAGGCCCCTTTACAGCCAGAGAGGATCCAGGGCAGTCACCCAGCTCAGAAGTCACCCAGCTCGGCAGGGGGAGGGGGGGCGGTGCAGGGGGGCTGGCAGCCAGCTCTGCAGGGGAGCAGGGAGCAGATGCAGTGATCATAGAGCCCACCATCCCAGAGCACTTTCTCTTCCCTAGGATCACACAGGCTCCCCACCGTGGTTGCCAGTCGGGCTGTGGGATTGGCTTGCTCTTTCTTGCTCTTTCCCTTTCAAAATGTTTTCACTTTTTCATATCATAGTTAATATTTTATTGTTTCTTGCGGATGAAAGGAGAAAAGCTTGTTCTGAAAAACAGATCACTCCTCCGTCCCCAGAAGAGATTCATCCTGGAGCAGTGTTCACAGCCAGCATTGCCAACTTCAAAAATAAATGGTTCTGATATCTTCAGAAACCAGATTTTCATATTTGTTCTCCGAAGAGCAGAGGGTACATTTTTAATAAATGTCGAGTGTGACAAATTGCAGGCTCAAAAATAGCAGAGGCTGGAGGAGCCCCGCAATTTGCCTATATAAACAGGAATACTGAGGAGGTCTTTTGTAAGCGGCTCAGCTCATTTTCACTGGGTGACTTCCTTTCCCATGATCAGCTCTGATCTCAGAGAAGGAGATCTGCTTGCAATCTAGATCTGGCAGACTCTGGCACAAACCTACCCAATCTAACCTCAAATCTAAATCAAAAAGGGAGATCCTCATCTTCTCAATCATATCACAGTATGTTAAGTACGACATTAACATAGCCTGGACATATTTATTTGTGACCAGACACAGACCTTGGAAGGCCTTCTGGTTTAATATCTTACGCACAGTGACTGAGTACAGATTAATTTTTATGACTACGAGAAGCATATACACCTAACGTCAAAAGCAATCTCTTACTGCAAGAGTTAGGGCTGCTTCAGTGGGATCTGGAGCAAGGAAGAGCCAGCAGAGTTAAATGAGCTATAATAGAAACTAGAAGCCAATTTCATTATTTTACCTCTCCGAACTCATCCATTATGCATTTAGTCCACTGTAGGTGATGGGAGCAGGCGGTCTCAAAAAGAACCCCTTAGGTAGGTAATTTTTTTTTACTGAGCTGCTGCTTAAACCTTCGGAACCACGGGTGAAATCCTCTGGGGTCCTCCTTCATGTGGAGGAATGCAAGTGTCTCCATATCCCAAGAATGGATTAAGGAAAAAGGGACGTGTGACACACCCAGAGAGTGTCCATCACAGGGGCTCTGGGCAGGCAGACAACAGGAAAGGTGTGAGGGTGCTGTCCTCCCTTTTGGGGGTATTGTTGATGGAATGTCAAACTCTTTTCCAGCCAGAGAACCTGATGCACAGAAGAATGTGGAACAAGGGTCCTAGTTCAATCCTCTCTGCTCTCCTGCCCCCAACGCATTGATTGGTTGGAACTCTGGGTGTGTTCTGGGGATCACATTCCACTGAGGTACAAAATGCTAGAAGGTCCTTCTCAGTTCCCCAGCCCTGAGAAAGGAGGATGGGCTGGATATTTTCTTTTCACCTTCTAGATCTGCTCTTCAGCTTCTCTCCTCTGCCCTGTATCCTGGGAGATTGACACTGTATGGATTGCATGGATGGGCTTCCTCACCCTCTGGCTTCCAGCTGGGTTCAGTCAATGGGAAGCACCCGGAAGAGAAAAGGACAGAAAATAAGTGAGATTAGGCCCTTTATTTCCTGAACTCTTCTCAGTGGGATCACTACAGTTTGGCTACATCCTTCAACCCTAGGCACAGCTCCTGTCTGCTCCATCTTGTAGGCAGAGAGATTAACCTCAGAAAGAACACCTTCTGAATCTTCCACTATGACCAGAGAAGAGAAAGCAGAGACACATATGGATGCAGTTGTGAGTAGGAGTGGCAGGAAATGGAGAGTTCTCACATGATGGCATCCTCTTACTGCACATGTACAAAGGAAGGACCTAAATGCACTCCTGAGGCACAGGAAGAAAAGGTAGTGGTAGGGAGGGCTGGAGAGCTGTGGAAGCAGTTGGAGAACATTGACTCAGAAAATGTATACCTCTACAGAATCTTTGGAGACTGTATGAAATTAGAGAACAGGGAATTGCAGTGGTGCCAACCTTCACGTGTAGCACCTAGAACTCTACGAATGGGAGCAGAAAAGGCAACTCACTGGAAATCTGTAAAATTAGGAGTCCCCTGGGCACATAGGAGATGAAAGGAGACACCAAGAATTGAAGACTTTGGCAAGAGAATAACTGAAGAAATTTGCCTTGCGGTCATGATGGGACCAAAATGATGTGAGGAGGACAGCTGAAGGAACAGGGAGAAGAGATGGCAAAGAAACTGAAGAACAGATGCGGGGAGAAAAAGAGACTGAGGGAACGAGAAGAAGATGTGACAGACCGGAAGTGTGAGATTTGGTTAGAGGGAAGTCATTTCTGGTGATGACAAGTTTGGGGATATGATCATGGAAATGGGGTGGAGGTCTTTAAACTTGAAAAGGTCATGAAACGGGAAGGGATTTTCATCAAAAATGATAACAAATTAGATCAGAAGACTCAAGCCACGCCCAAGTCTTCAGTAACTTTGAACAAATGAGGGGTAGGGGGTTATTGGCAAGGAGAGGAGAGAGTGGATGGTATTAGCTTCAAATAAACCTGTTTTGTGCATAAAAGGGTGGATTAATGATCTCTGTGCAATTGTGGGGAGTAGGTGGATGCCCACACTGCCTCCTGACTCTAAGATATGTGGAGAACGATCAGCTACCTCTCAATAAAGCTGCCAGGGAAGCAGCACTTTCAGGGGAGTTCAGGTTGCAACATAGCCAGGACGTGAAAAAAATATTTAATGATGAGGTCAAGAAAAAAGAACAATCCATTTGCCACAAATCTGGGGAACATTACAAAGGATTAGGATAGAGGGGGTTAGGGAAAGTTGGACCGAGAAATGACCAGAGCAACATATATTTTGCCAACAGCCTTTGTACAGGTGCGAGGCATGATGGGTTTGGTTAGGCTTAAGTGGCCCAAATGACCTACTTAGAGCAGTATCCAGGTACTGGAAGAGGGATAGGGAAGAGGGAACATGCCCAGTTTTCCCTGGAAGAAGTTAGACCAGATATAGGATTGGTTGACTTTTGAGGAATTCCTAATACCAGTGAGCATGCAGACATGGGGCTCAACTAATTTCTTAAGTCCTTACCACAGTGGTTCTCAAAATTTTTGGTGATGGGATCCCTTTATACTCTTAACAATTATTGAGTCCCCCAGAGAGTTTTTGTTTTTATGGGATTTATCGATCTACATTATACCTATTTACATTAGAAATGTAAAACGAAAAACTGTTAAATATTGATTTATTGTGTTATTTTAAAATAACAATAACAAACCCATTTCTTAATACAACTAACATTTTTTAATGAAAATTAATTTATTGAGAAAAATGTATTTCAGTTTGAACCTATGTATTGTCTAGAGGACATCCTTTCTGGATTATCAAACTCTAAACATTTTTCTTTAAGCTATTTAATAACTGTAAATTATAAATGTAGACATGCAAATTCTGACCTCTCTGATAAGGGCTAGATTGGAATAAGCTGTCTTGCCTCCGTTTACAATTCATTTCAACAAATCTTTACTCCGTATAAATTTGAGTTTAACTTATGTGTTGAACTGTTTGTCCTATCTGGCTGGCTCCATTGTTGATTAACAAGTAGAATAAGATCTTTAACCTGTGTTCATTTCCACACCTGTATGAAAGTCATGATTTTACTTCACTTTTTTTTTAAATTATTTTTTAACAAAGTATATTTTCTAAAACAAAAAGAAATTAGTGAGAAGAGTAGAGTTGTTTTATACTTTTGCAAATCTTTTTAATGTCTGGCACAAGAGAAGGCAGCTGGTTTCCCAAATCTGCTTCTGCATTCAATCTGCCGTAGATATGTTGTTTTAGTTGAAGTATGAAGAAAATCTGGCCTCACACGGATACGTAGTTGGAAGAGGAAGGAGTATTTTAATACCTTTTTCAGATAATTGTGGGTATTCTTGTTAATACTCTATCAAAACTCACCAAGTTGTAGTTTTTTAAAGGTTAGTTGCAATGTGGAATCTAAAACCATTTCAGTGAGCTTTTCTACTCTGTGAAATTAAAAATTCACTTGTCTGTCTTTCACTTTGAAAGGATCTTTTAACCATGAATGATTTTCCAACATCATGCATTGGTCATTAGGAAAACACTGGTTTCCTGAGTTCTTCGGATCTTCCAAATGTTGACACATCTCATATAATATTTTTAAAAATCACATTGTTAATATCACCACCATTCTAAAAAAAAAAATCCTAGAATATTAGGAATCTGTCAAACTTAAAGGTGAATATGTTTTCCAAAATTCTCATTTTCACTTGCAAGCTTGATTTTTATCATTAGCAAGAAATACAATCAGCTGTTTTCCATAAGAGACAAGCTCACTCACTCATCTTTTAAAAAAATGTTTGCCAAATACCCACATAAGTTTCAATAACCACAGTTTGCTCATCAGTCAGGCTTTCAAGTAAAAATGGCATTTCACAGAAAGGGGGGCTACTTCAACTTACAACTGAAACAGCTGCACAAGCGCTTTCCCTCAAGACAACCATCATACTTCAGTATGCAGCACAAGTACCTTATGTGTACTTCTCATTTTCTCACACAGACTATTAAAAATACTTATACTCAAGGGTTGAGATTTAAAATTAATAATTTGGGGGCACCTGGGTGGCTCAGTCATTAAGCGTCTGCTTTCGGCTCGGGTCATGATCCCAGGGTCCTGGGATCGAGCCCCACATTGGGCTCCCTGCTCCGCAGGAAGCCTGCTTCTCCCTCTCCCACTCCCCCTGCTTGTGTTCCCTCTCTCGCTGTGTCTCTCTCTGTCAAATAAATAAAATCTCTAAAAAATAATAAAATAAAATAAAATTAATAATTTTTACTGATTCAAAAGGGACCTTCTCAAATGAAATTGGCATTTTCTTCTACAGTGAGGTGGTAGAAGTGAAGAATCCAACAACTACTAGTTTACTGCTACTCTCTTGGTTCATTGTAAGGCACCATGAAATTTATCCACGATTGCTTTTATATCATTAGTACAAATATCAATATGGTAGATAAGCAAATAATGTCTTAACATTATTACGAAAATAGTTTTTCTCCTGTGGACCCCCTGAGAGAGTATCAGGGGGTCCGCAGGAGACACAAATCACACTTTGAAAACCATGGCCTTACCAGATGCTCTTGTGTGTCTCCTTTACTAGAGGAACTTGTATTTCTCTGCTGGTTTGTGAGCTGCTTTCATTTCTCTTTCTCTCAGACTTGACATAAAGCAAATTATCAATAAATGTTTGTTGGAAGAAATTCACCAGAGTGGAGCCAAAAGACAGAGTGATCAACTGTACCTGAAGGAATTGGGCAAGGTTGGAAGAAGATGACATTAAAATGGGTTTTGAAGGGTGAAAAGGATTTTGACATGTGGATCTTGCAGGGAACAGCACTATGGGTAAAAGGAAGACAATACATACATGAGGATATTGCCATGTTGAGTTGATTTGACAGAGGAAGACATTGATCATGCTGTTGGAAATGTGGTCCTGGTATTCGACACACATTTGGGTTAGAAGAGAATTGAGAATCATCAAAATACCGGTATCATTTAGAATCATGGCAGTAGATGTGATTCCATTGGAAAAGTCTGTAGAGTGAAGGACAATGGAGGATGGGGGGTCTTGGGGAGGGGGATGATGAAAACTTTCACAAATCTGCTTTAAAGGTGGTCAGAGAAAAGAAGCCAGAAAAAGGTATCTGAGGAAGAACAGCCAGAGATCACTTTTGGGATTTAGGAAAGTCATGTCCTGGAATTAAAAGAGGAAAGAGTTTGAGGAATAAAAGTTTAAGAAATAAAAAACTTTTTTCTAAACAGTGCCCCTGAGGCAAGGGAAACAAACCAAAAATAAACTATTGGGACTACATCAAAATAAAAATCTTCTGCACAGCAAAGGAAACAATCGACAAAGCTAAAAGGCAACCTATGGAATGGGAGAAGATATTTGCAAGTGACACATGCAATAAAGGGTTAGCATCCAAAATATATAACTTACACAACTGAACACCCCCCCCCAAAATAATCTCTTTAAAAAATGGGCAGAAGACATGAACAGACATTTCTCCAAAGAACACAAACAGATGGCCAACAGACACATGAAAAGACATTCAACATCACTCATCATCAGGGAGATTCAAACCAGGACTATAATGCAATATCACCTTGCACCTGTCAGAATGACTAAAATCAACAACACAAGAAAAAACAAATGTTGGCAAGGAGGTAGAGATAAAGGAACACTCATGCACTGTTGCTGGGAATGCAAACCGGTGCAGCCACTCTGGAAAACAGTATGGAGGTTCCTCAAGCAATTGAAAATAGAGCTACCCTAGATTGAGCAATTGCACTATGAGGTATTTACCCAAAGAATACAAAAACACTAATTCAAAGAGACACACACACCCCTACATTTATAGCAGCATTATTTACAATAGCCAGACTGTGGAAGTGGCCCAAGTGTCCATTGACAGATGAATGGATGAAGATGTGATATATATATATTGGGAAATATATATATATATATACATATATATATATAAAATGGGATATTATTCATCCATAAAAAAGAATAAAATCTTGCCATTTGCAATGACATGGGTGGAGCTAGAAAGTATTATGTTAAGCAAAATCAGTTGGTAAGAGAAAGACAAATACCCTATGATTTCACTCACGTGGAATTTAAGAAACAAAACAAATGAGCAAAGGGTAAAAAAAAAGAAAGAGATAGACAAACCAAAAAGTCGACTTGTAACTTTAGGGAACAAACTTAGGTTAGCAGAGGGGAGATAGGTTGGGGGATGGGGGAAATAGGTGATAGGGGTTAAGGAGTGCACTTGCGATGAGCACCGTGATATTCGGAAATATTAAATCACTATGATATGCACCTGAAACTAATATTACATTGTCTGTTCACTAACTTGAAAATACAATAAAAACTTAAAATTAAATTAAATTAAGAAGAGTCTGAGGGAAATTAATATTGTAAGCTGTCCATTAGAGTTGGTAATGATGAAATGTTTGGTGGCCTTTGCTTGGATGGTTTCATTAAGTGGTAAGGACAGAACATACAGAGAAGGATCTCTAGAAAAGGAGATGGTGAAATTAAAGAAAGGAGGACATTCTAATGAATGGGTCATAGCTCAATCTTGGAGGAAGGGGGAGGATAGGCTCCTAAGCAAAGTGAAAGAAATTAGATTTCTATTAGAGAAATGATACCTTTTCTCTGAGACTGGAGACAAACACAGGGACAGACTGTTAAGTTTACATATGTAAAGAGAGTTGAAAATTTTCACACCTAGTATCCTCTATTCTCTCTATGAAAGAGAAAGCAATTTTTCTTTTGAGAATGCAAGTAATTGGGCAAAGAAAGTATTCTAGCCAGTTTATCCAGCACACAGAGCCTAGGGCAAAAGCTTCTTTTCTAATACTTGACTGGGGGTGGTGGTGGCACAATTCCAAGGAGATGGGAGGGAGGGGAAAGGGAAGCAAGACAGGGATGGGGTAGGAACGGGTACGAGAAGGCACATTACTGAGATGACGGCTGCTTGCTATCAAGTGCAACTGATTATGTGACACCGAGGCCCCTCTGCAGAAGGCTATGTGCAATACTGCACTACAGTCCCGGAAAGGAATGAGAACAGAGAGATAAGAATTTCTTCCAGTAGCTCCTATCTCCATTGATCAGAGTTTTGCCCCAGGGAGTGTGAACTCCCCTGCACTACTGTTCACGAATATCTGGATGCCTACCAGGTCTCCAGACAAGCCCCAGGGCAGGATGTGAGTTACTGTGACCGTATGAAGATGGCAGGTGAAGCATTACTTGCAAAGAGTCTATAATAAAGCAGATCTTTGCATGGCATCTGGGGCAAAACTAATGGTTGAGGGCCCACACGAAAGGTAAGGCCAGGAAGTTCTGGCATTTTGTGTAAAAGTTGTCTGAAACAGGAAGTTAACATAATGCTAAGATTTTAAAAGTCAACAGCTCCTCAAGAACAGGAATTTTTTTAGTAGCACTGAAGGCATACCGGATACCAACATTCATACGAGCAATAATTTTGCAAGGCTATGTTACTTTCTCCAACAACATTCAGTGGCCCCCAATATAAGAGGAATATAACTGCATTGTAAAGTTTAGACTGAGGATTTCTGGGATAGGATTAGTAGAAGGTGAAAAGAGGTAAGGTTGTGGGTGAGTAACCAGTCATAAATTTGGACATGGTGAAGAAAGAATCGTACTTAAGGATAGGCCAAAAAGGTCAGAGAAAGGGATTGAAATTCCTAACATATTTGGAATCTGGTGTGGTGGGAATGAAAGAGTAAACGTGGAAGGATATGAAATTGAGATCACAGAACAGCATATTGGAATTGGCTGTTTTGGAAGGGAGATATTTTGGCAAAATGAAGAGCCATTCTTGAGTCCTGGGAATGAATTCATCAAGTTGAATTGGAATGAAAATTCCATTTGACTTCATGTCAAAGATCTTGGATGTATCAACCCCATGGAAGTGTCTCAGGATAATAAGAGAAGAGGAAGTGAAATGAAGAAAAGATGCCAGATGCCAAAGTTATCTTTGAATGTAGGAAAGTGAACTAGAGGTTGGTAGACCTAGTGACAAGAAGGACTAGAACGCAGCATTCATTCATTCTATGGTCTAGCAGTACTGAGTATCAACAGCTTGCTGGGCACTGTCCTAGGTTCTAAGATCACAAAGATGAGCAAGAGAGTCCCACAGTCTAATAAGGAGACAAACAGAAAAACCAACATGATAACACAATAAGGTATGTGTTTTAATGAAGTTACGTACACCGTGCTCAGGAAGTCATAGCAGCTGATACTAAAATTAAATTTTGAAAACTGATTTAGAGTTTTGTAAATGAAAAGAGAAGGAAAGGAATTCAAAGTAGAAGGAAGAAGGTAGTCATAGCCACTCACTGAGAGATTCAGCAGAAAGAGACGAAGAACTATAGATGAACTTGATCTTCTTGAGGACTTTTAAAATATATTTAGTATGTGTTGTGTAGAAATTCTTCTTAGCTTTTAATTTTTATTGCAATGTACAAATTTATATATGAATGTGTAACTTAATTATAAAGATAATTCACACCTTCAGGTTGTTGATTTTCTCAGTGTTCACATTTTTTACCTCCCAGGAGATTACAGAAGATTTTACAGGAGCAAGTCATTACAAGATCATCCATATTGCCTCCAACCTGGGGAGTGTGATAGGGGATCACAGGGCTCTGCAAGACAAAGACTGAGCACTCTGGTCCAAGATAAATAAATTATAAATGCCCACTCTAGAGTACTGAAGACTAGCAAAAGAAAGTCGTAAATGAGAATCCAGAGTATTATTTTTAGAATCGTCGGCTTACTTTAAAGGATATATTCTGGTTGCTTCCCCTTTCTTTTACTACTTTCAAAGGAAGATTAACTCATTTTATTTTTATGGCACTGGTTGCACTTCCAAGTTTTAGAGAAGCAACAAAAAAGGGAAATAGCCTCGTAAACAATCATTAGCCCTTTAAAATGGTCCTGTGGATAAATGATAAAATGATAAGGGCTCTGAAGACTTTTTTCCTGCCTACAAACAATCACTAGCTGATGTGTTACCCAAGATCACTCTCCTACATTCAGTTCTAGAGAAAACAGCGAGGGCAGCATAAGACGGGTGATAAGAGTACAACTGAGTTGAAGTCATGAGCTAGATACTGGCGGCATGGCTTAGCTAGGGACTGGGTGTGTGACTAAGCTCGGTACCAGCTCTAGGCAAATTATTTTCTTCCCAGAAATTTGGTTTCCTCTTCTGTAAAGTTAGGCCTGTGCATAGCTCTGTTGGGGTAGATCTGGAATCCCCAAGATCAAAGGACTCAATCAGCAGGGACACTCTTACAGAGCTTTGTTGCCCTTGGAGCATCCCCTGGAGCTATATCTAGTCCTGCAAGGACCTTCCCAGCTTGCTCCTTGATTGTGGTTTGCCCGGTCCTGGATCCTCTTCTTAGCTGCCAGATCACCTGCCTGTGTGTCCCTCTATCGCCTTCCCCCAGGAGGCTCCAAGGCTTTCATCATATCCCCAAAAGGGGATATGGGATCCAGAAAACTAGCCCTCAACATCAACACAACAGGTTTCTAACCTAGAAGCATGGGAACAGGTGGATGAGAAATGTCTATTCAGTCAGACAATTTTTTTGGAGGACCTTGAGGATACTTGAGGTCAAGTTAAAAACAAAGAGCTCTCAATTATGAGAAGTTAGGAATCTTGTTCATTGCATTTCACGATGTACAAAAACCAAATGTACTGTTCTCAAGAATGCTGAAGAGTTATTTTGTTACTAAATCATAATCTCTCACTAAATATTTCTTTTTTTTTTAAGATTTTATTTATTTATTTGAGAGAGAGAGAGAATGAGAGATAGAGAGCACGAGAGGGAAGAGGGGCAGAGGGAGAAGCAGACTCCCTGCTGAGCAGGGAGCCCGATGTGGGACTCGATCCCGGGACTCCAGGATCATGACCTGAGCCGAAGGCAGTCGCCCAAACGACTGAGCCACCTAGGTGCCCAGTAAATATTTCTTAATTCAAGGAAAGACTTGGAAATAATTTCCTGTAATGCAGAAGAAAATTGAAAGGATATTCATGCATTGGACCTCATATCACCGGTCAAGTGAATCCAAAATAAGGAGAGTATTTTAGGATGTGATGGTTAATGTGCTTTCTCAGGGATGCAATCTCTCATCCTTGGAAAGCAGAGGAACACTAAATGATTCAAGGAAGGCTCTCCAAGGACATAAGTGCTAACAGTCTCGCAGTAATACTTCGCTTCAGGCAAGCCACTGACATTTACACCTCTGTTTCCTCATCTATGAAACAAGAAGTTTGGGCCAGATGAGTACTTCTTAAAGTATGGCCATGAACGCCCTGCACAGAGTCTTCGAGAATTTCTATTTAAATTGCCACCTCAAAAGCATTATACTAAAGGAGAAAAGTTAAACACAGAAGGCTACATGCGGCATGATCACATTTATATGGAATTCCAGAAAAGGCAAAATAGCAGGAAAGAAAGACTGCTAGTTGGGCGGGGGGAGGGGGCGGGGGGGTAAGGGGTAAGGTAAGGGAGGGAAAAGGAGATGGATTGCAAAGGGGCATGGAGAAACTTGGTGGGGTAACACAGCAGTTGTACATTGTGATTGCAGTGGAAGTTATGTGTCTGTATACAATTATCAAAATTCATCACGCTGTATACCTCAGGGCAGTGAATTTTACTATATGGAAGTTATAACTCATCCCCAAATTTTCAAATTCCTGGGCCTTATCAGAATCTGAATTTTTAATAAGCTCCCTCCATGGATGTTTTATTCACTAAAATTTGGGAGCTACTGAGTTCAATAATTTATTCGTCCCTTACAAATTTAGGATTCCATAAAATTCCAATCTGGGTGACAGTGGCAAAGTGTTCCTTAATGTCAAAGATATATGGCAAAGGATAATTTTAGCTGTTAATGTAGACTATGAAAAATATGAAAGACTAAGAACTCTAGAAGTTAAAAATTGGGGGGAGGGGTGCCTGGGTAGCTCAGGCAGTTAAGGGGCTGCCTTCAGCTCAGGTCATGATCTTGGGGTCCTGCATTGGGTTCCCTGATAAGTGGGGAGTCTGCTTCTCCCTTTGCCCCTCCCTGCACCCCCCCACTCATGCTTTCTCTCTCTCTCTCTCTCTCTCTCTCTCTCAAATAAATAAATAAAATCTTAAAAATTTTTTTTTATGCTTAGCAAAAACCTCTATCTGAGAAACAGATTTAGAAGATTTAGAGAAGGGATGTCATGTGTGGGTTCAGTGGTTGTTAACACCTGGCCCAAGCCTGGGCAGAGAGTCCCTTTGCCCTTGGCTACATCTGCTCACTCTTTTCATTCACAAGAATGCAGGCTTTGAGAGCAAGATGAGCCAAAACAGGCATTAGTATAATTTTGCTATACCTACCAGCATCGTTCTCATTCCTGCTAGGCTGAGTTTTAAATAATCTTAATAAACAAATGAATCCCTTTCCAAATCTCTGAGGGATATTTTACTGCGAGAGAAATATCACACAATGGCCCGCTGAAGTCCTTGGAACACTGCTGATCACCCTCAGAAGAGCTGAGCAAGGAAGCGGCTGACATCCTAGCTCTTCTGTGGCTCATGCGGATGATGACATCATCGACGTGCATGGATCGCGTTGCTATGTGCCTTTCCATTTGGGACCACGTGGTATTTGGAAGATACATATGTGTGTGTGTGTGTATATATATATATATATATATATATGGAGGATGGGGTATCCCATCCCCAGTGCCCTGGCACGTGAGATCATGTTCTTGTCGGCTAACTGCTGTCGACCACTGGGGAGGGACCACCGGCCATGAGGGCATGGAAACAGCTGTTGCCTGGAAACAGCCCCCATGTGGGCAGCAGAGGCCATGAGAAGATCCAGAAACCCAAGAGGATTTCAACACTCAGACTACAAGAAATGAATGGGTTCCTCAACAAACAAATAATACAGAAAGAAAGAGTGCAAGGAACAGGAACGCTAAAATGGGCAGCGATGAGCTGGGAAGGACCGGGCTCACAGGCACAGATACACTGCAAGCCTCTAAGGCCAGCAGAGGAAAGAGGGGACCTGGAGTCACTCTCTCCTGCCCCCTTTGCTGCCTAACTGCTTGCTTTTGTCCCCCTTTCCTCTCCAGGCCTCGCTCCTTGCCTCCCTCCCTCTCTTCCCTGATGCAACATTTAAATGAGCACCTTTTACACAGATCCTAAAGGGGACTGGAGAAATACGGTGGGTACAAAAGACACAGTTCCTTTGGAGAACCTTGTGAACTAGGGGGAGCCTGAGAGCCAAACAGTGACAATCGGGCATAAAAAGGGCTTTGATGAAACTGAGCGCCTCAGGAGCCCAGAGGAGCAAGCACCTTGCTCTCCAGAGGGAAGCTTTCTTATCTTACACCTGTGGTCCTCATCCATGGGAGATGTGGCCTCTCAGGGGACATGTAGCAATGTCTGGAGATGTGTCTGGTAAAGGACAAGGCAGCGGGAGTGGAAAGAGAGAGCCTTCAGAGGGTGATGTAGGTGTGACAGCAGTGAAAGGAGAGAGGGAAGGAAGGTGGCTAGAGCAGGATGAGACACAGACCCCAGCCGCCGCCCTGTAAAAGCCGTGGTCAGGCTCAGGAGTCACTGAGCACCTGCTGCCCATCAGAGCAGGCCTGTATCAGGCCCCCAGCTAGTGTGCCCACCACGCTCACTGGCTGCGAGCTGCCTGGGAAGACCATGGCCTTGGCACAAAGGCCACAGTGGATGCAGAGTTACAGCGGCAGAAACTGTCAGCTAACAATGTCCCTCCCAGGAGGTTCTCCCTAGGACGGACAGAGCATGCTCCTCCATGGCCACCACAAACAGACTGTGACTCTGTGTCTGTTGCTAAGCAAGATTTATTAGAGATCACCATCTTGCTTCCAGAAAGCGAGGCTGCCCATCTGCACCAAAGGGGGAGAATGCACAACTGCCAATTTTCTCCCTACGGCCTTTCTGTCCTGAAAGCTGTGGGCCTGAGCTTTTGTTAGGTGTATCTATAGTATCATGGTGTCTACACAATACTAGAAAAGAGACTTCTTCACAAATCAAGTGAAGAAATGTGATTTTGTGCCGCTATGAGACCACAAATTATGCCCCGTGATGTTAATAGGAGGAATCAGCACACACACACACACACACACACACACACACACACACTCCTTGTGATGCCTATTCCATCCACAGGACATTTGGCCCTTGGTTTCATAAATTGCTTTCTGGGTATGGCCCATCACCAAATAGCAGCTTCAACTCCAAGATTCAGGATCTTTCAGATGTTTGAAGATTTCCTCTCTTGACAAATAATGGGAAGCAGTCCAGGGTTTGTCTGATATTTTGTGTCATTTAATTTGGAAGAATACAATGAGGCAGTGAAACTCCTTGACTGGTTTCAGTGTCTCTTGGCATCTTGGCTCTGGCAGGTGGAAAACAATATCACATGGAGAGCCATCTGCCTTCTGTGCTTGCCCCGTACGAAGGACACGTGATCTGCTGTTATGTTGTTCATTGTACTGGAGCCTGATGGGCTCCTTAGGAAATGATGTGAATGTACGCAAAACCAAAATCTGTGGTCTCTGCAACCAGTCAGAGCATGCTGTCACTGGGATGAATGCTATGTGCATTCAGTCACAAGGAAGACCCCTATCGTCAATAGCTCTTCGCTGTTGGACCATCGGGAGCCACCCCTGTGCTGTGGATTTAAGAATCAGATGTGGAAGAGGTTGCAGTCCTGGGTGGAATTTCTTAAAACCCAACTGCCAAGAGTAACTCCTCTGAAATAGAAAGGGGAAAGTAAAAGGAAGAAAGAGAGGCTGTGTTTATATGAGCTGTTTTGTTCACTTCTCATCTTTTTTTTTTTTTTTTTTTTTTGGTGACATTTTGAGGAAAGTAATCCTAGCATTAAACCTCACAGTGAGAATGCTCTGGTTCACACCCAGCTTCAGGAAATTGGAGGAGAACAGAATGTAGTTTTGTCAGCAAGCTCGTGGCATTTAGAAAATCCTATTGCATTAATGCATGAAATTCTCAAAGGGAAATGACCCTATATCAGGTGCTTTCCTTTGGGGAACACCACACAGGGGGTAGTTTAGAGGAAAAGTCCTCAGTTTCCAGCTCTCGTGTACCAGAAGTAGCTAGAGAGCTGAGGAAGTGGGAGCGTCATATAATATTATATTTCCAGAGGATTCAGCGTATTTATCTTATCTGGAGATGATTTCAGGGAAAAGACAAGTTAGCGCACTATGCCTCGTCAATGTCAGAAGACCTATCATACACAAACACTCAATAATGACTTGAAAAAGTGATTATGAACTAGTTCATTTTTCCATGCAGCACACACTCTAGTAATAATCCAAATTGCCTGTGACTTATGGGTATATTTGGCAACAACCACGAGTTCCCACTGTAGTGTGAAATTAACACCACAGACTGTAGCTGTGGTATTTATTGAGCACAAGGGAGCTGATTATAGCCTCATAAATTCAAAGGCAACCTCTGCTATTACTTAATTAGAATCAGTATCTATGCATACATTACAGTAGCAACAACCAGTACTGTTATGGTTAAAGATTTGTCAGCTTCCTTATTATACGACAACCCCTTATTTTTCCACGTAAAATAATTTAGGGAGGTTGTAAGTTGTCTGTAAAAAATGGTTCAGAGGGGAAAATGGGCACATGGTATCTGGGAGGCCACTGGTGTTTTCTTTCTAAGTAAATATTTAAAATATTAATCTTGTGCTGTTGCTTTAAAAAAAAAAGAATAAAATCTTTAGATCCCTAATACATCCCTAGTAAATCGTTCTAGCTACATATGCATGTTTTTATAGTACAAAACTTTATTTGAAAATAAGTGTTGTCTTGGCACTTTTCCTCCTAGAATTGCTTTATTATATATGTATATATATGGTTTTTTTATTTTTAAAATTGTTGTAAACCGAACCTTATACACATACCTACACTCCTAATGAACATTAGATTATTACCCTCCAAATCCATGTTTATTTTTTGTTATGTGTATAATACTTTTATGTAGTTGTAATCAATGTGCACATTTTTGGGGGGGCCAGCTTTTTAAATTTGAGGCTTAACATTTTTGCAAATGCACATGAGTCTCATCAATATAGTCCATACATGGCTCAATATTCTATCAGATTCATCTTCTAGAATATTTCAGAAAGATAAAATCATCACAGTCTAATATCTTTGCATCATGCAAATATATATTCCAACCTAAGAGGTAATTTTTAGCCATAGGAAGAACCAATTGTGATAAATCTATTAAACTATAAAACTATTTCGGGGAAATAAATAGTTGATTGAGAATATGGAAGAAGTCCATAAAATAAAATGAATTTGTTTTTTTAATGCTTTTCCTGTGTTTTTAAGTATTGTTTGGCTGAACTAATAATTTTTCAACTGGATGTTTTTCTACTCTGTAGATGCTACCTATTTCATTTACAAAGTTAGAGCCGCATCATTTATAAAATGGGAAATTGCACGTAAAGAAGCAGGTAAATTTCTTTCTACTTTCAACTACAGTCAATAATTTTTTATTCCCCAAATGGATATAGTCTAGCCGTTAGCAGTGCAATATTTTTAAATATTACATTTTTAAATTTTTCTCTGTACAACTTTTTTTTTTTTTTTTGAGATTCCGTTTGAAGTAATCTCTATACCTAACGTGGGGCTTGAATTTACAACCCCAAGATCGAGTCACACTCTCTACTGACTGAGCCAGCTAGGCATCCCTGTACAATTGTTTTAAATTACATTAGACTACATCTTCATTATCCATTCATCTGTTGAAGGACATCTCGGCATACAATGGAATATTACTCAGCCATCAGAAAGGATGAATACCCACCATTTGCATCGACATGGATGGAACCGGAGGGGATTATGCTAAGTGAAATAAGTCAAGCAGAGAAAGACAATTATCATATGGTTTCACTCATATGTGGAACATAAGCAATAGCGCAGAGGACCACAGGGGGAAGGGAGGGAGAACTAAATGGGAAGAAATCAGAGCGGGAGACAAACCATGAGAGACTCTGGACTCCAGGAAACAAACTGAGGATTGCCGAGGGTGGGGTGGGGTAAGGAGATGGGGTAACCGGGTGATGGGTATTAAGAAGGGCACGTGTTCTGATGAGCACTAGGTGTTACATACGACTAATGAATTGCTGAACACTACATCAAAAACTAATGATGTGCTGTATGTTGGCTAAATGAACATAAGAAAAAATACACTAGGCTAATAATTTAAAATATGGGATATATACTATTGCTAATATTAAATTATTATCATTATTGCTGTTATCATCCATCCCAACAAATGCTTTCCAGTCTGCCTCTCCTTGGTTGTTGTGGTACGGGTGTGGTGTGGGTGTTTTTAATATGAAGAACATACAGTAAACAAACATTTTTTTTCTCCACACCCAGAAATAATCCTTATTTATTCGGGGCAAATGAAAAGGTAAACAGCTATTCTGAAGCCTGGACTTGATTGTCACCAGGCATAGATTGTACAAAACTTAAAAAAAAAAAAATGTCAGGGTCAAGTTTGAGCAAAGGAATCCAACTATTAATATCACAGTTCGTCCGCTTTCCTATATAGGGTGCCTATCTGCTTCCAAAACTTAAAACTAGGCTGACCCACCCACACAACATACAGATGACAACCAGCAAGAATGGGCTTCTGGATATTGTATCACCTATATACTGATGCCTGGACTCATGAATTTGGCAGCTGACATGACAGAATTGGGTTGGCTCTGTTGAATCCCATCAAATACTTACAAGCGTTTATGATGACGAGTGGGGGAAAATATTGCTGGACAATAGCATCTGTAATAAGTGCGTGGGTACAGAAATGCAGAGAAATTACTGTAGACAAGCTCAATTTATCCAGAGGGAGGGCAGAATGTGGAATTCTGCCTGCATGGAATAATTTCGGGATTTCTGGTATGACCTTGCCAGTAAAAAAGAAGAGCTTTCTTAGTTCGTATTTTCTGTTAGAAGTCATCACTTAAGACACTGAAGGACAATATCATTGCAAACAATGCCGAGGGGGTTATATTTTAAGAAATTAAATCATCTTAGTTTTAGAGGGTGAGTTAGAAGTTTAAATTTCATCTGGCTTCCCGGTCAATGAAATAATTACAAATATTTCATTGGTAGTAATGTTTGGTGTATGCATAAAGGGTAGGGTATGTTAATATAAACCAGTACCCATAGAATTTCCCCCTTTTACCTCCTCTTTTCTCCAGATCTGCTGGGATACGTATGAGGACACCAAAGGCAAATGCCCTGAGAAGATGAGACAACTGAACATAATTGGGATGGGACAGGGGTTGGGAGGTCCTGGGGAGAAAGAAAGCAAGATTGGGAAGAAATTCTTCACAGAGTAGGACTTTGGAGAGACACAGGGAAAAGAAGTCATTCTCGAAGCAGGTTTATTGTGTGATGTGCTATGTAACCTCAAGGGACTGCCAGGAAAGATTTTCCTCCCTTAAAGGCTGGTTTCCAGTCGAGTTTGTGTTCCTAATGGGAATACCAGCCAGCTCAGATGGGCCATAAGGACTGCATCTGGGTTTATATCTTAAAATGAATGGGTTTGGGATCTTTTGCCTTGCACATATTTTAGGAGGAAGACACATTTAAAAAGAATATGAGGGCACATGGTTTTGGAGGAGTCAGGTAATGCCCTTTATTGTGGGGTTGCCAGAGTTAGCAATTAAAAATATATAAGATGTCCGGCTAAATTTGAATTTCAGATAAAAAACAAATAACTTTTAGCAAAAGTCTGTTCCAAATATTGCATGGGACATACTTATACCAAAAAAAAAAAATTGTTGTTTATCTAAAATTCAAATTTAACTGAACATCCTATATTTTTATTTGCTAAACCTAGTGATCCTACCAGAGGGTGGAATCAAAGATAAGCACGTCAGAGATAGACAGAAAGAGTATAGACTGGTCAATACCTGTCTTCTCTGTTTCTAAAATCAGAATGTAGGGGCTCCTGGGTGGCTCAGTTGGTTAAGCAGCTGCCTTTGGCTCCGCTTAGGTTGTGATCCCTGGGTCTGGGGTCCAGCCCGTGTTGGGCTCCCTGCTCAGCCGGGAGTCCGCTTCTCCCTCTCCCTCTGCCCTTCGCCCCCTCATGTTCTTTCTTGCTCTCTCTCACCCAAATACATAAAATCTTTAAATAAAAAATAAAAAATAAGAAAATCACAATGTAATTCTAGCAATGTTACCAGTTCTCTCTCTGGTTTGAAAAAATTAGAACTTTTAAAGTAGGGAATATGAATGTTACTAAGTATTAGGTGTCTGGTAAGAAGGATAGCATGTTAATCTGAAATGATGAAGGCCCACATGCATACAAATTAGAAGAACAAAAATCTATTTTTTCAAAAGCTGATTCAATACAGTTTATCACCAAGAGCCATAAAAGCTCCAAATGACTTTCTAATCTATATAAAATTCTTTGTGAATTTGCCTAAGTATACATCTGCATTTATTGACTTTCCAAATCCACAATATACTAGGAGAACTCGTTGTCATGTCAACTTTCATGTACTTCACTGAGAGATTCTCTTATTTTTTCTTATTTTTAATAAAGCCAATTACATAATAAAGTCAAATAAACATTGCCACAGAAAATGGAGAAATAGAGATATTTTGTATGTCTTCTAATGTACATGGATTAATACTCACCAACCACAGCCAGAAATATCCCTCTGGTGCCTTATTCCTGAAGATATGACATAGAAAAAATTAACTATTAAAAGATACTGCCTTTGATCCCCTGGTTCAAGAATCATATTGAATTCATATTCATTAAGTAGCCACAAAGTGCACCAGGGATGTGAGTGTCTTTTAGGTGAGGACACTGTTTCTAGGAGCAGTTGGCCCATGATATTTCTGCACATCTAAAACATTTTTGGGGGGGCACCTGGGTGGCTCAGTCAGCTAAGTGTCTGCCTTTAGCTCAGGTCATGATCCCAGGGTCCTGGGATCGAGGCCCATGTCAGGCTCTCTGCTCAATGGGGAGTCTGCTTCTCTCTTTCCCACTCCCTCAACGCTTTCTCTCCCAAATAAAGAAATAAAATCTTTAAAAACAAAATAAAACGTTTTTTCATGAAGCTTCAACCCCAACTAACACTACTATTTTTACACGGGTAATAATGCTTGCCATAAGTTAGGAACAAGGGGATACCAATTATATATGCTCTCGTCAGAGACAGCAGTTCAATTTTTACTGTCAAAGGGATGAAATACTACTACCTCTTATGAAACCCATTTCCCTTTGCTTTCAAAGTCCCCCTGCCCTGAACGTCAATGTGGCAGCCAATCACTGTTATGCGTATACTTCCTGCAAGAGTAATAATAATGATGATCATGATGGCTAATAATAATAAAAAATAATGTAAGAATCAAGGTGATGATGATGATGATGATGATGATGATGATGGTATCAATAGCAGATACTTACTGTTTTGGTCTACTCAAGCTTCTCTTCCCACCATTCTTTTGGCAATTATACCTCCTATCCTTTGGGAACTGCTGTCTCTCTTCTTCTACAGTTTTAGTGAATGTATCAGTTACACTGTGCAACACACACATGCATATACTCACATGTCTCAGAGATTGGCTCAGCAATGATCAAGTGACTCAAACCAGATCAACCTGAGTTTTAGGTTTTGTGAGTTTGCCTTTCAAAGACATGGCAAGACATTTCATAGACACTGAGAGGAAAATACAATTTTCTCTTCCTTCTGGAGTTGCTAACCTAAGATTATGAAGACTTAAAGTTGTCTCTAGTCATGGCCTTGTCCCCATTTAATCACTCACTTGCAGTGGGATCATAAAGCAAATGAACATTCGGGAAGCAGAGACAACCCTTTCAGAGTTCCTGGCATCTTCAAGATCAGTTCTTTACCTCAGTGCCCCATCTTAGCCTCATGACACATGAACCAATAAATTCTACTTTTTCTTAAGCTAATTTAGGATGATCTGCTACAGCTACCATTTATCAAGAATGAATTTAGTGCTCTAAATCATATACTGATATGACATATATATGTAAACTTGCAGCTTTCTATCCATATCCAAATTCTAGGTTGCAAGTAGCAGGATACAACTAAAACCATTATCCTCAAAATACATAACACATTGGATAAAAATCATAAAAAAATAATTCTTTTTTTCCAATGGCCTATTTACAATGTTGTAATGAGCCATCAAAAGGAATGAAATCTTGCTTTGCAATGACATGGATGGAGGGCATTATGCTGAGCGAAATAAGTCAATCAGAGAAAGACATGTATCATATGACCTCACTGATATGAGGAATTCTTAATCTCAGGAAACAAAGTGAGGGTTGCTGGAGTGGTGGGGGGTGGGAGGGATGGGGTGGCTGGGTGATAGACAGTGGGGAGGGTATGTGCTATGGTGAGTGCTGTGAATTGTGTAAGACTGTTGAATCAGAGACCTGTACCTCTGAAACAAATAATACATTATATGTTAAAAAAAAAAAAAAAAGAAGAAGAAGATAGCAGGAGGGGAAGAATGAAGGGGGGATATCGGAGGGTGGAGACGAACCATGAGAGACGATGGACTCTGAAAAATAAACTGAGGGTTCTAGAGGGGAGGCGGCTGGGGGGATGGGTTAGCCTGATGATGGGTATTAAGGAGGACATGTTCTGCATGGAGCACCAGGTGTTATACGCAAACAATGAATCATGGAACACTACATCAAAAACCAATGATGTAATGTATGGTGATTAACATAACATAATAAAAATAAATTAAAAAAATAAAATGTGCCAATGAAAAGAAAATCTCTTTTTGTGAATTGTTTCATCAAATTCTCAGGGAAGATTTTATTGGCTAGACTTGGGTCATACACCCACACACAGAACTCTGGCCCCCTAGGTAATGAGGCCATTCCTATTGTCAAGTCACATAGAATAAGAATAGAAAGAGTGATTCCCTAAAAGATGCTCGGCAGACCAAGAAAATAAGTGGATCACTACAACAGTATCATTTCATTTATTCCTCTTCTCATCCTTATAAAGTAGATTTACTTTTATTTTACAGATTAAAAAAAACAAAAATAAAAACAGCTTCATAAAAGTGCAGTCATTTGCTCAAGTAACTCGGGTAGTATGAAAAATTGGATTTCAAACTCAGGTCTATCTGATTCCAAAGGTCCCTCTCTTTTCCACCACTGTCCAGGGTGGGGCAATGGAAGGAGGGGCTGGGCTTCACTGGTACCTGATTGCCTCTGTGGTTGCAGCAGAGAAGTCAGCACACGACTGCATGGCGGCATGGAGTGAACATTCGAGAAGAATCTGCTCATCAGATTTGGAATCAATCATTTTCTGCCCAGAAAAGTGACTGAGGTCATTACATGAAAGAAGGATTTTACACTGTCCTTCTGCCCTAATCAAGACAGGCAAGGAGAACAGAGGGTCAGGGAGAATAGGTCATCAGATAAATAGTCAAATACCAAATTAGTGAAGAGAATCGGTAAAGAAATAGTAGGATGAATCTGGGCAGCCTCTAAGGAATTTAACTCAGGGGGCAAATTATAAGCACAGTGCTTCCTAGGATGATCCAAAACAATTATTTCCTTTCCTGTTAGTTCCTAAAGATTCTCTAAGCATTCATTTCCTACAAAAGTCAAGAGTGATCATCCAAAAAGTTTTCCACCACATTTAACTGGAGATGGAACTCAAGATCCACAAATCAAAATGTTAGGCCTTTAGTTGCTGGAGGCATGAGAGGAACCGGTGAAAGGAGACAGACCACCAGGGCAGGGGAGTGGGGGGAAGACGTGCCGCAATGGCTGTTTACCAGTTAGTAGGGTAGTAGTCCCATATTTTAACAACCAGTAAGACCATCCTGGGTGCTTGTCTGCTGACTAGAGTCTTTGGCTTCACCCCTCTCCTCATGAAAACCAGGAACCAGCAGCTACTTTTCATTGCAACCCCCTCCTTCCTGCTGCCAGTCCTCTTGGGAGTCGGTAGACTAGAAAGAGGTTGGAATCAAAATACACAAATGTTCATCTGTGCCCAAAGCAGGTTCTTAATATTTTCTAGACATGAAGGCATTTCTCTGATGTTTGTTCTCATTAATCTTGCCTTTTTCTCTTTTGCTCAAAATATCTGTCTCCATATTTCACTAGGGGCTGATGTTGAACAAAAGGCTTGCACCAGATGCTCATGCATATCTCAGCTTGTGTACTTGAAAGAAAAACCTTCCAAAGGAAGCAGTCTCTACCAGGCCACGCCGTGGGAGGACAAACTGAAGCCTGAAATGTTGAAATGAAGGACAGAGGTGTAGGCAGGTGCCAGGAGGAGGAAGACTTAGGCTAAAAAATGGAAAGACTTAGGATAAGACTTAGGATAAGACTTAGGATAAGAGATGTTGATTACACTTAGTTGGTACAGGCAACAGGTCATGCCTGAGTAGATTAGAAAAATCAGTAATGTAGAGAATCTGGGAATTTTAAAGCATTATCTGGGATGCAGGAAAGTATCTAGAAACCATATTTCTAGGTCTTAAGTGGAAACAAAGAGGTAGAGATATTGCACCAGTGCCATGATATTTTAAGAGCTGAGCTGGGGACAACCTGGGGTATCAGCCCCCAGTGCACTTAAATTCTTTTTTTAATTATTATTATGTTATGTTAGTCACCATACAGTATGCAAACAATGAATCATGGAACACTACATCAAAAATTAATGATGTACTGTATGGTGCACTTAAATTCTTGATGTTCATATAGGTCTCCCTCCAAAAAAAGGTGGATGAGGTCAAATTGGATTAGATTAGATTGGATTGGAATGGACTTGACTAGACTGGATTGAGTTGACCTCCAGTGGCTGAAGAGACCAGGCAGTTCCCAATAACCAAAACCAGAGAGTCAGAGAAGAAAAATCATATAACTTTCCACACTCTGAGAACAGGTTGGAAGGGGAAAAAGAAAACATTTGATTTCTTAATCACACGATTTGGCCCCAAGCATCTTGTGTTTAATGTCTGAAAAGACTATCTGGTTTGCCAACTTTCTGTTTTGCACGACTGCCCAAATGGGTTACAGCTGTTCAGTTTAAAAGCTCCTGACTCTAAACCAACTACATATCTTGTTCTTATGATTTGAATGCCATATGAACCTTTATGTTCTTTTTTGGGGAAATTTCATATCTTCCCTTTCAGAAGTTGACTCTTCTTCAATGAGCCCGAGTTGCGTGTGTCCCCAAATTCACTTTATGACCACAGGAGCAAGTCATGGTAGAATCCTTTAAGGCTTCCCCTCCTAGCGCCTGCAAAGACATTTTCCCCAGGATCTCAGAGTACGTCTGCACAAGGACAGTCCAACAATATGTCCAGGAATGAGCCGAGGTTCACCAGAAATAGAGTGGAAAAGACTTTTCTGTTTTAGTAAAGATTATTTTTGCATTTCTTCTTTCATTTTTTGCTTCTTTGTCCCTATATACAGCAGTCTTCTGAGATTTCCTTACAAGTCTTATGAACTTGAGATGACTATACATTGACCATCTACCATATGAATAGTGTTAGAGCTCAGCTGGGCATGAGACATGAAGTTTTATGGGTCACATACAATGAAATATAGCTAGAAAGAAAGGAAGGCTAGAGCAGGGTCTTTATAAAGTACCATTTCAGGTCCAGGACTGAAGAGTTGCTGCTGTGGAGGTCATCTGCAGTGGAATGTAGGGGGATTACTGCTCTAGAACTTATTTTAATGGCTATCAGTCCATTCCAGTAGCCTGGTGGACAAATGGAATAAAAAAGCATAGGAAACTCATATATATGGGAAAACCAGTATCAACAGAACCAGTGGGCGGCATCATCATCCAGTTCTGTGTATGGATTCAGAACTCTTGCCACTTTTTTGAAGGAGAAATATCATAAGCAAGGAAGTCCAACTGCCCCCACAACCATTCTTTTGGATTCAGAATAAGGTTCTAGTTAGAACTAGCAATAGAAATCAAGAGAAAACCATGAAAGGCAGAAGGCAAGAGCAAGGTCTTAGTGTTAACATTGATGCTTAATCTAAAGAATAAACAAACAAGATTAACATACTAAAATTTGTTCAGGATATGGATGTCAGCAAAGGACACTAGATTCTATGTAGCATCCTAGCAACATTCAAATCCCACTTGCAGAGGGCCAAGGATATTTATAATTATTATCAAGACAGGAATTGGCACTATAGGTCTTAAGCATTAGAGCACCAACTCAGAGCAATTAGAGAAGTCTGAGACAACAAGGAAAGCGGGTGCTGCCATTTGACTCATTCCAAATACTGTGACGTAGATCAAACATTAAACAAGAAACTGTTAAATATTAAAGAAGCGGTAGGCACCAGAATTTAACAGTGTGTATCTTTGAAATCAGTGATTTGCACAAGAATTATCTGCAGACCCTGTTACGTGGCAGATTCTGATTCTGCAGGTCTAGGGGAGGGCTTAAAGTTCTGTATTTTTAAGAAATTTCCAGGGGCTACTATTGCTGCTTGTCCACGGACCACACTGAGAGTAGGAAGGGTCTAGAGCAATGGTTCTCAACTTTGACTATTCATTAGCTTTAAACAATGCTGACGCCTGGGTCCCATTCCCAGAAACTCTGATTTAATTGGTCTGGATTAGACTTTGTTTTTGGGTGGTCTAAAAGCACCCCCAGGAAATTCCTTTTAGGAATCCATTTAGAGTCACTTCAGTTCTCCTGTGGATATTAGCATAATGTTCTTCTTTATTTCTTTTCTTTTTAATCCTACCAATAAGTTCTCTATTCAGAGTTCCAGGGGTTGTATGTATTCAAAGTCCTAGGCACTGGGTATTTTTTTTCAATCATGAAACATTTCAGAGTAATAAATCTTGTTTAATTCTTTGTTTGGAAGTGATAGCATTGTGTAACTCAGAAATTTTTTGGTTCCATTTACCTTTAACTTCTTTTTAACCTTACTGCTAAAAAAAAAAAAAAAAAAGACCTTTTAAAGTCTTTTCTTGGAGCAATAGGTAGTTTAGATATTTATATTTTCCCATTCTTTTAAAAACCATTTCTTGTCTTCAGCAGTCTTCCCAGCCCTCTTTTGTTCATTTACTTGGGCTGCTTGGATTGCGTCCTAATGATGTGTTTGTTCTCTCATTACCCTCATAGGCTCCAGCCAACTCCAATAGCACATTCTTAGGAAGTTGATGTCTTTGTTTAATTCCGCATATTTCTCCTCTTAGAGAGAGAGGGCAAATGAGGACAGCTATCACTTACAAGATGTGTGGAACACATAGATAATCTAGCACTGTATTGAGAAGATCATTTGTGTGAAGAGGATCCAGTAACTTTCCACTTACATCACCCATTCTCTTAAATCTTGCTTCTTCCCAACCTCCCTGACTCCTCTAACCCCATCCCACCCCTACTTTCTCTCATCCCAGAACAGAAGGTTTACATCAATTAAAAGGTTGGCTGAAGAGACCTTTGATTCTCTATTAAGCTAATTTTTTTTTCTTATTTACTGTTGTTCTGGAGCATTCCAGAGGCTATTTCATCCTAGATGTTACACCTACATTTGGGGTGGGCTGCCACCAAAAGAATCTTGGTTTTGTCCTTGGAGTATGAACAGCTTGGTTTCTCCTAATGAGTGTCCTTTTCTTTACAAGATTGTTTTAAAATAAAGATTTAATACAAAGATCTAAGGTTATTTCTCAGAGGACCCTTCAGCAATGTTTTCCAGACTACAGCTCTTCCTCATTAGTGGATTGTGAAATAAATTTGGTGATTCTTGACCAGCACTGTTTTTAATAGATGGGAAGAATGGAGGAGAGAAGACAAAATATCAGAGAATACCTCACATTCTAAGTGTAATCTTTTTCTCTTTTTTTGACAGAACTCCCATTTCAATTATGTAACTGTAAATTGTATTACTGTGAGTTGTGTTTAAAAAGATTGAAAGCCACCATCCCAAAGCAATCATCTGTCAGCCCACCTTTAGTCAGAATCTTCTAAAAACGATTATAATTTAATGATAATTTATTATGATTTTAAGATCTTCAGATAAGACATAAGCCTGCTGTTTTGGCACAAAAAGACATTCTGCACAAAAATAGCCCTCTCATAGATTAAAACCTCCAATTTCCATTTTTAATCAGATTGGAACATTGGATTTTATTTGGTTCACTTTTGTGCAGACTCCTCAGGGTCTATCGGGCTTCCTAACCACAGCTATTTTCCTTGTCTTCAGTTTATTTTTTTCCCCAAGCACCTCGAGACCCTCTTTAAAGTTTTTTGAAGCTGCTGTGTCCTTTTGAGGAGAAAGGAAACATCAGTGGTTGTGAAAATCAAAGGCTCAAAAGGAACTGAAATCCCATAGTTCAGCCATGTTCTGGACTGCAGCTAGCCCTGGGAGTTCACAAAGCCTTCCCAATGGATAGTATGGTTTGAAGGGAATCAAATTGGATCTTCACCCTTCACATATTTTCCTTCCTAAAATTGAATAGACTGGGAACATATTACAGTCAAGCCATCCCATTTACAAACATCCTTTTACCCTTCACAAAAGAAGGGTATACATTCTCCTGCATCCTAACATGGCGCACTGCCCCAGGGTGTAAAAACCCATAAGACACCAAATGAATTCAAACACTGGGAAAGTGAGTGACCCTAAGGGCTGAGAAACGCATTTGTGGGCCTATCAGGTAGTTTCCACAGCATGCTTTCAAAAAAAGTGAACAAATAAAACTGTGTTGTTGGATTATAGATCATTAAAAATAATTTTTCAAAATATATCAGGAGATTTTTGACAAATAGCTCAAAAGGAGTTCCAAAAAATTAGAAAAAACTCTGTGTACGTAAATGGGGCTTGCTGGCTAGAAGCTTTTGCTTTAGGCTGAACCGATAAGGAGCCAGTTATTATATTTGGACAGCCCCAAATTTCAGATAAGAAGGACTTTGCTCTAGGGTCTTAATAGCCATGGTTAGAAGGTAAATTGAGAAAATTCCTAAGAATATAGAACAAAGAGGTAGAGACAGAAAAATATGAGGGTAAAGAAAAATGACGATAAGGATTTATTTTGGGGGCCCAATATCTCTCTGATGTAAGTTCTAGAAAGATTGAATAGAGAAAATGGAAGGGAATATTTCAAAGAAACAGAAGAAGTCAATTTTCTACAGTAAAGAAGAATAAGGATATCCATACCGAATGGGCCTCTTGAATGCCCAGCTGAATTGATAGGAACAAACCCACAGATGCACCATCATGATATTTCAAAAGATCAAAAACAAAGAAAAGATCCTTAGAAGCTTTCAGGTCAAATCCCCCCGGAACAAAACAACAACAACAAAAAAAGTGGCCCATCAACAACTAAATGCTAGAAAATTAAGCAATGCTCTCAAAAGACTATATTCAAACTATCAATCCTGTGCAAAGGAAGAATAAAGATACATAGACAAATCTTACCTTCTAGTATGTTTTCTAGAAAGTAATTTGAGGATATGCTTGTAATATTGTGATTTATAATAAGAAATATATATTTGGTCTTTGTCCTTGTTTCTGGCACAGATTTCTAAAACCCCTGAAATTTCCTAAGTGATGAGAGCATAAAGGTGTCTTCTGTTATGTGAATGAAGTGACTTCTGGAAAGCACTTAAGGAAGGGGGCTGGTTGTCAGGAAAACCAACCATATGATTAGAGAGTTGTAGCTTTCAGTCCCCACCCCCTGACTTTGCAGGGAAGGGAGAGGGGCTGGAGGTCAAATCATTTGCCAATGGCCAACGATTTAATCGCTCAAGCCCATGTAATGAAACCTCCATGAAAAACAAAAAGAGAAGTTTGGAAAACTTCTAGGTTGATGAGCACATGGAGACTTAGGGAGACCCGCACACTGGGGGCAGGGCATGGAAGCTCCACACGCTTCTCCCATACCTTGCTCTGTGCATCTCTTCCATTTAGTTATTCCCAAATTGTATCCTTTTATAATAATCTGATAATCTAGTAAGTGAAAATTTTCTCTGAGTTCTGGGAGCTATTCTAGCAAATTAATCCAATCCCAGGAGAAGGTTCTTGGAACCTTTGATCTGTGGCCACTTGGCGAGAAGCACAGGTGACAAGCTAATCTTGCAATTGACTTCTGAAATTGGGGTGGGGGGCAGGCTTGTGGGGCTGAGCCCTTAACCTGTGGGGACTGATGCTATCTCTGAGTAGACAGTGTCAGAACTGAGTTGAATTGTAGGACACCCAGCAGGTGTCAGAGAACTGTTTGTTGGTGATGTGTAGGAAATTACCACCCCCCCCCCAACATATGCACACACATTGGAAATTGCCTCAGAACATCTTTTACACTTGGGAAAAATGAGAGAGCAAACCCAGAAAGAAGAAAATATGAGATCCAGGAAAATGATAAATCTAATCCAGGAGAGCAGAGAAGGGAAGTCCTGGGGTGGTAACTTTGCAACAGAAATAAAGCAAACTTCAGATTCTAGGAGATCTCTGTGGGGGGAAATAAAATGTTGGAAGTTTTTCAGTGCCTCTCAACCTTTCTCATATTGTGGCACGAATAAAAAATGGTGATATATAATATACATCAGGTACACTGAAGTAAATGGAGGAGGCTACATGCCCCTGGAAGCCAAACTCTCTGTGCACCGTGAGCCTTGGGTCCCCCTGGCTGACCTGGGGGTTGAGAGATCGAGAACCTGGCTGACCTGGAATCCATTCACAAAATCAGTTGTTGGGAAGCTCTAAATTACACAATGTGATTAACAGCTTGGTATGACTTGATAATATAATAAGATAATTGGTGTCTTATTTTAAAGAAGAGAGAGAATCCAAATTTTGAGCCAGAATAATTGCCTTGTAGTGACATCGACTCATAGAGGAAAAACATGTAATCTGGGCACACTATTTGAGTCTGCAGCAAAAAATATTTACATAGTCATAATATATTATTTATTGATTTTCACCTTTTTAGAATCAACAATGGTAAATCAAGGGAAAGGATGTAAAATGTAAATATTCTTAATATTGACCATATTAAAAGAAATACATAGCTAATGGAGGTTGAGGGGTACAAGAGGCTGAGGATCATGGAGAGAGGACTAATGACTTTATTTTATGAATTTGGGAGCCAAGAGATACTGTTCATAAAGGGAGAGCCTTCCCTCACACTTCTGCCATCTGCTTCACTACTGGGTTCTCAAAGAAATGAAATATCAAGCCTTTCACTCTTTGGATGTCCTTCACTGAGAAAGAACCAATGTGAAAAGAAGTCCCACCCCAAGGCACCAAAGGGTGAAAATTAAAAGCAACTAAAAATGACATTGGAAAACTCCCAAGGAAAGAAGACACAAGAAAGATTTCATAGTTCTGTTGACAAACTGCTATTAGGAATTCGATAAATGCTAAATGCTGAGAGGGAGAGAGAATGTGTATGAGTGTTCATCTGTGGTTTATTAAATAAGAAACAAAAAACAGTTTAAATTCCTATTTGAGGGGAGCCCTGGTGGCTCAGTCAGTTAAGCATCCTACCCTTGATCTCAGTACAGGTCTTATCTTACTTAGAGCTTCCCAACAACTGATTTTGTGAATGGATTCCAGGTCAGCCAGGTTCTCGATCTCTCAACCCCCAGGTCAGCCAGGGGGACCCAAGGCTCACGGTGCACAGAGAGTTTGGCTTCCAGGGGCATGTAGCCTCCTCCATTTACTTCAGTGTACCTGATGTATATTATATATCACCATTTTTTATTCGTGCCACGATATGAGAAAGGTTGAGAGGCACTGAAAAACTTCCAACATTTTATTTCCCCCCACAGAGATCTCCTAGAATCTGAAGTTTGCTTTATTTCTGTTGCAAAGTTACCACCCCAGGACTTCCCTTCTCTGCTCTCCTGGATTAGATTTATCAAGCCCCACGTTGAAAAAAAAAAAAAATCCTATTTGAAAATTCACGGAGGGACTATATAATATGGAGAGAGGTAGGAGAGATATGTAATGATATAATATAGCTAAATCTTTATGATTCATGGCAGGAAGGGGCGCCTGGGTGGCTCAGTTGGTTAGACAGCTGCTTTCAGCTCAGGTCATGATCCCAGGGTCCTGGGATCTAGACCTGCATCGGGCTCCCTGCTCAGTGGACAGCCTGCCTCTCCTTCTCCCTCTGCTGCTCCCCCTGCTTGTACTCTCTCCCTCTCTCTCTGTCAAATAAATAAATAAAATCTTCCAAAAAATGATTCATGGCAGGAGGTCAATAGACAATGCCTAAATTTGGTATATCAAGAAACGGTACCATAAGCATATAATTTAGCATATGGAGTAACTACCAGAAGAAGTAAAAATTGAAGCGGTTTCCTACTGTGACTGGTTTATTGTACAAGCTCAATAAGTATCTGCTGAACAAATTCATTTGCTGAATAATAAGCAGTAATGGGGGAGGGGCTTATGTGCCTTCTAAACCTGGAGTGATTCCATTTATGTGCCTCTCTCCTTGCAAACAGAACTCACATTTCTACTCCTCAGGGAATATGATCCTATCTCTAACTAAGGGGGAAATCCCGATTAGTCTAATGAATCATGGTAATCCTAGGCCACTTGCCAGTGATTAGAGGATGTCATGTTGTCCAGTTCTGCCCAGATGAAGGGAGGATTCTTAGGAGATTGCTCTCCTCTTCTTTCTCTCAAAGTTGACATGTCTGAATTTGATGTCTGGGCTGATATAATTATCTCAAGACAAAGAGGAAGCTAGTTGGAGGGAACAAAACCGACATCCACAGAACCGCAAAGCATGGAAAGAACCTGAGTCCTTAATGACGCCACTGAGCTCACGGTTAGACAACCGTAACTCGACATGATTTTTACGTGACATATTAAATTTCCCTTTTTGTTCCAACTAGTTCAGTTGGGGGCTACTGTTATTTATTCTCTAGGCATTACAACAGATGAAGGGTCTTTCTGTATCCTCTGATATCAGTAAACACAGGCCTGTGTTAATGTTTATGAAAATAAAAAATAAAGCTGGGAATAATTTCATCTTATTACAATAGAAGAGTATTTTTAAAGATCTGTGTTTAAATCATTGTGTCCTCTAAATTTCGGGTGGCTGGGTTTCCAGCCCTATTAACCCTCCCCTTTATTTTCACTGTGATTCTTGTTTTCCAAGACAAATTTTACAGAAGTTCTTTCCTCCAATCTGATAACCTCAGAAATTTCACCACAATAAACTCTAGTTGAAAGGGCAAACCTCTTCCTGGAAACAAAGAGGAAAACAGAGAATATGGCGACATTTGCCTATTTAGTTTTCTTATCGTGATATTTATTCTCTCAACAAAGTGTGAGACAAAGTCAACAGCTGAAAGGGAAAGAAAGAATATGAGTACAAGATACAAAGTG
The DNA here is from genome assembly GCF_003265705.2 of Callorhinus ursinus. Taxonomy (NCBI): domain Eukaryota; kingdom Metazoa; phylum Chordata; class Mammalia; order Carnivora; family Otariidae; genus Callorhinus; species Callorhinus ursinus. Next base: position 4,182,207 of record NW_027397090.1, read on the forward strand.
GAAGGAAAAGGCAGAAAATAGTCATCTCAAGGACTAAAGGAAATAAATTACAGATGTAAAAGGATTTTGAATGGGATATTTCCTATTATTTCAGAATTTCACTTAGAGTCTGAAAGCTGAGAGAAGTTGAAGGATCTACTAGACACTTGTACGAAGGGTTTACAAAAAGTAGCAAAATGGCCTAGTAATCATCATGTTATACAGCCCATATATCCATGGTCAAAGAATTCACAAAGGAGGATTGTTTGGAAGGGAATTTAGAGAAAAGGAGTTTATAATTAATCCATTTAGGTTAATTTTACTGCCTTCCCCATAGACAGTAGAAGGTTTGTAGGGCCCCAAGGGAGCCATCAGAGGGAGTTCAAGGAAAAAAAAAAAAAAAGAGAGAGCCAAAAGCAGAACGTGTTTTGAACAGGTGCTTGCTTCTGGCTTTCACCTGTTCACGATGAGAGCACAAGAAAAGAGCTCATCCCGAAATGTGTTGATCCAGCAGACCAAGGGTTGTGCTGTTTATTGGAGGATGAGTGGTCACTCTAGAGGGGGGTCAGATATGAATATTTGTATGGAATTTTTGCTCAAAGAATTCTCTGCCTTTAAGGCACAGTGCACTCAAGGTTTAAAGGGGCACCTGGGTGGCTCAGTTGGTTAAGTGTCTGCCTTTGGCTCAGGTCATGATCCTGGGGTCCTGGGGTCCTGGGATCCAGTCCCACATCAAGCCCCACATGGGGTGCCCTGCTCAGTGGGGAGCCTGCTTCTCCCACTGCCCCTCCCCCTTGCTCGTGCTTGCTCTCTCTCTCAAATAAATAAATAAAATCTTTAAAGACAAAAATAAAAGGCTGTTTCCTTACCTCTTGTCATGGGGGTGGTGGAAGTGGCAGGGTGTTGAAACTGAGGTGGTGGCCTGAGGTGGTGGGTTTCCCTCCTCTGGGGGAGGGGGTCACTACAGACAACAGAAGAGCTGGCAGTTTGAAGACCTGACCTCACAGAGGTCAACTGACAGACAAGCAACATCTTCCATTAGCCTTAGCTGAGTGATAAGGTCTCTCCCTATTTTCAATTCATTCATCCTCTCCTGATCTTGAGCCTCCAGGAGCCAGAAGAAACCTAACAAGGTGGGGGTGTGGGGGGGGTAGGGAGAAGAGAAATGGAAGAGCAAGGAGAAGAAACATTGAAAATACACACTATGCTCTTCTTCCCCACTGAATATCCTCAAATTATGGGTTCATCCTGAGCTGGGCAATAGGAGAAACTTTGAACTAGGTGATGAGCTTGAGGTGTAATTTAGACAGGACTAGACTTTTTCCTTTGACCTGAGAATGTGTCTGCTTATGGCTGAAAGTGGTCAGAGAGCATAGAATATGCCTGAGATGTTATCAGTGGGTAGGGAAGAGAGATCTTACTCACTAGGTTGGAAAGTAGCAGCTGGAGAAAATTAAAGAGTTTTCTGCTTTGTCCCTGGGAGAAGCCTATTCATTAAGCCTGCCACATTACATGAAGGCATTGTAACAGGAGCGCCAAACAGTACCCACTTGGGGTTTCTAGTCATGGACTTCAGGTGATGCCAGTCAGCCATATTGTGATTTTCCCCCCAAAATATTCTGCTCCTCCGGGATGGGCACAGAAGTAAAAAAGAAGTAAGCTGGGTTTGACCAAGGTTGAGATTTTGCTATATGAATACATAGGAAGGGAGTGAGGAGAAGTGAGCTGAAGATGTTTTCAAGGAAGTAACTATAGTGAGGGATTAAGGATGGAATCCAAGTGGAGTGAGGAGGAAAACAGAAACAGCAGGGAGAGGGATAGAGGAAAGGAGGTGGAGTTATGGGGCAGAGGCATCAACAAGGCAAGAACTGTTAGGGAACTACTAGAAATAACTGGAAGAATAAGTTGTGTTGTCCAAGAATGATTTGCTTGACATGGAAACTTCAGAGCCTATACAAATTGTTATGGTGGCAAAATTTAGGATGAGGTTGGTTGGATGAAAAGTCATGGGAGATGAGGCAGTTAAGTAACTGAGTGGTTAAAAGTGTAATTTTATGGATTGGTTAGGACTGGTTTGAGTTAGTTTTAACTTTAAAAGAGTGACCAGGTTTTCAGTTTAAGTTCGATCCATCTGAACCAATAGATTTATCTGTTTGTAATTGTATACCTCATTGGTTTCATCCACCATGATAAAAATACCTAATTTAATATCTAATTTAAAAATACTTAACATTAAATTATGTAGTATATGAGTATAAAGTATTGTTTTTTACTTTGATTAGTACCTTAGAAGATTAGATTAGATTGATAGTGACCTTGACTTTATTTAGAAAATCCATGCAAATGTTAAGGAATATTCCCGCCAGTTAGAGAGTCCTTTTGAAGAACATACAAAATGGTTTCACCAAGTGGTTCAATCCATTATAAGGATAATAAAAATCATAAGAATCTATAGTGCTTTCTTCTCTTCCAAAATATGGAAATTGTCCTGTGGTTTGAATTTACCCCTGCAAGTTTTGACCATTTTTCTTAGTACGAAAGACCCTCTACTCAGACTATACCTTATAAGCCTTATATCTCATGTGGTCCGTTTGATGGTATTGTTTCTCAGCGATAAGCCTATACATTTGTGATTACCTTCACATAGGCAAAAAATACTTTCCTTATAACTAAAAGAACTTGTTTGTAAACAAATCGAAGCACTGTCTACTAGTGAAAACATATTTCCATCAACACTCTGAGAATCATTTAACTCTGTCATCATTAAGTGAAAATGTGCAAGAGATTGAAAGAGAAATAGTTGGATCCTCCTTTCCCTCCTTCCAAGTGAGGTAGGCCACAGCTCTCTGACCATCCCAATTGTGGGTCCTTCACACCCATTCAAGCCGTGAACACTATGTTTTAAGATCCAAATACCCCTCCCTGATAGTTATAACCACACGGTACTAAAACATCCTCTGCTTTATTATACCATAGCCATGAATACAGCCTATCCAACAATCATAAATTACAAAGACCAAAAATGAATTTTAAAACATATCAGTTTGTTATAAATACACTTAACATCTGGATGTTTCATTCCTCATATTATTGGTGCTTTGACATAAACCAATACTCTTTTCAAGTATACTTTTAGAATCTTACATCTGAAGCATCTGGGATTATTTTCAAAGTGCAGAATCCAGGATCAAACCACAACCCAAATGATTTAGACTCTCTGAGGGGGAAGGAAAGCCTGGGAATCTGCAATTTAAAAAAAATCCCCAGCTAGTTTTTACACAGGAGACAGTTTGGGAACTTTTAATCAAGATAAAGTATCTTTATCCCAATAAATCAGGAAAACCAGGCATTTAAATTACAGATTTTAAAAAGCACATATATTTAAGTGCATGCATGAACTCAAAATTAGATAAATAAAGGCTCTTCAACAATTGTCATTTGAAGTATTGAAGCGGGCTTATTTCTATAAGATTTATCAATGACCTATCTTTATGGACAAATTCAAATGGACAGTGGGAAAAAAAAGTTGGATAATTCAATCTCCCTTTCTCTCTTTCTCTGTCCCAAATTCGAATCCCTTTATTCTTACCATCTGAAGGTTTGGGTCTGAGTCATCCAAAAAAATTACCTTAATTCTGATTTTTCACTTCCCTATGTAAACTTTGGATCAAAAAAAAAAAAGAACAAAATTATTTCAGATTCCATCTTGCTGAGAAGTGAAAAGTTGTACTATAAATTAGAATTCAAGTACATTTTTTAAAAAATTTATTTGTTTATTGGAGAGAGAGAGAGGGAACATGCGAGCATGGCTCCCTGAGTGTGGACCCTGATAGGGGGCTCACTCTCAGGACCCTAAGATCATGACCTGAGCTGAAATTAAAAGTTGTAGGCTTAACCCACTGAGCCACCCAGGTGTCCCAGAATTCAAGTACATTTAAGGGCACTTTTCCCCCCCTGGATACTTCAGTTGAAATGATTCTCTTTGTCTCCTGCCTCCTCAGTCTTCCTTAGCTCTTCTCAACCTCTGTTACCTGACCGAGTGAAGTCATGAGCATTTCAGCTTTTTCTCCATTTTTGGCTCTTACTAACACTTATCTTCCTGCCCACTCCATTTTTAATTTGCATAGACCTTTTCTACTTGCAGAGATTAGAATTTTTTGCTGGCTCCTTGAAATGCACTTTCTGTACTCATAAGTGTTTGTCTTTCAAGACTTTGTAGCCTCATTGGTTCTCCCCCTGAACCTGAGCAAAGTAGATCATCTACGGAGGGAACATTTGCAGTCAATTTAGAGATTTTTAAGTTTGGTTCTCTATGTTTTTTAGAGGAGCCATTCAGCTTTTCCATCTTTTCATTTAGCTCGTTGCTCTAGGAAGAGATGGCAGAGTAATTGGTTTTAGAAATTGACTCAGCAGAAAGTGGAAAGACTCAATGGCCATTTATATCATCTAAACCAACTCACCTGCCCCCAACAATCTCTGTGTGTGTGTGCGTGTGCATGCTCACACGCATGTCTGTGCACATGTTTATAAACGGGAGAGAGAGAATATGACAGTGAGAGAGAGAAAGAACATCTACTTCTTGTCAAGCACCATGACGACTGCCCTGGGATACACAGAAATAATTACAAAACACTCCGTGCTTTCAGAGGTGTTTTCAATATAAATTTGGAGGCAGATATGTCCACAAACACTAAGAGGAAACTAAAAAAAAGAGGCCCGAGTAGGACTGCTAAATCTAGGTTTTCCATGCATAGCTGGACTTTGAAAGAGCCAAGGGTTTAGGGGCAAATGCACCTGATTTCACATCCCAGCTCAGCTTTCCTGTGACCTTGGGGAAGTGGTTAACATTTGCTGAGCCTCAGTTTCTATGTCTCTAGAGGACAGCAGCACTTAGCTCCTGGGGTGCCTAAAAGGAAGAGAGAGCAAGTGGGTAATGTGCCTAGCGCATGGGAGGGGCTTCATAAATGGGAGTTATTATTATGGAAATAGCCAGCAGGTGCAAGTTTGCAAATTGAGCTCTCTGCAACTGTACCTGGAATGCAAAATCCGACAGCCCCGACACCCAGATGTAAACCCATTTTTATTTCAAGATGTTGGCTCCAAATTAGAATGTAGTTTTGAGACCAGGGGTCAACTTTCAATGCCATTGAAGTAGCATGGCCCATGTTAGAGACTGAGGTTATGAAGCAGGTGAAAACAAAGGGTCGACTAAAAACCCTATACTTTAAAAGCATCTCAGGCTAAACAGATGAGAGGAAGGTCCGGGATAATCTTCCTTGTACAGGAAGGTTTTGACATCTAGTTACTTCATCCATACTCAGAAAACATTGCACCTTATTTAAAGGCTAGATCTGTATGTGCCATAAATGAAGGCCCATGACACACTGATGCGTGAAAAGTTATAACGGGTACCTGAGGTTTTTGTTTTACAAATCCATTCCCTCAGCTTCTGGTCACGGAAATATATTTTGTCTGAAGACCATCCTTTCCTTTTTGCAGTCAAGGTGCCTTGGCCGAGAGGCAGGTTCGTGACTCAGGTGAAAGCAATCGGATGCTTTCCTGAGAGTTTGAATCTCAAATGATATTGACACAAGCCTGAAAAGGGACAGAGCTGATGCATGCCTATGACAGAGTCCTGAAGAGACTCCTTGGGCTCCTGCCACCATAATGCCCAGAACTACTGACTCCAATCTTTTCCAGAGGTCTTTACCTAGCTCTCTCACCTTTGCTTCATTTTTTCCTTAAGGAAGAAATACGCTTTAGTACATTAATGGGCTTTCTTTTGTGTCCCTGACATACAGACCTAATCCCTTGAAACTGTTTCCAATAAACGTTTTTCCTTTTAAGTTAGCCAGAGGAGACTTCTGTGGCTTTCATACAAGAGACCCTAAAATACAGTGATACAGTAATAAACATGGCATTTACTTTTATATGTATATTTTAACCCATTCACTTTACAAATTTTTGGACAAAAATTTTCTTGCAACGTGTATTTTTGTAAGTAAAAAACACTGATAATTTATTTTTTTGGATTTTCTTGAGTTTTTTTTCTTTTATTATGTTATGTTAATCACCATACATTACATCATTAGTTTTTGATGTAGTGTTCCATGACTCATTGTTTGTGCATAACATCCAGTGCTCCACGCAGAATGTGCCCTCTTTAATACCCATCACCAGGCTAACCCATCCCCCCACCCCCTCCCCTCTAGAAACCTCAGTTTGTTTCTCAGAGTCCATCATCTCTCATGGTTCGTCTCCCCCTCCAATTTCCCCCCCTTCATTTTCCCCTTCCTACTATCTTCTTTTTCTTTTTTAACATATAATGTATTATTTGTTTCGAGGTACAGGTCTGTGATTCAACAGTCCTATACAATTCACAGTGCTCACCATAGCACATACCCTCCCCAATGTCTATCACCCAGCCACCCCATCTCTCCCACCCCCAACCACTCCAGTAACACTCAGTTTGTTTCCTGAGATTAAGAATTCCTCATATCAGTAAGGTCATATGATACATGTCTTTCTCTGATTGACTTATTGCACTCAGCATAACACCCTCCAGTTCCATCCACGTCGTTGCAAATGGCAAGATCTCATTCCTTTTGATGGCTGCATAATATTCCATTGTGTATATATACCACTTCTTCTTTATCCATTCATCTGTCGATGGACATCTTGGCTCTTTCCAGAGTTTGGCTATTGTGGACATTGCTGCTATAAACATCGGGGTGCACGTACCCCTTCGGATCCCTACGTTTGTATCTTTGGGGTAAATACCCAGTAGAAAAGCACTGATAATTTAAAAAAGAAATCTAGAGAACTGGGAGTGTCCTCTGAGATGGAGATAAATTTCTCTTGAATCCTCTTGGCAAGCTAGGAGCAGTTTTCCCTGGGATGGTGGGGACAGTGTTTATAGCAAAATGGGGTGAAACACCAGAGGGAAGCGGGGAGCAGTCCTGATGGGGGGGAGAAAGGACTGTAGTGGGGAGGTTTGAGAGTACAGCTACCCCATTCTTTATCAATATTAATGAAAAGGCCATCAGATCAAGAGACAACTGACACTGAAAAGAAAGTTGTAATAATTATAGATCCCAAGCAGAGCATGCATATCACACCACGGGGGTGCCCACATGGAAAGAACTGGGGTGGACAGGAGGCAGGAGGGCAGGATCTGTGAGCAAGAGCCCTTATTGTGGTTGACCTTTAAAAGACACATTTATGGGCGCCTGGGTGGCTCAGTTGGTTAAGTATCTGCCTTCAGCTCAGGGTCCTGGGATAGAGCCCCGCCTCAGGCTCCCCTGCTCAGCCTGGAGCCTGCTTGTCCCTCTCTCTCTGCCCCACCCCTCCATCCCACCCCGGCTCGTTCTCTCTCTCTCTCTCTCTCTCAAATAAATAAATAAAATCTTTTACAAAATAAATAAAAGACACACTTATGGGCAAATTGTTCACTACCTTTAGGAACTGGCTAGCTCTTAGAGGGACCGTCCCTCCAGGATCAGCACGGCCTTGGATGTCAAAGTATCAGAATTCAGAAAATAAAAGACATGGTTAATACACCTCACAGTCTAGATAAGACTCGAACTCCTGCCCCTTTCACGATCCATGAAAGTTCAAAACCCTCCCTGGGAGTTCTGTACATTTTCAAGAAAGCTAACATTTTATTCTCAGAGACTCTCTGGGCTTCTGCCTTTTTGCACGTTGCTTCTGTTCTATACCATATCATTGCAATGTAGAATGCAGAATATGCAGTCAATGCATCGTTGAACACAACATCAGAAACTAATGACATACTATATGCTGGCTAACTGAACATAATAAAAAAATAAAAAATTTAAGAAAGATTAAAAAGAATTGCTAACCATTAAAAAAAAGTATGCAGTTCTCTCTTCAGGTTTGGGGTAGAGAAGGAACAGTCACATTAAACACGCTTTTGGAAAACTAGCCCTCTTTACTCAGATGGGTGAAGGTGGGTGCCAAAAGGGGTCACATCATCTTGGGTCATCTTACTGGCTCTTCTCTTCTTGTCCCCCACTCCTTGCCAGATTTTCACCCCCCACAACTCCAAATGTCTCATCTTCTCTTGTACACAGTAATTTCCTTTCCCTATCATGTTTTTGCTCTAGCCACTGGGTCTTACACACTTTCTTGTGTAGACCAAAGTCGATTCTCATGGTGTCTTTCCAAAAGAAGACAGTTCCTCTTCCTAAGAGTTCTGGTATGACCTGTTAAGAATAAACTTTCTGCACCTCCCAGATTCACATGTAACATAGAACAAGATATGAAGCTTTGTGAAGGAAATATATACTGTACAGTGTCCATAGGGACTAAGCAAGAGGAAGGGACCCTTGGATTTTGAGAAGAGAGAAAGGATTTACTGGAAAATTGCCTTAGCCAGAGAACTTCCATAACTGCATATCCTTTGTTGATGAATTCCACAAATATTTATTGGGTGCTCACTATGTGCCAAGAGGCAATTAGCTGCATGCTGGGGAATTTAAAGATAAATAGGTCATGATTTGAGGAACAAATGTCCAGGAGGAAAGATACATAACCAGATAGGCAGGAGGCAGTGTTACGATGGAAAACCATAAAAAGTTGGAGTGATTTGTACACACAAGCCCAAGCCTCTCCCAAATATTTGGAGCCTAGGAAGAGTACAAATGGAGGCCCACGTATCCTCTCTCTCAATTTCAAAAATATATAAATCGAGCTAACAGACTGCTAAATAAAACATGTTCTACTCTTCTCATGTGACAAACAGAACTTTGTAAGACCTGAAAGGCCAGGTCTGAATTTGGAATTCTCAGAGTTCTGAGACCAAATGGCTCCCAGTCCAAGGCCCTTGGCATTCTTCTCACCTTTTTATTGCCCTGATTCCTTTTCACACTTGCTCCCATGCATGTGGACCCCAGGCCATGTGTAAAAGTTCCAGCCTCAGTCGCCACAAACAGCTGTCCTTAGTCACCACTTAGTCCAGGCTATACCCAACAGGGGAGCCATTTTTTCCTTAGGAGGAAAGCCTAAAGGAAGAGACCCACCCAGGCTCTGAAAGTAGGGTCAAGGCCATTTAGACAGAAATTCCAGAGTCCTAAATATCAGGGGATGGTCTAGAATGGGGGTGCATCTTTGGACTGACCTACCCTGTTGGCTCCAGGGACTCTAGCCTGCAGTATGAGGCACAATCAGATGAGGGCTACCATGAGTCTTTCTGAATGAAGCATAGTCACTCTCTTTCCTGGGTCAAAATGAAACACTGATTAGCTATTTCATCATATTTTCTCAAGATAAATCACCCTAAAATTCACGCAGCATCCCAGTTTTGAATGCATTGGGTTTTGTTTGTTGTTGTTGTGTTTTTTTTTTTAAGATTTAATTTATTTATTTGAGAGAGAGAATGAGATAGAGAGAGAGAGAGCATGAGAGGGGGGAGGGTCAGAGGGAGAAGCAGACTTCCCGCCAAGCGGGGAGCCCGATGCGGGACTCGATCCTGGCACTCCAGGATCATGACCTAAGCTGAAGGCAGGCACTTAACCAACTGAGCCACCCAGGCACCCAAGGATGCATTGGTTTTGTGCAAGGGTAGAACCAGTGTGCTGATTTGATTTTTAGTTCCCACCTGATGGATCCTTGAAGACATATTATTTCTGGAACTGTGAAGTATTACGATTCTATTTTCCAATGGCTATGGCGGCTCATAAGTTACCACCAAGGAAGAGAGAATAGGAAGAAATTCTTTTTGGCTGCAAATCCCAGTCTGGGGTCTAAAGTATAATAGGGCCATCTTCAAAGACAAAGGACCATGCGTTTCTAAGCATTTCTTTCAACCGGGCATTTTCCTACCAACTACCTGTTTTCATTTACGACCATCTGCAGGCCAGACTTGTTCTGAATTGGTTTGTCTCCGGGTCACAGGGAAATAACACAGCTCAGACAGAGCCAAAGCAGGATGATTCCTTCACTGTGGGTGTGCTGCATCTGCCCGCCCTGCCATCTTGTCTTCCCCTCAATTCCTGGTCGTGCTTGGCTTTCTGCTTATTTTTCAATCATTCTTTTGATTTTTCTCTCTCAGTGTCTATGGATCTTCCAGTTGCTTACCATCCCTATCAACTTCTGCCCACTTGCCATGTTTTGTTTTCGAATATTTATATCCTCCTGGCTTCCTTTGGCCCCCAGGCCTGATATATCGCTGTCTTGACCCCTAAGTTTCTTGTCATTTGTGAAGATCCAAGGCAGCCTCATCACCCTACCCAGTTCCCTGACCTGTAGCTACCCACACATGACCTAGCAGAGTGAAAGCAAACAAGTCAGGTCTTGAAGCAAAATCCCCTCCTCCTCTCTTAATTCTCTTCTATCACAGTGGCAGGAATTATCTCTCATTTATTTGGCTGCCTCTTTTCCAATAACCTTTTCCTCCACTCAAGCCCAAGAAACCCATCTCCATCCCATCATACTGTGCATATTAATGTTATGTAAGATCGCTCTCTCTTTACATCATGAATCTAAGCACATGACCCCTTGACCATGACCTCACAGTCCCAACTGTTCCCACTTTGGATTCATCAGAAACTCTAGTTTATTGACCCCTCTCTGCTAAGCAATCCTCCAGCCTGTTAATTTCTTCACTTCCCTCCTTATAATCCTTTATTTCAAAACCACTCTCATTGATAACCCAGACTCCTTTGTGCCTTTGCATTTTGTCACATCCAACCTGGGATCAACCTCCCCTATCGGGCTAAGCATCTGACAATAGCTGGAGAAGAACACCACAAAGCAAATTGTTATCACTCTAAATCCATAATCACTAACCTCAAGTGAGCCCTCAACACTGCCATTCAATCTTACCTATTTCTTCTAACGAACTGGCCTGGCCCTCTCACTTCACAATTTTTCCCCAAACCAGGCTACACAGCCTGACCCTACCATGTCTAAACAGCCACCTTTGTTCCTTCCTTCACGCAGACAAGGGAAGCTGTAAGGGAAAAAATCCCCTCAATTTTTAGTTACCAAGTCTACAAACGTCCCTAATGTTCTCAGGATAACGACCAAGACATGACACAGCCTGCCCCACATCCCACAAGCCCTCAGGCGTCATGCTTCAGCCACACTGGGCTTCTTTTAGGCCCCCTAATGTCATGTCTGAACTTCCCTGATGACAAGAATCACTCAAGTTATCTGATAAGTTAAAATTTCCACGCCCGCTAGGTAATACCTCAAGGGGAAGAGGCTAGAGAGTAGTATACTTAAGAAGAGTTTCAGGTCATTCTCACTATCAGGAAAGATTGAGAAACAGCACCTATAGCCTCTCCTTCCACTGGGCTTTTCAAATGCTTTTCACAGACCTGGGAATCTCTACCTCCCTTTCTCTCCCTGTACTTCTTCCCACTCCACCAGACTTACTCTTACTCATCTTCCAACTTTCTACTCAAACAGCACACCAGCAGGAAAGCCTTTCTTCACAACCCCCAACCCCACCAGCACCAAGTTTAGGAAATGTCCTTTGTCACATTCTCTCATTGGACCATATCCCTCCCTTCATCACACTCGTTCCAAGTACTCATTGTGTGATTTTCTGGTAACTGTCTCTCTCCCTACCAGACTGCGAGGTTAGGTACCATATCTATTGTCATTGTCATCATTTCTACAATTATCTGGGCAGTACGTAATAATTTCTTAAGAATCATTAGTACTTGAATGAATGTGGAATAAATTAATGAATTAATTGGCTCAAAGCTGACAAGAGATATCAGAGATTAACAAATTACAACCTCAGCGGAAAGTATTCTAGCCTCTACTTGGATATTTTTAATTCTGGGAAGTCTGTTCCATTGTTGGACAATGCTAGAAAATCCATTTTTCTATTAAATTCAAGCCTGCCCCCGTGTAACTTCCCACAACAATGCTTACAGTTCAGCCTTGTAGGAAATATGATCTGTTTCTTCTTAATGACATTCCCTTCCAATATTTGAATACTTTTAGCATGTGTCCCCTATGTTTTTCCTTCTCCAACATGAATAAATACATTTGCTCCAGCAGTTCTTGATTTGAGATAGTTCTCAGACTTAACTATCCCCTGTCCAGTTTGAGCACACTCTAACAAACACAGAAACAAGACAGAGACCACAGAGCCATGAAGCTCTCGTGTCTTCAGTATAGTAGCTTTAAGTCATTACTTCGAGACGGTGAGGCTGTCTCCTTCCTTCTGATGGCCACAGTTTAAATTACAGAGTCATTACAAATTACCAAACTTCGTATCTCCAAGAAGGATGGTATTTATAAGATGATGAATCCACAGGACACATGGGATTTATTACCAGTACTTTTATTGGAGCAATTTGTTGACAAATGCCCAGAGAGGACAGAGTGATCAGTAATAATAAAACGTTGCAAAGATTATCTCCCCAAATGCTGTCTGAGAGAGAAAGTGAGTCAGATTCCTTAACCAAATCTAGGTTTTCTGTACCTTCCCGCTACTAGTTTTTATATGTCATCTCTGGAGAAATTTCAGATGTTTCAAATCTAAACCTTTATCAAAGCTGTGATTTATAAAAATAGCAAAGAGCTTCTATTTATCTCTATTCAGTAATCCTAACCAGCTGCTGAGCAGAATTGGAGTTTAAATCCTATTGCTCTCCTGTGGCCCCCACCTCCCAGGCTATTATGTCAAGTTGATACAATTACTTCTGGAATGAACAGGAGGCTATCACACTGACTGACTGTTTCCAGTGCTCAGGAAAAGGAGACAGTTTGGTCTTCCAGATTAAGAGAATTACGTGTCCCCCCCCCCCCCCTAGCCAGAAACCTTTTCCAGGGTCATTCTCCCAGGCTGCCCTGAAAACCAGAGGCAGAAAGGACCATGTCACTGCTTGGCTTGGGCCCAGGGGGCCAAATGCCACTTAAGAGAGAGTGTTGAGAGCTACTTAACATGGTATGGATTAAGATAGTGACACTACTAACGTAGAGTAAAACATGGCAATGAAAGACAGCCTGCAATTTGTCCCTAACCAAATTGCTCATTGGGTCAGGATGATGCAGGACAATACTGATGCAGTGTTTTTAAACTGAGAAAATCAGGGACAGACCTGGGGCACTTGCTATGGGACTGATTTATAAGAAAGAGAATCCACAATCAGAATTGACAAAAATTACAATTGTGTCGTACTCTACAAACTTCACACTGCCCCATACCCATCCAACCTACCTACCTTCCTTCCATTTCTTAATTTCTTTCTAAGAAATTTTAAACAATTACATAATTAAAAAGTCAAAACTAAATAAAAAGTTATTCTCAAAGAGATCACACTTCTATTCCAGTTCTATTCCTCAATGCCCACTCACCGCCCATAATCATTTTCATTTGTTTCTGGTTTACGCTTCTTGTATAACTTTTTTTTTTTAAGATTTTATTTATTTATTTGACAGAGAGAGAGAGAGAGAGAGCGAGAGCAGGAACACAAGCAGGGGGAGTGGGAGAGGGAGAAGCAGGCTCCCCGCTGAGCAGGGAGCCCGATGCGGGGCTTCATCCCAGGACCCTGGGATCATGACCTGAGCCGAAGGCAGACACTTAACGACTGAGCCACCCAGGCGCCCTCTTGTATAACTTTTTACCAAGAAAAAAATACATGTTTATATTTCACTTATTAATATATCCTGAAAATCACTCTATCAGCTCACAGAGATCGTCCTCATTCTTTCTCACAACTGCAGAGTACCACATTGTGTGAATGTCTGAACTTTTATTCACTTAATCTCTTAAGAACGGACATTATGTTGTTTCCAATATTTTGTTTATATAAATAATGCCACAATGATGAATCTTCTGCATGTGTTTTTGTTTTCCATGTTTGTGGAGTGTATCTTTGGGCTAAAAATCCCAAAGGATGGGGTGCTTTATAAGAGAGCAAATGCATATGAACTTGTGTTAACCATTGCCAAATTTTTCATCATGGGTTTGCACCCCTTTGCGCTCAAGAGAAGAAATGCTTTTGAGTGGCAGAGTGTTTGGGAAGGAGTGGGATGTGAATGGAGACAGGAGGAGAACTCTTTTCTGATGGCCTTTACAAACCTCTTTGCCCTGTCCAGGCTGGCTCTCTGGTTAACTCTCTTTTGCCAAGAATGTCTTCCCCTAAATTTGCTGTCTTACCTTCAGGAAGCCACTGATAGATAGCTGGACCTAAAAGTTGGTGATCCCAGGAGTCTTCCTTCCGACTAGAGACTCCTCCCAGGCGAGGCCAACACAGAGATGAGGAAAAGCGCCTAAGAGCCTTCACCACCAACAGCACCTCTATTTACTGGCCATTCACCATGTGCCGCCTGCTGCGCTAAGCTCCTCTGCACTCCAGACCCCACCCTTTCTCACCTCACCGACTTCCTTTCTCGCAGTTTCCTGTTCCATGTTTTTATAACATCAATTCCCACAACACCATCCTCTCCCGCATGTCCTCTGGCCATTTACCATCAGCAGACCAACATTGTATAACACCTTCCAGTCTCAAAAAGAAGAAACTCTCCTTGAGCTCCCCTCTGTCTCGTTACTGCCTGGTTTTTGCTCCCCCCTTAGCCCAAATTTTCAGAAGCGTTACTCCCACTGCCTCATTGCCCGTGGCATAACTCCAACTATTCCAGAGTGTCTTTCTCCTCCAATTTCTGTCTTCTCTTGTTTCAGATGACCAGCAAACACCACGCTGCTTATTCTCAGGGATGTTTCCCTCTTGCTTCCACGATCCTTTGGCCATGTTCGACGCTGCTGATTCCCCTCGTTCTTGAGCTGCTCTTCTTTGGTAACTCCGAAAAGCACACTGTCTTTACTTCCTCTTCTGTTTCAGACTCTTTCTGAGGGTTTTTCCTGTGGGACCCGCTCTTGCAACTTCCCAATCACAGAGTTCCCTCGGATTCAGAACTACACCATTTTATTGTCTCTTCTGTCTCTAGGGATCTCACCTGTTCTTCTGGCCTTTCCTAACAATGCCCATATTTACTTTTCTCCAGCCAGCCCTCCTCCTTGAGCTCTAAATTCACTCTCTGACAGCTCTGCTTTGTTGCTTTACCAACATCTCAGTACAGGGTGTCCAAAAGGGAACTCCCGATACTTGCTAACCCTAAACCTATGTCCCCAACACAGGGGCCATCCTTAATTTTGGCCATTTTCTTCAATTCCCACAGACAGTTCTTTAGTGAATTCTGCTTTTTCTACCTTAAAGATGCTTCCCAGCCAGTTGGAGCTCCCCACTTTCCCTGCCTCCACTGTAGGCCAGGGGTCATGATCTCTTGCCTGAATTACTGCAACATGCTATTGACCAACCTGCCCTTCAATCCATGCTTCATCAAATCGCTGGAGAGATGTTCTAGACATAAATCAGGTCAAGTTCAGTAGCTTTTGCTTGAACTCAGAATAACCAAACTTAAGGCCCTTGCATCTCTGGCCTTTGAATATTTCTACAGTGGTCATCTCATCCTACTGCTACGGCTACTGACTTTCTTTCTGTTACTCAGATGCACATAGGCTCGTCCCTGCCTCTCTACCTACTTTCATTTTGTCCTTAAGATTCAGCATAAGTGTCACTTTTATAAGAAAGCCTCCCCTGAGCTCCTTATAAAGGGCATAGCTCCTAACTTATTATTCTTTCATTTTCATGTTTTTTCATACATAATACTTATTTCTGTTCGCTGTGGCTTCTTGGCCACCTGCTCCCCACTCTATACATATTTTCTGATGTATCCCCAGGACCTACCACACTGGCTGCAGATGATAGGAACTCAATGACACTTTTTGAATAAGTGAATGAATTAATGGATGAATGTAAATGCCACGAGAGCAGGGACCATTTCTGCCTTGTCCACTACACGTTCTCATTGCCCAGCACAAGAGAAAAACTCAGTAAATATGTGTTGGATCAATTCTGCAACTCCCTCTTACAGCCAAGGAAACTGAGGCTTAGCAACCTGGAGCAACCTCCTCCTGATCATCTGGCAGTAAAGAGGCAGAACCAGGGCTTAAAACTGCATGTCTCACAACCCAGTTCTTGAAACATTAGGGCTGGAAGGGACTTTGGAGATTATTTGATCTAACAGCTCAATTCTATAAACGGAGAAGTTGAAGTTCAGGGCAGAGAAATGAAGTGACACATTCAACTCATCTGGTTTTGACCTATTTTGTAGGACCAGCTCTACGACCAGCTAGCATGGCAAACCTAGTTACATTACCTTCTCTGCCCTTCACTGTCCCTATCTGTACAAGGAGTTGGGAGGAGCTCAATGGCATTACTGCAGCATTCCTAGATTTCAGGGTTCTTTCCAGCTCCGAACTTCTGACTCCCTTTTTCTCAGTTTGCTCCAGCTCCTCCCTCACAGTTTCTGTCTCATTGTAAGGTTAAGGAGAAAATTAAGTTGCATGACATATGCTTTGTTCTCTACTTCAATAAGAACGTGAGAAAAAAAAAGGAACAACAACAAAAAAAAACTATCATAAAGCTTTCCAATCTCTATGTACCTTAGGTAGAACAAGAGTGCCACCTGAGAACCACCTAAAGGAAAGATGAAATATATCTCTAGCACCCAGCCATAGGTGAAAAAGTCTGTCTATAATAGTCACTCAGAAAAAATATCATTATCAATTCCTGTAATGAGGCAATAAATCGGAAAAGCAAAGGGTAAAATGATGTTCATGGCAATACCCGAATATAAAATTCCTCAGTGTGTATGCAAGAAAATGAATAACCCTACATTTCTGTGGTTTTCACTTTATTTTCACTGCTGGTGAGGAGTAACTTATACTGCAAGAGGACAAACCATTCTTATTTACACTCAAAATGTCAAATCCATTTGCACTCAAAATGCCATCACCTCTCATTACTCTACCAATTTAACCCGCACAGAAAATAAGAGCTAAAAGCACAATATGAGGAGACCTGGAATATTAAATCTGCTCTCTTTTCTTGCAGCCTTGATCAAACACCCTGATTTGCTGCAACCATTCCAAGATGGAAGTGTTTTGAATTCTAAAATAGCTTAGCACCAAATGTGTCATAATTATCTGAACCTATATTTAGAATGATGAAATTTGCCATGAAATCTGAAATATGCTTCAAATGTCAGTCTTATTTTTAATTAATATGCCAATCTACCTTTGCAATAATCAAGTTTTACAGTCTCCCAGTGCTGGAGAATTTGGACGCTGTGTGTGTGTGTGTGTGTGTGTGTGTGTGTGTGTGTGTGTGGTTTTTTTTTAAATCTCATAATTATGATAATGTAGTTCTCCAACAGATCCTTCCTTCTCTACAGATTGTCAGAGGAAATCGGATTTCATCCCCATGGTATATTTTATCTATAAAACCAAATGATATGAAATGAAGTATCCTGTCATCATGGTCACCAGTTAACAAAATCACTAACACCATCACATCGACCATCCTTATGATCTGATATTTGTTGTAAGAGGGTAACAGGTGATAGTGCTTTGGTCAACCCATTTCTTTTTACTTAAATTCAAGGGTAAAGGATCTGGAAGCCCTGGATTTAAAAGAAATATGTCTTTTATTTTTCAAAGCGGATATGGCTTTTGAAAACATGATCAAATATAAAATGTGACAATTCATTTCACACTCCTTTTTAGGTTTCTTTAGTATTTTTCATTGACTTTTTGAAAATTTCATATTTGATAGAAAATTTTTTTAAAAAGTCATGCAGAGCCCTAAACTGTAACAATTCTGTTACCTTCTCAAATTGCATTGTATATATAGAAAGCTTATCTGTTAATACAGATTTTCTTACCCTTACAGACTCATTTGGTGAGAGAGACAACAGTTTTCCAGAAGTGTCATACACATCTTGAGACTTGTCTGCCACTGCAAACAGTAAAATATTATAGAATAAGTAAGGTTGCCTGAAAAACAGAAAAAATACATGGTGCAGAGTGTCTAGAAACTTTGTTTTATCAACAAGACAAAGTCGTTTTATGTTTGTTGTACCTAAAAATATTTAGGCATATATATATATATTATTTCAGTTTAATAGTAGTTTATTGTACTTTAAAAGCTATTCTTTGACAATGTGGAAATTCAAAAACTTGTACTTCCCCAGCAATGGTTTAAAAATCACATCATAGAAGATGTCTTACTTTACTTTTTACAAAGAACTATGTCACTAGGAATAGAGATTACAAAGCCCAAAGCCTTTAGTGCATATGAGAAACTGAATATGCTGCTGTGTCAATGATACTTACTTGGTTCTTGCTCAACTGGCCTGAAATGGAACATGCAAACTTTGGACTCAGGTATCTTGAGGCATCGCAGTGTTGCCAAGAACAGAAACTCCAAACATTCTGTAACAATTCTCAAAATTGTAAGGCTGGAAGGCTTTGTTCTGTTCTTAGGTCATGATGTAGGCTTCATATTTCTCTGATGTGGATGAATACCTGTTCACGCTTTATTACCTTTAAGAAGACAACACAATCTTTATTAGAAGAGTACAGTAGTATTTAAAAGCAACCCATTGGGGAGTTTATGCTTATAAATTTATTTATCAATCAATAGCCAATTTATATGTAGCAGATAAGACACTAGGTGGGAAAAACCTTGCCCTCATGGAGCTTGCAGTCCGACTGGGAAGACGGTACTGAGCAAGCAACTGCATAAATACATTTAAGATTAAAACTGTGATAAATGCTATGCAAGAAAGGGAAAGGAAGAAGTTTATTGCAGAGGGACTCTAACTTAGTTTAATGGATTAGGAAAGACTTGCCTGGGGGATACGTCCTTTAGCTGAGACCCAAAAAAACTAGGACAGCAGTGAAGATCAGCAGGGTGAGCAGTCCAGCAGAGGAAAACTAGGTCACATCTCGTTGCAGCCACAGAACCTGTTTTGCTGTGTGTGTATTTACTTCTCAGTGGAAAACACTGGCTCCATATAATTATACTTTAATCATTAAAACCTCGCTCTTAGATTCTACATCTTCCTTGAAGTTGTTGGGTTTTTTGTTTTTGTTTTTGTTTTTGTTTTGTATTTCCCTTATTAATCCCCATCCAGCTCTACAATTCTACTTTCCACCAGCGCTGTACAAGCAAATATGGGCATGACTAGGGTATTCCTTTAACCTATGCAGCTTCCAAGACTTGTGCTGCCACTAACCCTCTTTGCCTAGGTGTTCAGTCACTGCCTCTCAAATCACCCCGGTAAGTTCTTAATGTGCAATTAACATTAGCCTGGCAGTTGCCATCGCCTCAGCTCTTGCTTCATCGTTCCTAGATACAGGGGTGGACCCTACAACCCAGGCTCTGCCAAGTAAGCAATGCACTTTCCTGATCCATTGTGATAGGCTTATGAGGACCAACCAAAAAGATGAACATTTCCAATGTAGTAGAAAAGAGATGGAGAGAAATAATTTTTCATTATGTGGTTCTGATCCTCAATACAGACTTTCTTTTTTTTATTGTTATATAATTGTCATATAACATTGTGAAAATTTAAGGTGTACAGCATGTTTATATACATTTATATAAAGTACATTTATATATTGCAATATGATTGCCATTGTAGCAATCATTAACACCTCTATCACATCACATCATTATCATTTCTTTTTAGTGGCTAGATAAGTAAATGTTAGTCTCTTAGCAAGTTTGATGGTTATAATACAATATTTTTGTTTACATTCACTACACTGTGATTAGATATGTAGGATTTATTTACTCTTCGTTGCATGATTGTACCCTTAAACAACATCTTTCCTATCCCCCCTCCTATCTGCTGGTAATCACCATTTTACTCTCTGTTTTTACAAGTTCAGCTCTTTTAGATTCCACATATAAGTGATATCATGTGGAATTTTCCTTCTCTGACTTATCTCACTTAGCGTAATATCCTCAAGGTCTATCCATGTTGCTGCAAATGGCAGGATGTCCTTCTTTGACATAGACTTTGTTTCTTTATTTTTAAGATTTATTTATCTATTTGAGAGAGAGAGAGCATGAATAAGAGGGGCAAAGGGAGAGGGAGAGAGAATCTCCAGTGGACTCCGTGCTGAGTGTGGAGCCCAAAAAGGGCTCAATCCCGTGACCCCCAAGATCACGACCCAAACCAAAACCAAGAGTCAGACACTCAACCAATTGCACCCCACAGGTGCCCCTGACACAGACTTTCTTGAAGCTAGACATATCCCTGGAATTTTTCATTAGATGAGATAATGACTTTTCCCAGCTTATATCATTTTCTTAGTGAGTTTTTGGGTTGGTTTTTTCATTTGCGAATCAGAGTCTATATATTTATATATATATATATATATATATATATATACACACACACTATATATAATTTAGTATATTTTATATAATATAACCTGTGTCAGTCTTCTATCTGATTTGTGTCTTGAGCACTAGCTATATGAAAAGCTCTGCCTAAAATCCTGAAGTATTCAACAAAAGGCAAAATTATTATACTTCAGCAACAGTGGAATGTCAATTCACTCCAGCTGAAGGCCACCAAGAATACACCTAGGGGTGACTAAGCTGAGGGGTTTATTAGCAAGGGGAAGTACACACCATGAGGAACTGTGGGTATCTCAATAAGAGGCTGTTAGAAAGGACTCATGGTCACTTGAAGGAGAGACTAAGGAAGCAGGAACACTCTCAGGATTGAAGACTATCTGAAAATGGTGACAATTCTACAGTTGACTCTCTCAATAAAATAACTCTTATCTCTAGGGAGGGCAGACTAGAATGATGATCAAGCTGTAATTGGTATAAAAGAGGCAGCTCCTCATATTAGCCAAGAGAGGAGATGTTTGGTATTTTGTGGGTTACACAGTGACTTTATTTTTCTCTGTGCCTGACAAAATTACAAAGTCTTGAACGTTCTCATTTGATCATAGCCTGAAAGGGATCTTTCCTGATGCTGGCATTCAGTGAGATGGTTTATGTCCAATAGGAGAACAACGCAGTAGAGCTGTGAGCACCAGGCCAACGTCTAACAATACTGAGGCATGGCTGTGAGCATCAAACTAGTTCCTGGATGGTCAGGGTTGCTGTTTTGTTGTGTTTTTTCCTTTCTTTCTTGACGGTTAAGAGATGTAGAATCACAGTGAGAGGCTCTAGATCCCTTTTAGGTTGAACTTGGCACTTGTGTTCCTAGCAGTCCATGCACAGGCAGAGTAGGAAGACGGCCTCCTGATTCTGTTTGGGAAGGGCTAAGAAGGGCTTGGTAAAACCCCTTAATTTTTCTGTGGCTCAATAATGATGCCAGATTCCCATTAACAGAGATCAAAATCTCTCACTTCCTAATGAAAGACATGCCATAAAATACAAATTACCCCAGGAAAGGCAACACATTATTTACCTCTTCGCCTCTCCCAATAAGGACATGGTGACCCACAAGGCAGAGCATATTGTGATCATCATTCCAGAAGGAAGCACAAAGGAACTTTACTGAGCACAGCACTGATAGAGGAATCCTAAGTTCTTTCCCACACAGAGGGCAACATAGTTCCCCTTGATGATTCCCTGTTCTCTCCCATTCACCACCGAGAAAATCACCAAAAGGCAGAGGAAGGGCTATTCTGGGTCCAAATTAGCTCACCTAGGAACCAGGAAGCTGAACTCTTGCCTCAAGGAAGTGTAGCTCCATGATCTGTACTACAGAGCTGGCAGGAAATGCAACAGGCTTGCCAAACCCAGAACCTTTCTCCCACAAAATTTAGGGACCTGTCCTTTACTTCTGTGCATACAGTGAACTGATCTTTTTAATTTCCACTAGGCACCTTGACTTCTTTCCTTCCTGCTATAGAATACATTATCATGCCCTAATAATTTCCCTCCTGAATCATCCTTTGCCCTCAATAATGACATCAGGCCAGAACAGGTGGGAAGGTATTAAAGGAATTTGATTTCTACCAGAAGGTTCTAGCTATCACCTGTCATTATTCTTCTCCTAAAACAGGTGTCAATTTTACTTAGCCACTTTCTTCCCACCTGCCCGATGAAGAAAACTCTGGGGTTGCAAGATGAACGTGTGATTTATTTTTTCTTTTATTGCCAAAAAGATCTGTTCATACTGAATGACGCATTTCACCCTCTTTAATCTTTCTTTCCAATTAGTCTCTCCAAACTGGAATAAAAATGATTCATTCATTCATTTATTCACTCAGTATCAAAACACTATTGAGAGCCTCCCACCAGTGAATGAAACTGATATCAGAGAGCTTCCTGACAAATAAAGGGGACAGAAAAGAACTCTCTGGAGGGGATGCCAGCAGGATCTCATGGAGGGAGACAAAGGGCAAAGAAAGGAGAGCATTGTCTTTCATCACTTCCTCAATGAAGTTTGGGTCCTATTGGGATGCTCAGTGTCAGACTTTCTATCACTCCACTGTGAGCCAATGATGCAAAACTTCTAGGGAAAAGATCTAACATGCAACCCTCAGGATATGAAAACCCTGGCCCCAGCCACTTTGGCAGTGACTTGGGAGAATTTCAACATTCTCATTCAAGAGCAGAGGACAGTTACTGTGCTACTGTGGAAATCAAAACTAAACACTAAAAAAATGTAGCTCTGAAATAATGTGGTCCAAGAAATCACTGAGGTTTGGAATGAAATCTGTTTGTTGTAGGATAAGAATAGGTATGTTAATCTCATGCAATTTTATCCTTTGGGTTTCTCTGGCATTTTTAAGTGAAATGATCTTATTTTCAATAACCTTAATAAAATTTGAGTTTGAGAGAAGCGTACAAAAATCCATACTTCATCCCAGGTCAATGTTCTGCTCTGTCTATTCTAATTTTTAAGGCAATGTAGGGAAAAAAAGTGCAAACAATAAAACAAAGAAAGTCTCTGCTAATTGTGAAGATGGACGTGCAGTGCGGTATGTATTTGGAAGCACATTCACTTCCAACCTGAGTGAGGTTTTTGTGGCTTGCCCCAGGTGGGAAAAATGTCATTGTAAAAATTGCTTACGTTGTCCTCAACATTATGATATATTTAGAAGGGAGAAAATGAAATTTGTACTATAAACTTTGGTGGGTTCGACGGGTATGTTATCTGTGTGCTTTTTCCAGTTTTATATTCCTTATTTTTATACATAATTATAGCATTTTCAGTATCTGCAAGGAGAAGCCACAGAGAGCTAAGGTAAGTAATACCTAGCTATGTAAATCAGTTTCAATCTGCCTTATGCATATATCTGCCCCATTTTAGTCTGCCCATGTTTCTGTTATTCATCTAATGTTGAAGAAAACTCCCACTGGTATCATACACAATGTCCATAGGTATTATAAATATCCTTTCATTTTTCTCCACTGAGGGATAAAGCACGGGGTCAATTCAAAGTCAATCTTAAATTTTTAAGGCAGACGAGTATATTATTTGCATACAGATCAGCAAAGCTGTCCTTTACTTAGAGAAAGATTTACAGATACTTTAAAATCAGGCCTAATCTATAAAACAAACAAGCACAGAGCTAAAGCTAAGCCAGAGAAAGAGAGAGAGAAATTGAGAGAGAGAACACATCAGATTATAATAGCTTTGAATGTTTGTCACAGAAGAAATTTCTTTCTGTAAACTGCTTTTGGTTCAGATTTCAGAAGCCCCCGTGTGATCTAAACTGGGCAACCTGTTCTGGGAGGGCTCACGGGTGGCTCCGAGGTGCCATGCATCATTTATTTGCCACTTAAGTTACCACCATAAAGTGTAGGTTTCAGGGGCGCCTGGGTGGCTCAGTCGTTAAGCATCTGCCTTCGGCTCAGGTCATGGTTCCAGGGTCCTGGGATCGAGCCCCACATCGGGCTCTCTGCTCGGGGGGAAGCCTGCTTCTCCCTCTCCCACTCCCCCTGCTTGTGTTCCCTCTCTTGCTGTGTCTCTCTCTGTCAAATAAATAAAATCTTTAAAAAAAAAATAAAAAAATAAAATCCTGTTTAAAAAGAAACTTCTGACATAATGTTTAAAAAAAAAAAAAAGGTGTAGGTTTCAGGCACCCCTTGGGGTGGTCTGGGGTTTTGTTGTTGTTATTTAAATAAAACCTTTTTATTTATTTATTTATTTTTTTTTTAGTGTTTTCAATTATCTCTGGCGTAATCAATGCATGCTTGCAATTTGCTTTGGTCAAACAGAACTTAGCCGTAAAGGTCATCCTCTGAAAGTCATTCGTGTTCCTCTGCCCACCCTGAGGGGAAAACACAGTATCCTAGGAACAGCCAGGCCAGATGGCCAGGACCCAGGCACATGTCCTGCTCCCAGGACTTAGTCATGGAGATGGGGCTCTCAGATCTGGAAAAGGGGATGCCTGCGTGGCCCCGAGTCAGAAGTTTAGGGACAGAAGAAATAAAAGGGCTGAGGAGAGATAGCGACAAGACAAACTGAACTTGGTGATTATGTGGGTGTTTGGGAGTCAGGCCAGACCCTGGAGACTGGAGACGTATTGCTCTCATAGAACTTCTCCGCCTGCGTTCTCACCTCCCATCCCCCACATCAGCACCTTGAGGCTGACCCTTTCCGTCTTCTCTGGACACATCTTAGTCCTGACTTAAACCCATTGTGCAGAAAGGATCAGCTCTCCACACTTTCTAAGGTGTCAGTGAGGAATCACAGCCTAAAGGGCAACTTCCCAAAAGCAAATTATTAGTCTTTTAACCACTACAAAGAATACCCCCCAAAATTACAACGACAAAGTGAATCATGAAAACTTGCAGTATTATTTACAATTACCCCCCCAAAATTGCATAATTACAAAATTATTTTTTAAATTACAAAAAAGGAAAAAGGAAAAGAGCCCTGACAGTTTGGTTTTATATGAGGAAGGGGTGGCGGGTCTTTCCCAAAATCCTGCAAAAATGATCCGCGTTTCCCACATGTGCTCGGGAAGCACCCCTTTGCTTGAGCTGTTAATATGTAGTTCACAAAGACAAAGATGGTTGAAACTCTAGGGGAAAGAGAGTGAAGAATTTCCCTGAGCTGTCAATATGCTTACATGGACGTTGGATCTCTAAATTACGGATAGTATGTACATCTTTTCCAAACCTATTTATCCACAGAAACTGTTTTGAGGCATATATCTATGTATAACCCTTTTTTCTGTGACCACGTCAACTCAACCATGAGATAATCAGACACAAGTATTCTTTCAAGAGGGCGCCTTTAATTTTTCAAGACCCTTCCTTGAACACCTCGTCACTTGCCCTTCCATTCCTACCCTTTTTCCATCTTCCTCTGGTTCCCACTCCTGGCTCATTTCATCTGGTCACTCCAGCTCTGCCTTTAGGATTTCATTCAGGCATGATCTTTCCCAGAAGTGTTCCTTGACTTCTGCCAGCTTCCACCCTGTATTAGTTTCCTAGGTGACTGTAGCAAATCACCAACAACTGAGTGTCTTATTGCAATAGAAATGTATTCTCTCAGAGCTCTGGAGACCGGAAATCTGAAATCAAGGTCCTGGGAGGGTCACGCTCCCTCTTGAGGCTCCAGGGGACAGTCCTTCCTTACCTCTTCCAGCTTCTGGTGGCTGTAGGCATTCCTTGGCTCTGGAAATAAAACTCTGATCTCTGCCTCCATCTTCGCATGGCCTTTTCCCCATGTGTCTATGTCTTCTCCTCTTACATCCATTCTAGGGACACTATCATTGGATTAAGACCCACCCTAATCCAGGATGATCTCATCTCAGATCCTCAACTTGATTACATCTGGGAAGAGCCTTTTTTCCAAATAAGGTCACATTGACAGGTTCTGGGTGGACATACCTTTGGGGGGGCCATCGTCCAACCCACCACACACTCCAGGCTCCTTCACTACCTTCTCCATGCTTTCTCAGTACCTCTAGCATGTGTTTATCATGGCATTTACTGTACTATGTTGTAATGACTTGCCTCCCTGACCCCCCCATCACAACTCTCTATCCTGTGAGACCCCGACGGGCAGCATCAGTGCCTTCTTTGTCTTTGAATCTCTATCACCTGCGCAAATGGAGGTTTTATAAATGTCTGAATGAACACAGAACGACCCTTCTTGCAAACAGCTTTCTATTCTCTT
Source organism: Callorhinus ursinus (assembly GCF_003265705.2). NCBI lineage: Eukaryota > Metazoa > Chordata > Mammalia > Carnivora > Otariidae > Callorhinus > Callorhinus ursinus. The sequence goes on from NW_027397090.1 coordinate 4,208,190, forward strand.
AAGGCTGTCGCTATGTATCTTACTTCCTTTCCCTGTATAGTTGTTACATGATACTCAAAGATCTCTAAATCATAATTGTTCTCACATGGTTACCTTCTTTATTTTTTAATTTTTTTTTTTATTTGAGAAGAGTTGGCACGCAACTTCACATTAGCTTCAGGTGTACAACATAGGGATTCAACTTCTCTATATGTTATGCTCTGCTCATCACAAGCGTAGCTACCAGCCATCACCATATTAGTTACCTTTTTAAAAATTTGCAACGGAGGGGTGCCTGGGTGACTCAGTTGTTAAGTGTCTGCCTTCAGCTCAGGTCATGGTCCCAGGGTCCTGGGATCAAGCCCCGCATCGGGCTCCTTGCAGAGCCCCCTCCCACTCCCCCTGCTTGTGTTCCCTCTCTGCCTTGTCTCTCTCTGTCAAATAAATAAATAAAATCTTTTAAAAAATAAAAAATAAAAATTTGCAAGGGACTGATTCATAATTTTGCCATTTGGTGGGAAATGTTTGCCCTGTCATAAAAAGGCTGGTATTGATGCATCTGACATTGCTTTGGTAACTGGCATCATTATTATTTTTTAAGATTTTGTTTATTTGTCAGAAAGAGAGAGAGAGCACGCACAAGGAGGGGGAGTGGCAGGCAGAGGGAGAAGCAGGCTCCCTGCTAAGCAGGGAGCCTGATGCGGGGCTCAGTCTCAGGACCCCAGGATCATGACCTGAGCCGAAGGCAGACACTTAACCGACTGAGCCACCCAGGCGCCCCTGGCATCATTATTTTTATTAATGTATCAAAAGGGCAGAGAAATGCCTTGAAATATGCGTTGTTGTCCAAAGAACCAATTACTGCACTGTTCACCTATCGTGATTATTATGCACCAATGGCTTGGAAACCACCGAATGTTGGCAAGGTTGGCGGCTGCCTTATTTTGAGGTGACTACGGTTTTTGCCTATGTGTCTTTGCCTGGGTTCTAGCCTTGACATAGCAGCCCCCAGTAGGTTATTTTCTACTGGGAAATACAGACATTTACAAAAACTGTTATTTGCCCTTCAGAAATTGATCATTGATTTGGGGTGAAGACAAATATAAACAAATTTTGGTGCCTTGAAGTAACTGAGAGGTGCCATGTGTGTCGTGTGGCCTCTTCTCCATGGAATCCACATAATGCAAATGTTCTAAACCTGTCCAGAGCAGAGGCTTCGAGACTCTTTGGTGCAATTCAGACACCTTCGCATGACGTACAAGGGTCTTTTCCTTATCTCTTCAGCCTCATTTCCCTCCTCGCAGAACATATGTCAGCCACACTGCATTACCTGTTGCTTCCCAATGTGCTCCATTCTCTTCCTCCTCCAGGTTTCTGAACATGCTGTGAGCTCTTCTGGTGCCATCATCCACTGCTTCCTCCCTGCTCCCCCGCCCCCCCCTCTTCTATCCATACGACTGGGGTGTCACCTGGCTTATTCATCCTTTGAATATCAACCTAGATGTCACCTCCACTACAAAGCCTTCTCTGAACTCCCCAAGTCAGAAGTGAATGCCCTTCCTGAATATGCTCTTAGAGCTCTTACATGTGGTACTGATTATTGGTCTCTTCCATTAGATTGTCGACAACCTGAGTGTTGCCACACCTAGCTCACTTTCTTGTCCCCAGTGCTAGTAAATGCCCCGGCACATAGAAGACATTCAGTTCAGACTTGTAGAAGGAAGAGAAGGAAGAGAAGGAAGGAAGGAAGGGAGGGAGGGAGGGAGGGAAGGAGGGAAGGAAGGAAGGAAAGAAGGAA
>NW_027397090.1:4210066-4313260 GCF_003265705.2 Callorhinus ursinus
AGAAAGAAAGAAAGAAAGAAAGAAAGAAAGAAAGAAAGAAAGAAAGAAAGAAAGAAAGAAAGAAAGAAAAAGAAAAGAAAAGAAAGAAAAGAAAAGAAAAGAGGAAGGAAGTGTCTTCCAGAATTAGCTGAGTGTTTGCCTGTTCTGCTTGGAAAGTGGCCAACCCAGCCCTCAACCTCTTCTCCTCCTCCCTGCAAGTTTGAGTTCCCAGCAGGGTGGTGGATTTGTGTTAGAGAAGCCCCCAGCAACACCCAGCAGAATGCAGCTACTCATCTGCTTCTGTGTGCTTCTAGCCATGAGAAAAAGATGATCTATTTTCTGACTTTGATGCTTGTTGCATTTTAATGAAAATAAAAATACCATTTCCTTTTCTCACACTAACGATGAGAGGAGGCTTCCGGATAGGCAGAGATGCCAAACTTTCTTTCCTGATTTCTTTGCCTCCCATACCTCATTTAGACTCCATTGCTTATTGCATCAGAATAAATCATCAGAGCCTGCCCAAATTTGAGCAACTGCTAGCTTCCCTGGTTTTTCCTAATGGCTGGATAGGCTTTCTGCAAAGGTGCTCTCATATGGAAAAGGCTACTTCGAGATGTGGTCTAAAGGCCTACAGAATGTGGTTATGCCACCTAGCTGGCATTCCTTCATTTGTTTATTCAACAGAAACTTTCAGAATGAGTGAATGAATGGATGGATGATGTCTTCCAGAACTGGGTGCCATCTATTTCTTTGCCCCTCCAGTAATTAGCAATCTGGCCTGTAGCCTGTTCTGGAAAAGGTAGAACAAGATATGAAGAAAAGGGGAGTACGTCAGAGGGGGAGACGAACCATGAGAGATGATGGACTCTGAAAAACAAACTGAGGGTTCTAGAGGGGAGGGGGGTGGGGGGATGGGTTAGCCTGGTGATGGGTATTGAGGAGGGCACGTTCTGCATGGAGCACTGTGTGTTATGAACAAACAATGAATCATGGAACACTACATCAAAAACTAATGATGTAATACATGGTGATTAACATAACAATAAAAAAATTTAAAAAAAAGATATCTATTAATCTCTATGATCCATCATTTTTAAGAACTAAAACTTAATCACCCTGTTCTCTGACCCTTTGAGGACTAGATAGTATCTGTAATTAGTATCCTTTTGTTTCATAATTGAATAAGTTTTTAATTCTCTGGGCCATAAACCAAATTATCAGAGGTTTTTTTTTAAATTCTGGGTTTAGGGTGCCTGGGTGGCTCAGTTGGTTTAAGCGACTGCCTTCGGCTCAGGTCATGATTCCGGAGTCCTGGGATCAAGTCCCACATCAGGCTCCGGCTCGGCGGGGAGCCTGCTTCTCCCTCTGACCCTTTCCCCTCTCATGCTGTTTCTCTCTCTCTCTCTCTCTCAACTAAATAAATAAAATCTTTTAAAAAAATAAATTCTGGGTTTATTTTTTAAAGACTATTCTTAGAGCACATCCTTGCCAGTATCTGGTGTGGTCAGTGTCTCAGATTTTGACCATTCTGGTGAAGTGGTATCTCTTTGTTGTTTTAATTTGCATTTCCCCGATGACATATGATGCTATGATGCATCATATGCTAATATATGATGCACACATTTGTCAGGGAAGATAAGTCTTCCTGCCTCCGGACCCTATGTAGAAACTCCAGAAGGAAGGTTACCTCTTCAGTTCTCAGCTGCCTGCTCTGAGGGTAAAGATAGGAAAATGGTGATAACAGGGATTTTAGATCTGGTTGTTTTTTTTCTTTCAGGCTCAGATCCTGACCAGTAATTCCCCCAGGAGCAAGATATCCTTTGACACCTGCCATAATGTTTCATCAGATGATTCTTCTACATTAAGAGAAAATTTTTGTTTTAAAATATAAACCGGAAAAAGAAATGTTTGGGAATGAGAGAGAATGACTACAAAACAAGGTAACTGGCCTCTTTATTGCTATCTCTGGATAGCTGCCCAGAGATGAAAACATCCCATAGGGCCAGAGCTTAAAATCAATTTATCATCCTGGTTGTCTGGATGGCACAATAGATTTCCGACTTTCTACTCGATCTGCGAAAGCCAGACGGTCCTAACTTAAAGCCAGACTTGACTAAAAATCATTCCAATAGACTAACTCCCATGATCCCAAGTGAAATGAATTTAGAAGTCACAGATAAAATGTTTTGTGAAAGCCTATGATAATTAACTATCTCATGAAAATGCAATATGACCTACTGTTTTCTGTAGTCTACTTTCTGTAGAAAGATGCGTTTATGTAGGTCTTTTGGTAAACAGTACTTTGGTTACCACTCTTAGTGTTAGAGATCTTTATGAGATATATTGAAATGTATAACTACAGTAAATATCTATCTGCATCGACGAAGATGTGTTTTCAAGCCTTTAACATGCATTTAACTTGGGATCGGTAGGTTTATGCCACTTAGCTTTACCTTATGTTCTTCACCAAATTTCTTACCAACTGGCCCCTTTTAATGGGCACCTTGCTTTCTCCAAAGACGAGTGATCTAATCCTCCCCCTAGGTTTCCCTGTGGGTGAAGAGAAAATTGCTTCAACCGCGTTTACCAGATATCCCTAGCCTTGTCCCAGTGCCATTTGTTCAATGAAGTCCGTCTTCACACTGTTAGACAGAATTCCTCTGAGCGCTAAGAGACATGATACAATGGAGTGGTGACCTCCCCAGCCAGGGTTCTTTAGAATATAATAGTAGATATTTTCACAAGCTAGTAAAAAAAAAAAAAAAAAAAAAAAAAAAAAAAAAATCCTTATCAAGAACTGACTAAGAGGAAACAGGCCACAAATGAGATAATCCACAATATTCACCATATTATTCTGAACGGAGGGAGAAAAGAATTCGAGCTTCTGTCATGGATAAAAATGAGAGTAGTCTTTTCAAAATAGAATGCTGAACTCTCCACACTAGAACCAGGTTTTCCAATGGGGACTGACAATCTCTGACTCAGAAAGAAAAGCTAATCACCACCCCTTAGCCACAGTTCACCAGAAGCCAGACCAAAATCAGCTTCATTTCACTCCCTCTCTCCTAAAATTAGACATATAGCCACTGAAGACAAAAAGTTCATCTTATTCTGGCTGTGCTTGAAGGATCTCAGCCTCAGGGATTTAACTAGTCCACCATTAGCTGGCAGGAAAGAACTCTCAGGAGGTTGCCAAATAAATAATATAGAAGTTACTTGCAAAGAGTTTTAATACATCTCTTGTTGACAGGCTACATGGATACAGATACCAGAATCATGCCCTATCACCCATTCTCAAGGGTCTTCTATATGCCAGGTACTGAAAGTTGCTGCAAACAAAGGTATTCTTCCTGCCCTCAAAAGTTGAAGGACTAATGGAAAATAGATGCAAACAAAAACTACAGTAGAAGACAACAAATGACATAATAGAACAGATTCCAATGTCTATGGGTGCCCAGAGGAAAGAAGATTAATGTTTCCTTCTTCAGGAAGAAAGGCATTCACCACCAGGTTAAACTCTCCAAACTACACATATCCATAGCAACCAGGACACCCAAAGCTCTGCTATTCAGAGAATGGTGCCCAGGCCGGCAACACTGGCATCACCTAAGAACATGCTAGAAATCCTCCAAACTTCAGGCCCCTCTTACTAACTCAGTCTGCATTTTAATGAGGTCCATGGGAGTTTCATATGCCCATTAATTTTGAGAAGCACTAGTCTGGAACAGCATTCCTCAAACTTTAGCATGCTGCAGAATCACCTGCAAGGCTCGTTAAAGACAAATTCCCTGGGGCACCTGGGTGGCTCAGTTGGTTAAGCGACTGCCTTCGGCTCAGGTCATGATCCTGGAGTCCCGGGATCGAGTCCCACATCGGGCTCCCTGCTCGGCGGGGAGTCTGCTTCTCCCTCTGACCCTCTTCCCTCTCATGTACTCTCTCTCTCTCATTCTCTCTCTCTCAAATAAATAAATAAAATCTTTTTAAAAAAAAAAAAAAGACAAATTCCCTTATACCAACCCCAGCATTTCTGATGCTGTAAGTCTGGGTAGGGCTCTAGAATTGGCACGTCTAGCAAGTTCCCAGGGGATGCTGATGCTGTGATCTAGGGATCATCTTGATAATCACAGATATAGATGATGCTTAATACTGAATCCAGAGAAAGAAGAGAGCATGGACTATCTCCTAGGCAATTTAAGAAAATTACCATATGACTCTGGTATCTTGCATACTCAGGAGCAAACCTGCTCATCAGTGGCTCATCAGATTATATCACCAGATTATAAGATGTGCAAAAGTTAAGCACAATGCCTCTTTTGCTTGCCATTTTATCCCCAGTCCCTAGAGCAGAGTAGGTGCTCAATTATATAATGCTTTCTTTTTCCATGAGTCAAGCATGGAAGATCCCATTCTCTGATAGACTGTCTATCCTTATCTACACCACTGGTTGGAAAAGCAGACACTGAGTCTCCTGGAATAGGCCACGTGCCAGAAAGGCCCTGCAATGAGAATACATTGAATACTTACCCAGCTATTAATAAAATAACCCTGGGTTTCTCATTTGCTTATGGTGAGCATACATCTTCTAACGCACACCAGAGAGGGCAGCCCACGAGTTAATCATGGAAGGTCATCTCAAATGCTTAACAGCATGGACAACAGCTTAGGTCAAACCAAAGTAGTTTAAATTCATAAGTGTTCAGGCTAAACAAATTGCCAAGAATTAGAGTTCACTACTTAGAGTGGCCCATCAAAAGTTCTATGACCTGGAAATCACCCATAGATGTTTAATTTATGTTGAATTTTCAGGTCAACTACCTTGTCTAGTAGCAGATTACAATGATCTGTGTACAGGAGAGAAGCTAAGAGAGCTTTCTGCACATCCTCCATAGCCATCCTCCATGGCTTTTCAAGGGTATGATCATTTCTATATTAATTTGTTATACTGAAAATTTCATAAGAAATACAAATCATGACTCCTTGAATGTAGTACTACCCCATGGGGTGTTTCTTCATTGATCCTACTTATCTTGCTTTTTTCTCCATTTCTGCTGCCTGTTCTAGTCCACACAAGCTCCAGGAAAAAAGAGGCTGTGTTGCAAAACTTCCACCTGGCATTCTGGATGTGTCTACTTTGATTATTATTCAATAATTCCAACCAGTCACACATAATGTAATAAGATTTATGGCATGTTGAGTGATAATGTTGAAACACACATTTATCTCAGCAGTTAAAAATCAGTAAAAATAAGAACAAGAAAATAATATCCTCACCCACATGAAGTAAATCCATTACTCTAAATACTGTATGTATTTCCTGTGTCCTGAAGATAGAGTCCATCTTCCTTATTTTGTTGAAGAAGTACAAAGGTTTTTTTTTTCTTCTCAAAAGGTTCCAGAGTTGTCAGTTGTAGTACAAAGCCTCAAAAGCTTGAGTTGTGAGGGAGCTGTGAACTCTGTTAAGACTTATTTATTCAAAATAATTGGAAAAGGCAACTGACTTTTATTCATATATCCTATCAAACCTTCAGAATCACCATCTTTGAAGGATGTGCCATTGTCTTAACGGCATAAGGGGGAAAAAAGAAAAAACTAAAACTGCTCTGGCTATAACTCTTGGATAATTGCTGACAGACTCGTGTCATCCCCGGCTCCCTCCTTCCAATATCAGAAGGGAAATGCATATGATAATTAGGGGGGCTTGTATACAATGTGCTCAGCTTGGGGGTGCGTGGGTGGCTCAGTCGGTTAAACCCTGACTTGTGATTTGGGCTCAGGTCATGATCTCAGGGTCCTATGATGAAGCCTTGGGCCGATTCTCTCTCTCCTCTCCTTCTGCCCCTCCCCCCACTCACGGGCATGATCTCTCTCCCTCTTAAAGAATGATGATGATGATAATAATAATAATATTCTCAGCTTGGCCATCACAAATGTGTACCCTACCCATCCTACACTTAACATCATGGCAACAATAGGACTAGATATACCCAATCTATATGAGTAAGCACACACACTCAGGCAAGGTGGATGCTTGTGGAAAGGAAAAGTTAAGAACCTACTTTTCTCTTTTTTCCTCCCCTAATGGAAGAAATCAAGGGCTGAAGAGAGTTTTTTACATTATCCATGTAATTACCTAACTTGTCCCCTTCTTTTTGCCCGGGCAGAACTAGCTGTGTGGGACCAAAGAATGACAGGCCCTTAAAAGCTTAATTGGTATCATATTGCCAGAAGTTGCTGCTAGTTGTTAAATGTTACTGCACTCACCTTCTCTCCCTGACATTTCCTTTTCTACCACTGCTAATTGCCAAGATAAGTTTTCTCTAATGATACACCTTTGTCCTTCACCTTACTCAACAGTGTGAAGAAAATAGAGAGGAGACCCATGGAAAACAGGCGAGACATTGTACACTGAAGGTTGGTAATATATGATACTGTCACTTCCATTCTCTCATGACCTTTGTGGTACATTTTATGCAAAGAATAATGAACAAAAATATCTTGGAGAAATTTCCTGAACTTCTTGTCCTATACACATAGACGTTTTCTTGTGATATTATGAGGTGAGAGACGGTGGGAGGCAGTGGGGAAAATCAAAAAAGAGACTAAATTCTGGAAAGTGTCCTTATAATGGAGTCCGTTTGGCAATTTAGCAAATAAATCTCTTTACCCAGATCCAAAAGGAAGCTGGAGTATGGTGAATTCTGTTCTGTGGATAAAGTATTAAAATGAGCTTTTAAAGTGTGCTCACTTTACACAAATCTATGAACTTGAGTCAGCAGGAATATAAGCAAATTCCAATCTTTCTTGGCCCTTCTGTCTTGGGAACACTTCCTAGGAATTACCAATTTTCACTGACTATGATATGACCTATTTGGCCACCCGCCTTCAGTTATACAAAAGCAGTGATTAAACCTTGCCCATGAACTCAGTCTGCAGATAAGATAAGTCTCTCAGATAAATCTGCCCCCTGCTATCCCACGGTGAGGAGAAGGAGAAACTAGAAAGAGTCAGAATGATCGGGAACTGTCCATAAAGGAATAGGCTGAGGGGCGCCTGGGTGGCTCAGTCATGACCTCTGCCTTCGGCTCAGGTCATGATCCCGGGGTCCTGGGATCGAGTCCCACATCGGGCTCCCTGCTCCGCGGGAAGCCTGCTTCTCTCTCTCCCACTCCCCCTGCTTGTGTTCCCTCTCTTGCTGTGTCTCTCTGTCAAATAAATAAATAAAATCTTTAAAAAAAAAAAAAAAGGAATGGGCTGAAGTTTGAAGAGCTGACCCTGGAGCCATCCTGCTCCAAGGCAACAAGGGATGTGTAGAATGCGGAGAGAAATGGATCATAACCTTCTATGCCAAATTTGCTTTGTAATCTCAGATGTTCTTTTATTTCCAATGGAGCTATGGTGCTATAGAGACAAGAACAGGGAATGGTGAATCTCAAGTCCTTCTACTACTTATTAACTATTATGACCCTGTTGCCTCACTGAAGGATACCGTCTTTATCTAAAAAAGGAAATTAACATTGCCCACCCTAACTGGGCAATTGTAGAGTTCCAAATTCTCTATGGATATGAATGTGCTATCCACGGTGCTATCAGTGAACTGAAGTAAGCTTTTGGAATGCAGAGATTTGCAAGGATTTCCTTTTTCCTCTGAGACTTTCCTCAGAGAAAATAAAAGGAGATAATGAATACATTGTGTTCAGTAGCCATAAAGTAGACCTTCAATAGAATTGCCTTTTATTGCTACGAAAGCTATTCTGGGCCTACACTACTACTCTAAGAAACTACAACCCACAAACACAAGAATTCATATAGGGAAAAAAAAATCAAGGCTGGACCCCAGCATACATATTACTTTTGAAACGTCAAAGGCCTCTGAAAATTTAAGGTGGTGACTTATGACACATATGGGTTCTTGAATCACTCAGATTCCCAAGAATTCTCTCTGGACCTTGCACTTTACTCATTAATTACAAAAAATATGGCATTGCATGCCGCAGTAACTGCTCCGGAGATGTCTTTATTTGATGTGTGAAGTAGAAAAATAATCACTGATACAGGTCTCATCTGTCTGTTTCCTCTCATATAATACAATCCCTGAATGGGCCCTGCAATGTTCAGGGGTGTCGTTTTACATCTTATTTATGCCCTATAATAAAAGGGAATTCAGGTAATGTGATGTGTGTGCTGAGCAAAATGACAAAACTCTCCGCTTTATACAATAATTCCCGTACTCTAAACAGTATATATCAAGACATTTTGTCTCTGTGAATTATATTGTCAAGCACCCCCAACCCCAGTGTGGTCTTCCCTTTGTCGTGGGCTTGTTCATAAAGCTTTAAGCTGTTTGTGCTTGCAGAGGAGAGAAGATGAATAAGATATTAGAGTTGTATGGGAAAATTCTTACTCTCAGCAAAAACTAGCCTATTTATGGGACGATCTTAAAGGGCGAGGTATTTTTCATTCCGACCTTTAATGGCACAAGAAAAAAAAAATCAATGTAGATGGTTTTTCGTGGAGGAAAGGGTAGATTTTCACTTTAGTGACAATTTGGACTTGTGTTTGCATCTTTTCTTATTAGAATGAGTCAAGGATAATGAGTTTCTAGTTTCTCCTTTGTACCATGTTCTTAACCCACTTACTCCATTTTTTTAAGCAGAGGATGTCACTCAAAGGTGCATTGAGATCTTGACAATGAAAACATCTCCCAGGTCCTTCAAGGGCATTGGGCCAAGGTCAGAACATGCGGCATCACTTTCTTATGACAGCAGACAGAAAGCTAAGAAAACTGTTTCCTCCCTCCGTTAAATGCAGTACTCTTAGGACCTAGCTTAGGTGTTAAGGTTGGGAATTGGGTGGGGGGAGCCTGAATGATGTAAAGTAGCAGACAAGTTAGTTTATTTATTTAATGTATTCCTTATTATTTCTAAAATGAACTATACTTCAAATTATCAATGAAATAAAAATAAATAACTCACACTCAGCAGCAAAATCTGCTAAATTAACCCACCTACCTGGAAATAGCTAATTGCCATTGCTGGTGAGGCTGTGGGGAAAATGGCAGGCTCATTCATCGCCATGGCAGCAGCAACTGGGAGGGCCATTTATGCTTTCTGACCCACTTCTAGAAATTTATCCTATGACGGTAATTCAAATTGCAGCATAAAGTTATAAATGTTAAAATATTTACTGCCATTATTACCTCTGGCTGTAGAACATAAATGAACTTGTGAATCCAACAATAGGGGAATAGTTAAATCAATTTAGTAGTTTAACTGCATAGAATACTATAAAGTCATTAAAAATAATTATGAATGCTATGTAACAGCATGGAAAATATTTATGACGTGCTATTAATTGAAAAAGCAGAATATAAAGTTACTACAATTGCTATAATTACATTTAACCCTGGGGTCCACCTTAAAATGGAGATGATATCCATTCCTATCTCATAAAATTACTGTGAGGATTAATAATTTTATACAAGTAAATAGCCTGATACTTAGTAGCTGCTTGATACAGGTTAACTATTATTATCATTTCAATAGAGCTTGCGCTTGAATGCTATGGGGAACTTGGGACTAAAGTTAGCATAGGAAGTGGCTTAATTTAACTTTAAATTATGAACGCTCCCTCCTTCAGAGTGGTGGGATGCTGTAGGCAGTGGAGGGTAATTACATGGAGGTATCATTTGTAAAATGTCAGCAGTTTCTTACACATTTGTAAGCCAAAGGTAGTGTGGATGAACCAAAATAGTCAAGGAAACTTTCTGCAAGCCTAATTTAACCAAAAGCATCATCTATGACAAGATAAACAAAAACGGAAATCTCTTTATACTCCACCTGAGAGTTGCTGAATAAAATTACAGATGCAAATTATGCTCACAGTCTGAAAATGCACCAATCTGTTCTGGTTTGCCTTATCGCATTGCTTCTATCCCCTCAAGTTGCCATAACACGTGGCCTTTTTTTGATGACATTGATTAACCTCATTTTATGATGCCTGGCTCTGTGGGTAGAAACAGATTCACATCAGAGATTTACCGTCAAAGCAACTGGACAGTACTACAAAATTGTTCTTTCTCCACCATTTACAACCTGGTACTTTTTTATAGTTCCCACCACCAGATGGGTGTTTTATTTCTTCCTGGATTTGTAGGATACCACGCTCAGGTCTGGATGGATCGTGTCCTTTATCCCCTTGTCTCTAAACAGGGGGCTTCACACAATGAGGCTTTTTCTCCCCCCTGAACAAGTAAGACACTGCACTATCGTAGGCTATTCACCTCCTTCATTTATTCCCTTAGAAGAACTCTTGAATGAACGAATGAATGTGGGGTGCAGGGGGAGAAGAAAGGGGAGCAAGACACTGATACATAAACAATTATATAATATACAATTTTTTTTCCCTCTTGCATTGGCAAAAATCTAAAATGTTGATGCTATGCTCTGTTGGCAAGGCTGTGGGGAAGCGGGCACTTACATCTTTCTGGTGTGAATATAAATTTGTACAACCCATATGGAGGGCTTTTGGCAATAACCACAAAAATTATAAAAGCACGTACCCTTCCAGTCCATAATTCCATTTATGGGAATTTATTCTACAAGGAGGCTTGCCCCCATGTGACATGATGTCTATGCAAAGTTACTCATCGCAGCATTGTTTATCATACAGTAGATGCGGGGGATAAACAAATGTCCATCAGTAGTATGCAGCTTAGTAAAAAGGAAGGAGAACACAAAATAATAAGGAAAGATTTTTAATACACATTATCAAGTGGAAAAAGCACAAAAACAATAAATGTGACATTCTTGTTATTAGAGGAGGGGAGGATAAGAAAATATATTTGAATTTGCTTACTGTTACAGTAAAAACTCTAGAAAATACATAAGGACCTAATTTAAAAAAAAAAAAGTTGTTACTTTGTGTGGCTAGAGGCAGGATCGAATCATTGAAGGACAGGTGTCTGAGGAGAAACAACGTAATTGGATTGGCGTTTAAAGGAAATTTGAATAGCACTATTCAGAAAATAATATATGTATGTGGAGCTAGACTTTATTCTCAAGGAATGTGATGGGGCCGCAAAAGTATCCTAAGCCGCTCTTCGTTGGCTGGCCTAGACCATTTTTATTAGTTCAAGGATTCATCCCTCTGCTGGTTTGTTGAGACCTTCCTTACTAAGTGTCTACTGCATGCCCTGCACTGCTATTAACACTGAGCATGAACCAGGTCATAGTTGACATTCCCTTTCTAGCCCCAAATCACACCCAGACTCTGGATCCTATTACTCAAGGGAAACCTCGCTTGCTGATCTCAGCAGAGCTGAACAGAGCACGTGGAGGCCCCTAGACTTTGTCTTCCTCCTTGAGGTCCAGGGGCACCTGGAGATAAGAACCACCAAGAGTGGGGATTTCTGGATCTGGGAAGAGAACAGGAGGAACCATATCGAGCATTCCCCAAGTCGGGTTACCGAGCGAAGTCTGGGAATGCTTTAGAGTTGTTTGCTGAAATAGAGGAGGCCACGGGCTTCCCACCCTTCAAGAGCCAGGAGGCAAATGGGAGCAGGTGCGTGGACCACAGCAGCCGTGCACGCCAGGCCTGTAGGAACCAGCTCTTCCAGAGCGTCCCCATCTGCATGGAGTCTACGATTGTCCTCATCTCTGGTGGCTCTTCCCCGGGAGAGTCTGCTCTGTCTTATTCAGGGGCCATCTCATGGTCCTCTGTTCTAACACAGCTTAAGGGACCCCTACCCCCTCTCGCTTCCCAGAGCTTGCCCCACCCCACAGCCACTCAACAAGTTGGCGGACACCTGCCCCCAGCCCAGCCATGATCAAGGTCCAGCTTCAATCCTGTTCTTGCTTCTTGCTTCTTCAGTCCTGCTTCTTCTCCATTGTAGATTATGGCCCAAGAAGTAACTGTCTCCGGAGCACTGAACAAGTTATGTCAATCACTCCCACCGAAAGTGAGCATCTAAAGTAAGTTCTTATTGCAAAAGATGTTACAGAGTTCATGGAATGTATTGCCTATTGTCTACAAATCTCAGGAATCCTTGGGTCTTCTCCTGGTAATGCCTTGCCTCCCAGACCCGTTTGCCCATTTCCATCTTCCCGGACATTTTACAACCAGTAAAAACCAGTAGGTTTGGCAAGCAACTAGAACACCACCCTTTAAAAAAAGCTGTGTCCAGCACCCATAGGGCCTAAGCATGGGGCTTGACTATCCCTGGCCCTGGTATGGCCCTGAGGTGAATTATCAGGAATAACATCTCAGCCAAAGGGCAGACGTGTGTCCTTGGGGCCATCTGAGTTTAAAGGAAGGCCAGAGCAGCAAGTATCTGGGGGAGATTGAATTGTCACCCAGGAAACTTTCATGTGAGGGGTCCGGAAAAGTTTCATCTGAAGACACATGGAAGGGTCTCAGGCATGGCTTAGGGAAGAATTTAACAAATTGTATAATGAAAGGCTCTACACGCTACCTAGTGACAAGACTGGGGCTGCCCCTGAGAAGGAGACAAGTGAATGGGTGAGTCACTCAAGGAGAGGGTGAGGGAATGAGTTCTCAAGGGGCAAAGGGAGAACCTCAACCAAAAACAACTGGATGATGCCCAGGTGGTCCATGTGGCAAGAGGTAGAGCAGATCCATCAGGGATGTGGGCCTCTGTGCTGAGCTTTGTCGTGGCTAGCTGCCCACTCTGTTGTTAGCCTCCAAGGATAGTAACCAGCAACTTCAGGATGCTGTCTCCATCTTTGGGGATGTTTTTCATTGTCAACCAGAGAGTTCTCCTCCAACCCCAGTGGACAAGAAGAGTTTTCTTTGGCTTTGAGAAGGAAAGATCAGCTTCAGTTTTACCAGAATGCCTGCTCTGATTTCTAAAGCATGGCCAAGTGCATAATGGGAGGTTGAGAAGGGCCTAGCATACCCATCACCACCCAGGACCTCTGCATTTCTACCTGCTCACATGACCTTGGAGAATTTTCACCTAGAAATTCCATTAGCTCTGGTAGCCTGAGCCCAAATAAGCCTGTTATTTTCTTGCAGCCACATGGAGAGCTTTGGGTTCCTTTAGGGATGCCAAAGGTCTGTTGGGGGACTTGGTACAGTGGCATCCCCACCCTTCCCCTGAGCATCAGGGTCTGATCCTTCCTTCTGTCGGAGAGGCTTGGGAAGGTGCAGACTATAGTGCTTTGGGAGTCTGACCATTCTCCGGTGTGGGCTGGGGTTTAGGTTGACAGGGATGGGAGGTGGTTATTTCTCTCTGCAGGTATTTCTCGTCTACCTTAACCTGCTCCAGATAATTTACATTTGTTACGGGTCAACTTCCCAAACTACAAATTGCTGTCCTGAGTCTCTGCAAAGAGGAATCCAGCAGGATGAAGAGCTCACTTTTTGCTTTCAGTTGCTAGAAAGTTCTGGGCTTCTGGATTTAAGGCTTCTTCATGGTGTTTCTTTCTTTTGGTCCTAAACAAGGTGTTAGGCACTTGCTATCTACCCATCCCTATCCCAGGCTCTCTGGTAGCTGGGTGATCCTGAAAGGAAGGTGGTGGAATCGGGCTTGGGGGCTGGGGGGCTGGGGGGCTGGGTTGAAAGAAGGAATGATACCCCAGGGTTGACAAGAGCTCCAGGGACTTGAGGAAGGCTTTTGGAAAGGAGTTCCACAGGCAGAAGGGGCCTAAGGAGGCCACAACAGTTCTGACAGGGTGAGTGGATGTTTTTGCTGGATTAACTGAGCTGGACAATATCCATTTTATCCCCAAATGAAAGGCACTGGAAAAGTAAAGATGTAAATGTATAAAAGCACCAAGTAAATGCATTCAGGAGGCTTCTGTGAGCTTCTCGGGGTACAGGGTGCTCTGCTTCTGACAGGGCCTGAGACCAGTCTCCCCTGAGCATCCCTCTCCAGGGGTGTTATTGCACTGGGTCACATTTCTAGAAATACAAAGATATTTCTACAAAAGGCTAGATGCCATCTCAGAGTCTACTCTGACGTTCCCGTGGGGTGTCTGGGGTAAAAGTGCCCTTTGAGCAGATTGGCGTTGGAAAGACCACACTCACTCAGCTTGTATTTGATGACTGTGTTATTCCTCGTTGGTTTTTTAAATAAAATGTTTGTGGAGGATCTATGGCATGCCAGGTGCTGCCAGGTGCCAGGGCAAGGCCAGCTGCATGGATCACAGGGCCCTGTGCAAAACGAGAACGTGGAGACTCTTACTCAAACAGCGGGAAACAAAAGTGTGGCCAAGAGTACTAAAATAGAGACATTTTCCTTTCTTTGTGGTCTCTCAACTTCTTGGGGGTGTCTTTAACTTCGCTATTTTATATTGTTCTAAGTAAAGAAATATTTAAAATTCTGTGGTAGCATGAATGGCAACATTCATGCTGCCATTTGTCTTTATATTTTGCAATTCTGTCTTCAAGGCAGACCCAAGCTTTGAACTCACACGCAGAGTCGCAGAAATCCCACATGTATTTGGTAGCTCATCTATGCCTGTGTATTTTGTTCTTACTAGAATAGTGGTCAGGCATCACAAAATCCCTTGGCTGTTTCTTATTTTGCTTTTTGATGTGCTTATGTTCGACCACAACTGTACCAGGATCTCTTTAAAAAGTTCACATTAAACCCAGTAAAACTTGAGTACAGTAACAGCAGAAAGAGAATTACGATCTGCAGATTTTTAATTACAATTTTCCCTCACAGATGCAAACACACACCTCTCCTCTCTCAGTTGTTCATATGTACAGTGATTCACTCAAATGTGCCACTTATAGATAAAGAGGAGAAATAAATGGTTTTCATGGTACCAGATGAGGTCTCTTTTCAAGTACCATTGGGACCAGTGAGTTGGGTTAAAAAAAAAAAGTTTAAATTGGAAATTATAAAAAATACATAAATGGTCTTTGAGTAGGAAAACTCTGCTTGGAGTTCCAAATCTTTCTCCTACAAATCACAGCCATGATTCATATTCTACTATTTGCAATCAACTACTAACACTTTTGTATCAGTTTCTTTTTTATTTTTTAAGATTTTATTTATTTGAGAGATACAGAAAGAGCATGAGCAACAAGCAGGAGGAGGGGCAGACGGAGACAGGGAGGAGAGATAAGGAGATGCCCTGCTGAGGGGGGTGGGCAGCAGGACACGGGGTTGGGCTGGATCCCAGGACCCTGGGATCATGACCTGAGCCAAAGTCCGATGCTTAACTGACTGAGTCACCCAGGCGCCCCTGTATCAGTTTCTTTAAAGCAATACAAGACACTTTAATGGAAATACTTATGGAGATTTACATACAATTTTGGCACAATCTGAGTTCAGAATCTTTGTAGTTTTATAATCCCCTCCCGAGCTGATAGAATTGTTGTCCATACATAATTAATTCATCAGAATATTTTTATTTGGTGACTGGTCTTGATGGAGTCTTTTCAAAGCATTCAATTAAGCTTTACAAGGAATAATGACTTTTCTTTTTTTACTTATGTTCCATTGATTTATTTAATATTTAATTAAAGTCCTAATTACATAAGTACAACGGGCATAAATATTTAATCAAATTATATCGATTATAATCGATATAATTTGCTAAATATAGCTGCCATATAATCGATTATAATTTGCTAAATATAGCTGCCATATGAAGTTTAAGAACAAAATGAACTGACTTTGATAATCAGGTGACTTACCTGGTGGGAGTTTGGAAGTGCTCAGGCTCCAAGAGATTAGGCCAAGAGACATGAACAAACTGCACTGCACGCACACCAGTCAGCATGTCTTAACAGTGGAAAATGGAGAATGTCATTTGATTTGGAAATGCGGTTCAGAGAGAAATGGTTTCAAAATATTTCCATTTCAGAGAAATGCCCCCAAAAGATCCCATTTCCTTAGTTTCTTTATACAAAACACAGGCTACCCAGGACCCCTGCTTATTCGCCGTCCTCTTAAGAGTCATTTCCTCTGCGAGGCTTTCCCTCCTCCCCCCTATATGAAATTACTCCCTGCTTTATCCTCTTATAGTCCATCTCAGCATTGGTCACATTGGATGGAATGATTTGCCTTTCTGTCTTACTCCCTACTGGAGAAGGTGCTCCAGAAGTACTCCACGACATACATGTCTGGGCTCCCTGCAGTTGTGCTCTGAGAGTCTCTTTCCGAAGCTATGCAGCCTTACTTTATTGAAAAAATGTTATTCTATTATCCGGCATTCTTTGAATTGACTCTTCTTCATTAGGTGATATTTTTATTTTTATTATTTGTTTTTTTTTAGAGAGAGAGAGAGCACAAGGGAGGGCAAGGGGAGAGGGAGAAGCGAGGGAGAATCTTAAGCAGGCTTCATGCTCAGCAGAGCCCGTCACAGGGCTCGATCTCATGACCCTGAGGTCATGACCTGAGCGAAAACCAAGAGCCTGACGCTTAACCAACTGAGCCACCCAGGGCCCCCTCAGTAAGTGATACTTTGAAAACGTGCCAATGTGTATCCAGTGTTCAGAACAGTGTCTGGCACTGATAAGTTCCTTGTGTTTGGTATTATTATCTTTTCACCTCTGTATTACCTTTGATCTTATGTGTCTTTTTCCATGTATTTTCACTTCTAATCAGCTCTTTTTTATCTTCCAGGATTGATCTATAAGCATAAATTCCATTGCTAACTTGCTAGTACTCTAAGCACTTAGTTTCTATTGTAACCTATTGGTACAGTAGCTACCGTAAACCTTTTGATTATGACTTATCATTTTAATGATCACTTTTATATGTTGGTGAGAAAAGTAGAAACGGCAATACTACCAACTGAAAAAAAATTGAAAGAATACAGCATATGCAGTTTACCCAAAGTACATAATGAATCAAAACAGGCATGTGGATAAAGAATTCCAAGTAATCTTTTTGTTATTAGATTTTGATTTCACAGGACCAAATGTTTCCTTTATATTAAGTGGCACACGGAAAAAGGCATTCAAACTATTTTCAGGATCAATATTATGAGAAGAGCTAACAAATTGTAATTTGGGCTATGATCTAGAAGGTCTAGAAGTATACATCCAACTGATTGCATTTCACAGCATTATAGCTCAGCATCCTTCACCCTCACGCACATCCTACATATGCTAAACCTTGAACCACCCTCCAATCTGTGTGTGCACCTTCCCCAGGCCAGTTCCTCACTCCCCTGGCATCATTCTCTGATTTGATATACTCTCTCATCTTGACCACACTTCAGCCTCCTTAGCCTGGAAATACTTCTCCAATGACCCCAAACTGACCCAGCTGATCAAAATGATCAAACTATTCACAAATCCTTATGAGGACAAACCTCCTACCACAATCTACAAGCTCTACAACCATATATGACAACCTGGGTGCAGTGTGCATCGTGCAATAGATATACAATTCTTGTCCTTTCTGGTGGAACCCAAAAATGCTGATTTGTGTTTGTTCATTTGTTTTTTAATTCTCAGAGCCATCATTACCTGCAAGAACTATTGGGTTGTGTTAAGTCTCATCATCAGACATTAATATTAGCTTGTATGTCCACAAAGTCACTGTAGAAGGGAGAACAGGGACAGATGATGGTGACACAGCCTAGTCAACTGGAAAGGAAGACATGGAGTCAAGTGGGAGAACATGGTCCACAGAGTAGGGACCTGCCCTCAATACACTTGGTGTGGTTACCACCCATCAGTCCTTCTTTGGCACTTCAGTGAGTCACAGTATCCTTATTTTCAAATCAAGAACATGGGGCAACTTGCATTCCCACCAACAGTGTAAGAGGGTCATCTTTCTCCACACCCTCTCCAACATTTGTTGTTTCTTGCCTTGTCAATGTTTGCCATTCTAACTGGAGTAAGGTGGTATCTCAATATGGTTTTGATTTTAATTTCCCTGACGGCTAACGACGATGAACATTTTTTTATGTGTCTGTTGGCCATTTGGATGTCTTTGGAGTATGTCAGTTCATGTCTTCTGCCCATTTATTGACTTGACTATTTGTTTTGGGGGCTTTGGAAAACAGTGTGGACGTTCCTCAAAAAATTAAAAAGAGAGCTACCCTATGACCCAGCAATTGCACTACTGGGTATTTACCCCAAAGACACAGATGTAGTGAAAAGATGGGCCATATGCACCCCAATGTTCATAGCAGCAAGGTCCACAATAGCCAAACTGTGGAAAGAGCCAAGATGCCCTTTAACAGATGAATGGATAAAGAAGATGTGGTCCATATATACAATGGAGTATTACTCAGCCATCAGAAAGGATGAATACCCAACTTCTACATCAACATGGATGGGACTAGAGGAGATTATGCTAAGTGAAATAAGTCAAGCAGAGAATGTCAATTATCATATGGTTTCACATATTTGTGGAACATAAGGAATAGAATGGAGGACATTAGGAGAAAGGAAGGGAAAAACGAAGCAGGGGAAATCGGAGGGGGAGATGAGCCATGAGAGACTATGGACTCCAAGAAACAAACTGAGGGTTCTAGAGGGGAGGGGGTGGGGGGGATGGGTTAGCCCAGTGATGGGTATTAAGGAGGCACATATTGCATGGAACACTGGGTGTTATACACAAACAATGAATCATGGAACACTATATCAAAAACTAATGATTTACTGTATGGTGACTAACATAATAAAAAAATAAAAATAAATAAAATCAGTACCAAACTGAAAAAAAAAAAAAATGGGGCAGGAAAGTCATGTAGAGAGTAGGATAGAATATTTCAGTCCCGAATGGTCTAGAAAACTTGGTGGCCATACATTTTGGCCATTTACTTAATGCTGTAGAGCAAAATGAATACTGGCTGGAAAAGAGATGATTCCTGATTTGCCTATTGGTGAAAACCTTCTCCTTGCTTTTGTCAATTCTGATCCACAGTTATGTGAATTACTCTGAGTTGCCTAGTAAGTACAACTTTTCCATAGGTTTAGTGGGTTGAAGACACAAAAATGATTATCTATATGAGATTCTTCTCTTGATGCTATAGGCTTCCTGTGTGCAAAAAGATTGTTAAGACTCTTGATCTGACACTGGTAAAATAAATGTGTGCCCTGATACATAATATGGCAACATCGTGGACCCACAGCCAACTAGCAAAATATTCAAGTAGAGGGTATGAGGGGGGTGGGGGTGGGGTGGGGGCACCAATGAACCTCTTTTTTTTTTCAGTACTTTGATGAGAATGAAAACTGAAGTTGCCCTTCTTGAATTGCCCAGTGGCAATAATTCTATCATAACTGCTTAGAATCTTATAATACATTATCCTTCTTGCAAATCTATATTTTTCTGAATTTTTCCATTCCTCCTCCCCCACCAAAACCTAAAACCTTTATACCACTCATCACATTAGTTATCTCAACTGTCCCTTCACGAGTATATAGGGGAATATACTGTTGAAGCTGTTAATCAGATATAGAAAGTAAGTGAGAATAATTTTCCCATGGTCTCATGGAAAGAAGGTGACCAACTATTCTTACTTTCCAGGGACAGAGAGGTTTTCTGGAACACAGGATTTTCAGTGCTATACTCAGCAAAGTCCTGAGCAAACAGGAATGAATTAATCAGCCTACATCAGAAGTTTAAACAGCACACTAAATCAAGATGGCAAGTGGATCCTTCCTCTTCACCAAAATCCCACAAAATAACAAATAGTATTTTTAAATGATGGAATAAATCTATAACTCTTCAGGAAAAAAAAAGAGAGAGAGGAAGAGGAAGGAACTACTGGAAGATAGCCAAGATCAGATATAAAGATAAACAGAAATAGCTTCAAAGGAGAAAATATATGAGGGTAAGAGAGGCTTGGGGGTAATCCAAATCCAGAATAAATGGAGACAAGAAATTAGAGAAAATTCTAAGACAATAAATATGGACATACACTCAAAAAAATCTGTCATTTTTCCCCTTTGCACCTTTGCCAATTTATATTAAACATTGAACAGCGGTCCTATACCACAACTGGCTAAAGAAGAAAATATGGGCACTGAGGCCAGAGGGAAAAGCCTGTGTTCCAAGAAACAACTGAAGAAAACCTCACATCATAAAGACAAATATAAACTTAATATTAATATAATTATATACACACACACACACACACACATATGCATACATTTATCTATCTATCCACCTACATAATGCATATCAGAAATCAAGGATGTTACTTAATGGGAAAACAATGGAAGCATTCCTATCAAGGTCAGGGACAAGGCAAGAATGCACATTAACTCCTTGACTATTTAATGCGATATTAGGGTTATTAGTCAATGCAATCAGAAAAGAAAAACAATTAGAGCTATGACAGAAAATAAATGATCTGTATTTGTAGATGGCAAGATAATATACCCAAGAAACCCTAAAGAATGAATGATAAAACTACTTCAAAAGATAGAAGACATAAAGTAACATGAAAAAATAACTTGCACATACACCAATAATATCTAAATAGAGGAAGTGATGGAAGAGAAACTCAATCTACATTAGCAAAGAAATGAGCTTAAAAATAAATAAAAAACTTAGAAATAAGCTTGAATAATGTTCAAAATCTATGTAAAGAAAACTATAAAACATCCTTCCTCCTACCTTGTTCTCTTTTGGACATCGCAACATCATCAAGATACCTGTTCTTCAGAGCTAAAATACCAAGAAGTTGCTTTTTAGCGCTGAACAACTAAATTTATATTGAATTATAAGCATGCAAGAATATAACTACAAAAATGTTGAAAAAGAAGAGCTATGAGAGGGGACTAGCCTTACCAGATACTAAAATGTGATAAAGTCACTATAACTAAAACAGTGGAATGGTACATGGAGAGATGACCAGACCAATAGACAGAAAGGAGGGTCAGAAGTAGACTTAACATTGTATGGAAATCTAGTGTGTAATAAAGATGACAGCTCACAAGATAAAGGTCACCATTTGCTATGGAGCAAACACAGACTTTCAAAAAATTATGTTGGGACAATAGCATAACCATTTGAAAAAGATAAAACTTTAAATGAGATCTATTCTTCACATAATATGCAAGAATAGAATCTAAATCAATTAAAGATCTATAGGAAAATCCTCTACAAGTAATAGAAGAAAACAAAAGTTGAGTCTCTGTAATTTTGGTGTAGGAAAAGACTTTCTAACCACGACTAAAAATACAGATGGAATGAAATACTGATGAATTTAACTACATAATTTCTTAATGCATAGCAAGCACAACAAACAAAAACACTACAAGCAGGGTCAAAAGAAAAACGGCAAATTTAAAGAAGATATTTAAAAGATGTATCATAAAAAAGATACCCCCGATATAGTAAAATTAAGGGGGAAAGACCAAAAATGATTTAAATATGAGTAAAAGACATGTACAGACACTAAAATGCCTTTTAAACATATGAAAAATATATTCAATTCAAACTATACTTAGATGCCATTTCTCTCCCACCAGATTGGCAAAAAATTAAGAACATTGACAATGTATTCTATTGGAGAGGCCGTGGATAGCAAGCACTTTTGTGCATTGTTGGTAGAAATGAAAAATGGCACAATTTCTATAGAGAGAATTTGTCGATATTTACAAAACTACGTATGTGTTTACCTTTTGAACCAGTTAATTCTACTTCTTGGAATTTACTCTGAAGATACACATCAAAAAGCATGAAAATACATATGTACATAAATTATTCATTGCAACATTGTTTCTAATTGCAAAATACTGGAAAGTACCTAAATATCCAAACAGGAGATGAATTAATACATACTGATATGTTATGCAGTTAAAGAAGAAAAAGAAATGAGGAAAAAATCTCTACAAGTTGTTATGGAGTGTTTTCAGGCTATATTAAGTGAAAAATAGAAAAGTGAGAAAAAAATTTAAAGGAGGAGAAATAAGAAGAACTTATAAATCTGCTCAACTTTTTTTTGTCAGAAAGCACGCAGGAAGATTAAACAGGAGTAAATAAAGTTGGTTACCTACAGAGGTAGTTGTTATAAGTTCAGTTGTGATCCCCCCAAATTCATATGTTGAAGTTCTAACCCCCAGGACCACAGAATGTGACCTTATTCGGAGCTAGGGTCTTTATAGAGATCATCATGTTAAAATAAGGTTACTAGGATGCACCTTAATCCAGTATGACTGGTACCTTTGTAAGAAGGAAAAATTAGGACACAGAAACATGCACAGAGGGAAGACAATGTAAAGAGCATGGAGAAGGTGGCCATCTCCGAGCCAAGGAGAGAGGTCTGGATCAGATCCTTTCTCACAGCCCTCAGAAGGAACCAACCTTGTTGACACCTTGATTTTGGATTTCTAGCCTCCAGAACTATAAGACAATAATTTTGTTTGTTTGTTTGTTTAAGCCACCCAGTCCGTGGTAGTTTATAATGCCAGCCCTAGCAAATTGGCCTCACCTGGAATGGCCTGAATGATTGGAAGGTTAGGACAACTTCAATGAGGCAATGTGTCTGGATTGTTCGTCCAGTGGCACCTGCTGGAGCTGGAGTATCCAAGATGGCTTCTTCCTTCACATATCTGGCACCTAGATGTGGATGGCTGAATAAGGGGGTTAGCAGCATTGTTTTCTTTTCATGTGACCAGCTTGAGCTTCCTCACAACATGGTGGTACCCCCCAAAATAAACAACTGGGCATGTCAAAATGACACAGCATAGTACTCTTCAAAACTGTCAAGTTTATCAAAACAAGGCAAGTCTGAGAAACTGTCACAAAGCAAAAGAGGCTAAGGAGACATGACAACTCAATGTAATGTGGCATCCTTGGTGGGAATTTGGAACACAAAAAGGAGATTGGGAAAAAATAGGGCAACTTGAACACATTGTGGAGTTTAGTTCAAATTAATGTATCAATGTCGGTTCCTTAGTTTTTACAAATGAATCATAGTGATATAAGATGTTAACAGCAGGGCGCCTGGGTGGCTCAGTTGGTTAAGCGACTGCCTTCGGCTCAGGTCATGATCCTGGAGTCCCAGGATCGAGTCCCGCATCAGGCTCCCTGCTCAGCGGGGAGTCTGCCTCTCCCTCTGACCCTCTTCCCTCTCGTGCTCTCTATCTCTCATTCTCTCTCTCTCTCAAATAAATAAATAAATAAATAAGATGTTAACAGCAGGGGGAAATGGGTGCAGGTAGGCAGGAAACCTGTGTTATCTTTGTAACTTTTCTGTATAATTATTTTAGAACTAAAAGCTTTCAAAAATGTACTTCAAAGAAACAAAACCACCACCACCAACGATACCCCTCCCCACCTCTCCTGCAGATACACACACATAGGAGCTTGCCTCAAGAGGAGAGACTCCCACAGGCCAAATCGAGAAAAAATTTCAGCATAAAAAATTAAGGATAGTGATGGATTCGAACCCATTGAATAAAAGGAATCTGTGAGTCCAACTGATGATAAATATTCTTAGGGGCAAAGGTAGGGCTCTTCCTTACAGTAGAATGCCAATGGACAAAGTGTGGAAGGAGTGCCCAAACTGGAAAGTCACCACCCTGCAAACCATAAGAATCAAGATTGCATCAAATGAGAATCATTAATGGATGCTAAATCTATAGGTAGGGCAGAGGGGTGGGTAGTTTGATGAAGATCATTATATTTACATGGTCTCAAGTGTCTCCCCAGAGATTGAATATGATTTTCAAGGTGGAAAAATATTAACTTTACAATAAAAAAAAAAACAGTATCTCAGCTGGGTGATCGATATAAGCACCTCTAATGATTGACAGATGGACATACTATACATTCAGATGTGAAAGCCTAAAAGGACACTTGTACTCTCGCAGAATTCTGACCAGGAATATAGACTTAAATCTAATTGGGGGAAAGTATTAAAAAACACACAAAAAACCAAAACCAAAACCAAGGAACATTTTATAAAATAACTGGCTTATATTCTTAAAGTATGTCAGCAATGAAAGACAAAAAAAAAAAAACAATGAAAACAGACAAACAACAAAAACAAGCCTAAAGAAGATGGAAGAGACTTGGTCATCAAAATCCATACTAGATCCTGGCCTGGAGAAACAAAGATGCTACAAAAATTACTGGGACAGTTGGTAAGATGGGAATATGAACAGATTACAATGTATCAACATCAAATTTCTTAAATATGATAACTGTACTATGGATATATAAGCAAATATCCTTGTTTTGGGGAAGGACAGATTGGAGACTATTGGAGGTTAAACTTGTTGAAGGCTAAAGGAATATTAGGCAGGCAACCCACTTTCAATTGGTTCAAAAAAGTAATATGAGAATGAAAGAGAAAAAATTATATTAAGAGTGTATGAAAAATTGTATGAAAGAGAATTTAAAAATATTATGGGAAAGAAAATTATAAAGCTTATTTGGTCAATTAGAATCTGGGTGATAGCTATCTGGGAGCTTTCTGTACTATTCTTGTGACTTTTCTTTAGGCTTCAAGCTATTTTAAGATGGAAAGTCAAAAAATACTTTCAAAAAGATATATACAAACATACCTAGCACAAGAAGGAATTCAACAAATGTTAGTGGGGTTTTTTTTCTGTCCTATTAATTTGATCAGTTGAAATTCATTGTAGAATGTGATTGTACTGGAGAGAACATGACTGTCAAAATTTTCTACATTTATAAGGTAAGGAAAACAGCCATTTGATATACCAGTTTCTCCCCAAAGAAAGGAATATAAATATTTGAGGATTTGGAACATAAACCATGTCTATATTGGCTCCTTTTCCTTGGTAGCTACCAGCTTAAAAATCTTTGGAAGGAAACATAATAAGGAAGCTTACAGTTTCTTAAATAAATGGACAGAATAAATGGATTACTCAAAAAATGTAAAGACTGATGAATTGATAGGTCAAGAGAACTAAATGCTGTTTTAGAATAATCCATGACTTTGATGCAAAAGAATATTATATCTGCATTTCTTTTTTTTAAGATTTTATTTATTTATTCGAGAGAGAGTGAGAGAGAGCACAAGCCGGGGGTGGGGGGAGGGGGCAGCGGCAGGCAGAGGGAGAAGGAGACAAGCAGACACCCCCTGAGCAGGGAGCCCAATGCAAGACTCCAGAACGTCATCCCAGGACCCTGGGATCATGACCTGAGCAGGAGCAGATGCTTAATCCACTGAGCCACCCAGGTACCCTAATCTGCATTTTTATACACACTCTGCATTAGAACTCAGCTTTCCCTTATCCTGAGAAATACCAGGAAGAGACTGCTGGTAATTGAGTTAAGCACCCTTCCTCTCCCTACAGAAATCTAGGGGGAGTTTACAATGTTATTCCCTTAAAATACACCAATTTCTTTGAACTCAGATTAAAAGATGCAGCAGAAGTCCACTTTTGTTTGAAGGGGGAACAGGATCTGGGGGATAAAATCAACCAGAAAAGAAAAATCTCGGCTGAGATAAAAGTTTACCACTAGGTTGACATGGGTCATATGTTCTGAATATATGAGTCTTTAATAATCCTTCCACACCAAATAAACTCTTCCAGAACATTCTTAGATGAAAGCTTAATTATTTGCTCTTCTTTCTTTTCTGGTCCTATGCAAATTCATAGGAAACTTTCTTAGTTCTAAGCAAGGCACTATGACTATTAATTCCATGATCCAGGGTGGGGATAAAACACAAAAACTTCATTTTTTTCCCCATAAACATTAATTGGGTAACAAAATGCCAGGCTCTCAGTCTTCACTGGCACATTCATGTCACTATTCCTGGATTTGATGCTCCGTGATAGCTTATAACTCTGAAGTTCTTTTAATATCTTTGTATTTTGCACATACTGGGTCATTAGTGAACACCAACTCAGTACCACACTTAGCATGGTTAAATGTCATTTTTGTACAGTTTTATTTTACTCACACCAAGCACGTTCAAGTAGGATCTACATTTCCACCGAGGCAACACTACTCCAAACCACCATTTTCTCTCACTTGGGCTAAAAGAACAACCTTCAAACTGATCTCTTGCTTCCATACTTCCAATAGTCCGTGCCTTTTATAGCAGCCAGGGTGGTCATTTTGAAATATAGATCACTTTCCTGCATCAAACCCTCCAGGGGCTCCTATTCCAATAAAACTCAAACTTGTGGCCTCTCTACAAAAACTAGAAACTCAGGCCCCTGTCTGCCTCTCCAGCTTCTTCTAAAACTCCATCCCTCTTCATCATAATCGAGTCACACTGTCCTCTTGCTGTCCCTCAAGCATGTCAAGCCTATTCTGATGCAAGCCCTCTGCGCTAGCTGCTCCTCCTACCTGGAATGCTATTCTGCTAAATCTCTGGCTGCCTCCTACTCATTTTTTGGTTCTCATCTTGAATATCACCGCCTCAGAGACGTTTTCTCTGAATATGCCATAGAAAGTATTCTTCATATGGATTCTATTCAAGCTCATTCTCCTTCATTCAATCTCTAGTCAAGCTCATGCTCCTAGTTTTATAGATTTCAAAACTTATCACAAGCTAAAATTGTATTTACATGTTTATTTTCTTTCCCTCATTTACTAGAATATCAGCTCCACGAGAGCAAGAATTTCATGTGAATGATTACCATTGTATTTCTAGTATCTAGAATTGTAAGCAGTTGGTAAATACTTGCAAGAGAAAACCCATACAATCTAATGTGCAATCACAAATAAAGCAATCGTCTGCTAATATCCCTCATAGAAATAGGATTTGCTCAAGATTATCTGATTTCTAGAAACTTCTGCTCAGTGACCTAAGTTGGGCAAGTTGGGCCCATTCTTGCTTACACACTTCTCTACCTGTTTGTCCAAAGTCTGTAATCACTTAAGGTTCTGCTCTATTTCTTCCCTTCAACTTAAAAAAGCATTTTTCAACTTCCTGGAAGTCACTAGAAGGCAGGTATATGGGTTGAGTCCCTAGGACCTATATTTCTTGATGCAGCCCCAAATGGTTTAAGCTTTAAATCTACCCTCTTGTTTCCATAGACTCTTGAGCTTTGAGTTCTGCCTTGAGTTTTTTGTTTACTCAATCTTCATAGAAGCAGTGGTTTCTTTCTTTTCTTTCACCTGTTTTTGAAAGTACATCTTAATTTACATGTAATTACACAATCACTATTTTTATATGTAATTTTAACATCCAGAAAATAATATACCACTATGGGACTGCTCGTTGTCTAAATTAAATATCAATATGACATCCAGGGCGCCTGGGTGGCTCAGTTGGTTAAGCGACTGCCTTCGGCTCAGGTCATGATCCTGGAGTCCCGGGATCGAGTCCCGCATCGGGCTCCCTGCTCGGCGGGGAGTCTGCTTCTCCCTCTGACCCTCTCCCCTCTCGTGCTCTCTATCTCTCATTCTCTCTCTCTCAAATAAATAAATAAAATCTTTAAAAAAAAAAAAATATGACATCCATGTTTCAGGGGCCTGACAGACTCCAGAATGGCTGTCAACAAGACTAGCCTCTGCTATGGGGACTAAAGCAGCAGCTATAGAAGAAATGGAAACCACCAAAGGTGGGGGTTGTCCATAGATGCAAGGGATTCAAAGTTTGACCTCAAATGCTGGTCTGAGTTCTCACACCTGAAAGAGGCTTTAGGCAGGTGTGATACTGTGATTTATAATAAGAAATACGAATGTTTATATTTGGTCTTCTCCCACTGTTCTTGGCACATAGCTCCTAAAACCCTTCCTTGGAATTTCCTAAGTGATGAGAGCAGTTAAAGAGCCTCATGTTATGCTAATGAGGTGAGTTCTGAATCCCAGTTAAAGCTCAGGGTTGGTTGCTGCAAGAAACAACCATGTGATTAGAGCTCCAATCACAACCATGTGATTGGAGCTTTCAGTCCCACCCCCTTGACCTTCAGGAAGGGGAGTGGGCCTAGGGGTTGAGTCAATCATCAATGGCCTACAATTGAATCAACTGTGCCTAAGTAATGAAATCTCCATTAAAAACTAAAAGAATGGGGTTTAGAGAGCTTCCAGGTTGATAAACTTGGGGACAGTGGTGCCCCTGGACAGGATAGAAGATATGCACCCCCTCCCACATACCTTGCCCTATGAAACACTTCCATCTGCCTGCTCCTGAGTTATATCCTTTTATAATAAACCAGTAATCTAGTAAATTAAATGTTTCTCTGAGTTGTATAAGCCACTCCAGCAAATTAATCAAACCCAGGGAGAATTGGGTTCCAACTGTTGGAACCCCTGATCTATAGTTGATCAGTCAGAAGCACAGGTGATGACCTGACTTGGAAGTGGCATCTTAACTGGGGGTGGGGGGGGGGCAGTCCTGTAGCACACGAACTCCAGAAGATAGTGTCATAATTGTGTTAAATTTGTTAAAATGAAAACAGAGACCAAACTTGAAAATTCCCTGAGCAGACAAAGCTAGTGTAGTCATACCAACAAAGTTTATTTAGCTAATCTTGCAAGGCTAACTTGACCTGAGTCATTTCTTGCACCCGCCTCTGGAAATCATAGCAAACTTGAACTGTTTCCCAAGGTTGATATGGGGTAACCACTGACCAATTTCCTATCATTTATTTTTTTTAAGATTTATTTATTTTTAGAGAGAGAGCACAGGGGGGAGGGGCAGAGGGAGAGGGAGAGATAGAGTCTCAAGGAGACTCTGAGCTGAGCATAAACCCGATGTGGGGCTTAATCTCACCACCCTGAGATCACAACCTGAGCCAAAACTAAGAGTCAGATGCTCAACCAACTGCACACCCAGGTGCCCCCAATCTCCTATCATTTAAGAAAATTCTAATATTATAACCAATCACTGTGAAGAATAAACAGTCACTGCCTTTTCACTATATAAGCTGCTTTGTAGCAATATGCCCCTGAGCCCCATCATGTTCTTGTTTGAGTTCTCCATATTTATAAACTGCTTTGTTGTTGTTATTATTATTGTTGGTTTGGTGTGTGCATAATAAGCTTTTAGTCATTTCTACTTTGGTGACTCAATGGTTTTATCTGAGCTATTTCTGAACTTTTGCCATTTCACAGTGTCAGAAGTGGGATGCAAAGGCGATGGTCCAAAGACTCTGAGAGTAGTGAGCAATCAGCTGCTGGTACCCACAGAGCCCACTGTGGGTTCTTGACCTCGCTGATTTCTTGCTAACCCTAGAGTTTGAGAGTCAGTCTCTCTTAGATCTGAGCTGTGGTACCTTCGTATCCTGGGCTCACCAATTTTATTGTGCACATTTGCTTTCTGTTTGTCAAAACTCTTTGTTGAAGCTTCTTGGTAAACCAACCTATTCGGTTCAAAGGAGGGGAAAACACATGATTCCCTGTTTTGAAACTGCTGTTGAAAAACAAGGCCCCTCATACTTAAAATGTCTTAAGAAATCTAAAGGCAAAGATGGGTCCCACCTGCTCTGCAGACCAGGATCATGGGTCTTTCTAGGAAAACGTGCCAACTTTTGGAATTGTAGTGGCCACTCTGGGGAACTCTTGAAAAGTCCACCTTAAGGGTACCCTGAAGAGAGAGAATACCAAATCTCTGGAGACAATACCAAATCTCTGGAGACAATGGAATACATTCTTTGTGATATGCAGAAGCTTCTAAAAGATAAAATGACTCCAAATATATCTCTAAAAGGATCCTTACCGCATGCAAATAAAAAGTCTTTAGTAAAAAAACTCCGGCCATCTGAGCAGGTAACCTTAGTCTATCTGCCAGAAACACAATTTAGATCCAACTATTCTTTTGTTTTGTATTACTGTACCTTAGACATGGCTAAAATTTTTAAAACAAAAGCTATAAGATCTCAATTTATGTCTCTCTGTATGTTTATGTATGTATGCATATGTATGTTATAGATATGTAATATTTTTCTACCTCTAGATGATATTGCTAAAATTAACTGGTAAAGAGCTCTCTTTAATTGGCTTAAAGGACATTAAGGGGGGAGGAGCAAAATGGGGGACGAGTAGGAGACCTAAATTTCATCTGGTCCCAGGAATTCAGCTAGATAGGGATCAAACCATTCTCAGCATCTACAAACTCAACAGATCGAAGAAAAGAATAGCAGCAACTCTCTGAACAGAAAAGTAATCACTTTCTGGAAGGTAGGATGTGTGGAGAAGTGAATCCGAGGTGATATTCAGGAAGACAGACAGCAGGGGAGGGGGCCTCCAACAGCCGCTACTGGCAAGTGATCAGCAAAGCACAAAATCGGAACTTCTAGAAGTCGGCTCCGCTGAGGGACGTCGCTCCAGTGGCTAAGCGGTGGGTGGAACCCTCATGGGGACAGTGTGGTTCCAGGACCCTCAGGGTCACAGAAAGACCGGGGGTGCCTGAGTGTGGCAGAGCTCCCAGGTATTGGAGTGGGGAAGCCAGCTGCAGAGACAGAGCCGAGAAGTGGGCTCTCAGCTCAGGGTTGCCATATACGTGATCTGCAGCACAGTCGGGCCACTGCTCCTCCAGCAGGGACCCAACAAGCGGCAGATATGGGGAGACTCCCCTTCCTCCCCCGGGAGGAGCGGCGCGGGAGTGCACTGCAGGGATCTGCTGGGTTTGGAGACTCCACACGGGGTCATGAGCCAGAAATAGAAACACTGGGTCACAGGCCGGGTGAGCACGGAGTGCGGCTGGAGACAGGGGAGATGGGAGTGATTGACTGCTTTTCTCTGGGGGTCCACTGAAGAGCGGGGCCCCTAGTTCTTGGCTCCTCCAGGACGGAGATTGGGAAGCCGCCACTTTCACTCTCATCCTCCAAAGCTGTAAGGAAAGCTTACAGGGAACAAAAGCTCCCGAGAGCAAACCCAAGCAGATTACTTAGCCCAGACCTGGCAAGGGCGGGGCAATTCCACCTCGGCAAAGACATTTGGAACCATGGCAACAGGCCCCTCCCCAAGAAGATCAGCAAGAACAGCCAGCCAAGACTAAGTTTACCGATCAATGAAAACGGCAGAACTCCAGCACTGGGGGAATACTGCACATAGAATTCATGGCTTTTTTACCATGATTCTTTCGTCTTTCAAAGTTAATTTTTTTTTTCTTTTGAATTTTTCATTCTCCCTTTTTCAACCAACATCTTATCAATCCCTTTTTTAAAAAATCTTTATTTTTCATTTTTAGAGTCATATTCTATCCCTTCATAGTAGTTAACCTTATTTTTGAGGTATATATATATATATAAAGAGAGAGAGAGAGAGAGTCCTTACTTTAAAATTTTGGGATACATATTCTTCTAACAGACCAAAATATACCCTAAATCTCTAGTGTATGGCTTTGTTCTAGTCTCCTGCCTGATCACATTCTCTCCCTTTTTTTTTTTGAATCCTCTTTTATAATTTTCATCTTTACAGTCATATTCCATCCCTTCATCATATTAACCCTTATTTTTGTACATATATAAGTTTTTCTTTCTTTAAGATTTTGGGAGGCACTTTCTCCTAACAGACCAAAATACGCCCCAAATCTAGTGTGTGTTACTGATCTATGCACCAGCCTGATCATATTTGATCATATTCTGGTTTTCTGTTTGCTTGCTTGTTTGTTTTTGTCTTTTTCTTTTTCTTTTTTTTTTTCTTTCTTTCCCTTTCTTTTCCCCCAGTTTCAGGTCTCTTCTGATTTGTTTACTGTATATTTTTCTGGGGACGTTGTTACCCTGTTAGCATTTTGTCTCTCATTCATCTATTCGGCTCTGGACAAAATAACAAGACGGAAAAAAACCACCTCAAAAAAAAGAACAAGAGGCAGTACCAACTGCCAGGGACTTAATCAATACGGACATTCATAAGTTGTCAGGACTAGAGTTCAGAATGACGATTTTAAAGATACTAGCTGGGCTTGAAAAAAGCATGAAAGATATTAGAGAAACCCTTTCTGGTGAAATAAAAGAACTAAAATCTAACCAAGTTGAAATCAAAAAGGCTATTAATGAGATGCGATCAAAAATGGAGGCTCTAACTGCTAGGATAAATGAGGCAGAAGAGAGAATTAGTGATATAGAAGACCAAATGATGGAAAATAAAGAAGCTGAGAAAAAGAGAGATAAACAACTACAGGATCACGAGGGCAGAATTTGAGACATAAGTGAAACCATTAGAAGAAATAATATTAGGATAATTGAGATCCCAGAAGAAGAGAGAGGGGGGCAGAAGGTATATTGGAGCAAATTATCGCAGAGAACTTCCCTAATTTGGGGAAGGAAACAGGCATCAAAATCCAGGAGGCACAGAGAACCCCCTCTCAAAATCAATAAAAATAGGTCAACACCCCGACATCTAATAGTAAAATTTGCGAGACTCACAGACAAAGAGAAAATCCTGAAAGTAGCTCAGGAGAAGAGGTCTGTAACCTACAATGGTAGAAACATTGGATTGGTAACAGACCTATCCACAGAGACCTGGCAGGCCAGAAAGGACTGGCATAATATATTCAGAGCACTAAACAGGAAAAATATGCAGCCAAGAATACTATATCCAGATAGGCTGTCATTGAAAATAGAAGGAGAGATAAAAAGCTTCCAGGACAAACAAAAACTAAAGGAATTTGCAAACATGAAACCAGCCCTATAAGAAATATTGAAAGCGGTCCTCTAAGCAAAGAAAGAGCCTAAAAGTAACAGACCAGAAAGGAACACAGACAATATACAGTAACAGTCACCTTACAGGCAATACAATGGCACTAAATTCATATCTTTCAATAGCTACCCTGAATGTAAATGGGCTAAATGCCGGAATCAAAAGACACAGGCTATCAGATTGGATTAAACAAGACCCATCGATATGCTGGCCGCCAGAAACTCATTTTAGACCCAAAGACACCCCAAGATTGAAAGTGAGGGGGTGGAAAACGATTTACCACGTTAATGGACACCAAAAGAAAGCTGGGGTGGCAATCCTTATATCAGACAAATTAGATTTTAAACCAAAGATTGTAATAAGAGATGAGGAAGGACAGTATATCATACTTAAAGGGTCTATCCAACAGGAAGATCTAACAATCGTAAATATCTATGCCCCTAACATGGGAGCAGCCAATTATATAAGGCAATAACAAAAGCAAAGGAACACATCAACAATACAATAATAGTGGGGGACTTTAACACCCCCCTGACTGAAATGGACAGATCATCTAAGCAAAAGATCAACAAGGAAATAAAGACTTTAAATGACACACTGGATCAAATGGACTTCACAGATATATTCAGAACATTCCATCCCAAAGCAATAGAATACACATTCTTCTCTAGTGCCCATGGAACATTCTCCAGAATTGATCACATCCTAGGTCACAAATCAGGTCTCAACTGGTACCAAAAGATTGGGATTATTCCCTGCATATTTTCAGACCACAGTGCTTTGAAACTAGAACTCAATCACAAGAGGAAAGTCAGAAGGAACTCAAATACATGGAGGCTAAAGAGCATCCTACTAAAGAATGAATGGGTCAACCAGGAAATTAAAGAAGAATTAAAAAAATTCATGGAAACCAATGAAAATGAAAACACAACTGTTCAAAATCTTCGGGATGCAGCAAAGGGAGTCCTAAAAGGAAAGTATATAGCAATACAAGCCTTTCTCAAGAAACAAGAAAGGTCTCAAATACACAACCTAACCCTATACCTAAAGGAGCTGGAGAAAGAACAGCAAATAAAGCCTAAACCCAGCAGGAGAAGAGAAATAATAAAGATCAGAACAGAAATCAATGAAATAGAAACCAAAAGAACAGTAGAACAGATCGACGAGACTAGGAGCTGGTTCTTTGAAAGAATTAACAAGATTGATAAACCCTTGGCCAGACTTATCAAAAAGAAAACAGAAATGACCCAAATCAACAAAATCATGAATGAAAGAGGAGAGATCACAACCAACACCAAAGAAATACAAACAATTATAAGAACATATTAGGAGCAACTCTATGCCAGCAAATTAGATAACCTGGAAGAAATGGATGCATTCCTAGAGATGTATCAACTACCAAAACTGAACCAGGAAGAAATAGAAAACCTGAACAGACCTAGAACCACTAAGGAAACTGAAGCAGTCATCAAAAATCTCCCAACAAAGAGCCCAGGGCCAGATGGCTTCCCAGGGGAATTCTACCAAACGTTTCGAGAAGAATTAATACCTATTCTTCTCAAACTGTTCCAAAAAATAGAAATGGAAGGAAAATTTCCAAACTCATTTTATGAGACCACCATTACCTTGATCCCCAAACCAGACAAAGACCCCATCAAAAAGGAGAATTACAGACCAATATCCTTGATGAACATGGATGCAAAAATTCTCACCAAAATACTAGCCAATAGGATCCAACAGTACATTAAAAGAATTATTGTCCACGACCAAGTAGGATTTATCCCTGGGCTTCAAGGTTGGTTCAACATCCACAAATCAATTAAAGTGATACAATACATTAACAAAAGAACAAGAACCATATGATCCTCTCATTAGATGCAGAAAAAGCATTTGACAAAGTACAGCATCCTTTCTTGATCAAAACTCTTCAGAGTATAGGGATAGAGGGTACATACCTCAATATCATAAAAGCCATCTATGAAAAACCCATAGCAAATATCTTTCTCAATGGGGAAAAACTGAGAGCTTTCCCCCTAAGGTCAGGAATGCGTCAGGGATGTCCACTATCACCACTGCTATTCAACACAGTATTAGAAGTCCTAGCCACAGCAATCAGACAACAAAAAGAAATCAAAGGCATCCAAATAGGCAAAGAAGAAGTCAAACTCACTCTTTGCAGATGATATGATACTTTATGTGGAAAACCCAAAAGACTCCAGCCCAAAACTGCTAGAACTCATATAGGAATTCAGTCAAGTGGCAGGCTATAAAATCAATGCACAGAAATCAGTGGCATTCCTATACACCACCAACAAGACAGAAGAAAGGGAAATTAAGGGGTCGATCCCATTTACAATTGCACCCAAAAGCATAAGATACCTAAGAATAAATCTAACCAAAGAGGCAAAGGATCTGTACTCGGAAAACTATAAAATCCTCAGGAAAGAAATTGAGGAAGACACAAAGAAATGGAAAAATGTTCCATGCTCATGGATTGGAAGAACAAACATTGTGAAGATGTCAATGCTACCTAGAGCAATCTACACATTCAATGCAATCCCTATCAAAATACCATCCACTTTTTTCAAAGAAATGGAGCAAATACTCCCAAATTTGTATGGAACCAGAAAAGACCCCGAATAGCCAGAGGAATGTTGAAAAAGAAAAGCAAAGCTGGTGGCATCACAATTCCAGACTTCCAGCTCTATTACAAAGCTGTCATCATCAAGACAGTATGGTACTGGCACAAAAACAGACACCTAGATCAATGGAACAGAATCGAGAGCCCAGAAATGGACCCTCAACCCTATGGTCAACTCATCTTCCACAAAGCAGGAAAGAATGTCCAATGGAAAAGACAGTCTCTTCAACAAATGGTGTTGGGAAAATTGGACAGCCACATGCAGAAGAATGAAACTGGACCATTTCCTTACACCACACACAAAAATAGACTCCAAATGGTTGAAAGACCTCAATGTGAGACAGGAATCCATCAAAATCCTAAAGGAGAACACAGGCAGCAACCTCTTCGACCTCAGCCGCAGCAACTTCTTCCTAGAAACATCGCCAAAGGCAAGGGAAGCAAGGGCAAAAATGAACTACTGGGACTTCATCAAGATAAAATGCTTTTGCACAGCAAAAGAAACAGTCCACAAAACCAGTAGACAACCGACAGAATGGGAGGAGATATTTGCAAATGACATATCAGATAAAGGGCTAGTATCCAAAGTCTATAAAGAACTTATCAAACTCAACACCCAAAGAACAAATAATCCAATCAAGGAATGGGCAGAAGACACGAACAGACATTTTTCCAAAGAAGACATCCAATTGCCAACAGACACATGAAAAAGTGCTCCACATCGCTCGGCATCAGGGAAATCCAAATCAAAACTTCAAGGAGATACCACCTCACACCAGTCAGAATGGCTAAAATTAACAAGTCAGGGAACGACAGATGTTGGCGGGGATGCGGAGAAAGGGGAAGCCTCCTACACTGTTGGTGGGAATGCAAGCTCGTGCAGCCACTCTGGAAAACAGTATGGAGGTTTCTCAAAAAGTTGAAAATAGAGCCACCCTACGATCCAGCAATTGCACTACTGGGTATTTACCCCAAAGATACAAATGTACGGATCTGATGGGGTACGTGCACCCCGATGTTTATAGCATCAACGTCCACAATAGCCAAACTATGGAAAGAGGCAAGATGTCCATCAACAGATGAATGGATAAAGAAGAAGTGGTGTATATATATACAATGGAGTATTAGGCAGTCATCAAAGGAATGAGATCTTGCCATTTGCAATGATGTGGATATAACTGGAGGGTATTATGCTGAGCAAAATAAGTCAATGAGAGAAAGACATGTACCATATGACCTCATGCATATGAGGAATTCTTAATTTCAGGAGATAAACTGAGGGTTGCTGGAGTGGGGTGGGGTAGGAGGCATGGGGTGGCTGGGTGATAGACATTGGGGAGAGTATGTGCTATGGTGAGTGCTCTGAATTGTGTAAGACTGTTGAATCACAGACTTGTACCTCTGAAACAAATAATAAATTATATGTTAAAAAAAAAACGAAGAAAATAGCAGGAAAGGAAGAAGGAAGGGGGGTAAACCGGGGGGGAGAGAAACCATAAGAGACTATGGACTCTGAGAAACAAACGGAGGGTTCTAGAGGGGAGGGGGGGGGGGGATGGGTTAGCCTGGTGATGGGTATTAAAGAGGGCACATACTGCATGGAGCACTGGGTGTTATATGCCAACAATGAATCGTGGAACACTACATCAAAAACTAATGATGTAATGTATGGTGATTAACATAACAATAAAAAGAACATTAAGGATTTACATAAATCAAGTATAATCTTAGAAATATAGAAACTAACTTAGGGGCGCCTGGGTGGCTCAGTCATTAAGCGTCTGCCTTCGGCTCAGGTCATGATCTCAGGGTCCTGGGATTGAGCCCTGCATCGGGCTCCCTGCTCTGGCGGAAGCCTGCTTCTCCCTCTCCCACTCCCCCTGCTTGTGTTCCCTCTCTCGCTGTGTCTCTCTCTGTCAAATAAATAAAATATTAAAAAAAAAGAAACTAACTTAAATGTTTTTCAAGTTTACATAATTTGGGATAACCTTTGATAAATAAAAGCTAGTTTAAGTTAGTTGGTTTAATAAAAGCAGGTGTATCCTTAAAATTTGTCAAGAAAAGTATAAGATGACAGTTGTTTGATGTCTAATCAAGCATAATTGTTAAAAGCAAGTAATTTAAATAAATATAAGTAAGATAAAGGTTTATACTAAGCTAAAGTAAATAACAGTTATTCACTGATATCTAAATCATTTCCAAATAAGATAAGCATTAAATGCTAAGCATCAACTTGTCTACTTCTGGCTTTTCAGCTTTTTACAGAGAGACAAAAGATGTGTGGACCTATGAAAAAGCATGTTTTATGACACATTAAAAAATTTACTATGAGGAAGAAGCACAGAGATTAGAGAAGGTTATGCAGGTGTTCAGTACTCTGCTAGCCTAGGGACTGGCCGACAGGTGGGAGAACAGAATAATACGTTGGAGACCTCACTATGCCATTTTGCAAAGCTAGGAGAGACCAAGATGCTATGAATTAAGATCTAGGTGCTTAAGACAAAGCCTGAGTAGGATGCTAGGAGTTGAAATCTCTAAGAAAGTAATGAAAATAAGATGAGGATATTATGGTGATTGATGAAACACCCCACGCCATCCAACCCCCAAGGCAAAGTAAAATTTTAAACACAGCAAAATGCCTAGGAGAAAATTCACATTTTTTTCCCCTCTGTCCCTTGAAGTTGTAAATCTTATCATGTCTTTGAAATGTAAACACCCCAGGAGATAACCAAAACTTTGCTCACAAAGCCTGAAGAAAAAATATACCTTTGTGAACAAAGATAAAACAATTACTGTTTCTCTCCATCTGAGCTTGCCAGAATTCAGAAACTCTTATTAAATATTCTTATTTTTCATGACAATATATGTGTTTGCATTAAACTCAGTAAGAATCTGTTCTCCTTGCAACGGGACACAATTGGACAAGTCCTTGGCTTGGCAAAATTCTAATCTGAGACACCTTGTGAAAATTTCCAGCAAAGCAAGATTGAAGAGACCTACATGGTCAATCACTGTTCTGGCTGCATTTATGTAAATAATCAGGCAAATTTATTAAAGCTAGATTTAATTTGCAAGCAAGCCAGTCTTAACCGTGGTTACCTTTGATGGAAATGGAGATGCTTCTAGAAAGAAAAATTAAATTTTAGTGATACAACTTTGTGGACATCAGATTCTAGTGCTTTTGAGGTTTGGTTTTCTACCTGTAAACTGGGCTGCATCCTGAATTCTTCTAGTTTCCCCCAGTATTTGGCTAGAACTCTCCAGACTAACGTTCCTAATTTTCGCCCACTCTTTTGACTTGGAATCAGTAGGAAGGAAACCCAAACTGCCCTTTTCCCAAAGCCATGCCAGCTAAAGCTGGACAACTTAGCATAAACTTCAGAGAAATCACAACAGCTCATGTGTGGACAATCCTCACGCCCGTTGCTATGCAGCAACTCAGAAAGATCACTAGAGATATTCACTCTACAAACCAGGACAATCTGTCAGCTTGCCCACCACCTGCCCTCTCTCCATTTGAAGATGCCTAGAAACCTGACATCCACAAATCTTCTCAACGGGCGGCTCTCCAAACTCAGACACTAAATTTATAATTTGCTCCAACTATTAACTTTTGTTTTTCTTTGATAGAAATGCCTCTCATTAAATTATCTGACTGCCCACATCATATGGAGATATCATATGGTAAAAACTCACCTGCAGCATCGCCTCTTGAAATAAAACATCCCCGTATTCATCCTGTCCTAAGAAATCCTGAGGATATGTGATTGCTAATACACCATGTTGTGCCTGTGTAAATGACTTTTAAGAAAGTAGAATCCATTTGATTTTTTTTTGAGATTCTAACTATTTAGGCCTAGAAATCATGCTATTTATTAATAGAACAATTATTTCCTTACTGTAATAGATTGTGTCTTGCTATTTAAAAAATGTTTGAATACTATTTCTGCTTCCTTATTGGTGAATACATCTATAATGATATTAAATTCAATAAAGTTAAGAAAACTATATCCCCAGAGAACCCACGTGATTTATTGAACTGGTTAAATCTTGGCTCCAGGGAATCTCTTCTCTGGGGAACTTTTTAGTCCTTGGCCATTGTTCTCTCTAGTCAGCATATGAACATCTGTAGTGTGTTGGATACTCCCAAGGGCTTTAAATGTCTGCTGGCAGCCACTCACATGCCAAATGGTATCCATCAGGATCAGACAAGTGGATGAAATCAACGAAATCAACAATAACCACATCAATAATGATGATGACTACATAGCCCTCCGGCCTGATGACTCAACAGGAGAAACAGCAAATACGTGATTCTTCAGCCTGCCTGCATCAATGGTGGTGACCAAGAATAATGGTTGGTCTAGCCTGCTGAGAGAATGACCAAAAAGGGGGAATTGGGAAAAATCAAAAGCAAATGAAGACCAACTTTGAAAATTCCCTGAGCAGGCAAAACCAGTTTAGTCATATAAGCAAAATTTAACTTCACTCATTTTGCAAGGCTAACTTGACTTGGGTCATGTCTTGCTTGTATCTCGAAACTGTAAGCAAAACTTGAATTGTTTCCCAAGGTTGGTACGGGGTAACCACTGACCAATTCCATATCATTTAAGAAAATTCTAGGGCTACCTGGCTGGCTCAGTCAGTGGACCATGCAACTCTTGATCTTGGGGTCATGAGTTTGAGCCCCAGTTGGGTACAGAGATTACTTAATAAAAAAAATTTTTTAAAGAAAATTCTAATATTATAAGCAATCACTGTGAAGAATAAACAGTCACTGCCTTCTCACTATATAAACTGCTTTATAGCAATATACCCCTGAGCTTCATTCTATGTTTTGGTTTGAGTGCACTCAGTTGCAAATTGTCTTTTGGTATGTACACAATAAAATCTTACTAATTACTACTTTGGTGATTCATTGATTTTACTCCTGTTACTTTTGACAAATTTTAGGATACCCAGATCATACTGGAGAACTGTTTAGTGTGAGAACCCCCAGCACCCCCACACACTGAAATTGGTGACCGAGGTCCTTAGCATGCAACAACTGATTAAACAACAACAACAACAACAACAACAACACTCTAGGAGTCCTTAGAACATGGAAACGAAACCCAGGGAAAAGATACTGGACTCCAAGCTAAATTGGCAGGTTAAGTTCTCCATGTCATTGTAACGTGGGTATTAAATAAAATATTGCCTTCCTTGTGGTAAAGGCAGGTAAGATAAAGATTTAAGGACTTCCCTTATATTTAGTAACAAAGTATATTTCTGATCAAAAACAAGGACATGGGAGAGGTGACTCTTAGTGAATGAATGAATTACCTTCCTGAAAATTATTGTATATACTGAAAATACATAAAATGAGAATAATGAAAACATCTTTAATTCATAGAAACATCCCTTGGTGAGAAGCCCATGCTCTTCCCTGTCCTCTCACGCCACTGATCTTTATTTAAGTCCAAGTGCTCAGTAGGCTTACAGTGAGATTTCATAAGTCTGGTAATTCAGAGATTTACAGTATATTAAGCACTCCTGAACACTGACTTGCCACTGTTATGCATTATTCTCTCAGACATTAATTCACTCCCATTGTTTTTAAATGCTCATTATATCATCGTTTGTTGAAATTATTTAACCCTTCTGAAGTGTGGGATTTTCAAGCTCTTCCTAAATGTTATCTTTCCCATTCCTATTTCCACTTTGTTTCACTTATTTTTAAATTTTTAACTATATTTTTATATATGGAAAAACAAACTACAAACATGCAAAAACATGTGCTGGCTGTAACATACTCTGCCGTGAGCAAAATTTGGAATAAGAAACTTCTATATTTGTGAGCTATAAGCTGGCACTGTATTTCCTCTTTTTTTGAAGTCAATTTTTTGCAACATACCTACATTTAAATATGTCCAATATAGAGAATTAAAACATCTTTAGTATGAGTATATTGCAAATAGATTGAAAACAAGACATGGGGGAGGTAGAATCAGGAAGACTGGCAAGGTTGCAACAATGGGCCAAAAGTATAGTAGAAGAGATCAGTTTAGATAGTTGGTTAAATGATTATATTTTTACGACAAGCGACAGATACCCATAAGACTTTCTTGAGCTGGCAAAAAAAAAAAAAAAAAAAAAAAAAAAACTAGGGAAATAAAGCTTAGTATATAAAAATAGATTATATTCCATTCCATAGAACAGAAGGTCTAAGGTGATGGTGATGTAAAACATATGGGTTTATTTTTCTTTCATATAAAAGGAACCTAAAGGTAGGCTCTCCAGGGCCCTCCAAAGGACCCAAGTTCCACCTCTCTTTCTAATCTACCATATTTGGCACTGGTGCCTACCCTAAACGTTACCTCATGTTCCAAGATAACTGCCAGAACTCCAGTTATCACAACTACACTCCAGGCAGCTGATAGAAAGAAAAGGGTAAGAGCAAAAGGACATGAGCCTTTGAAGACATTTCCCAGAAATCTTCAACTTATGTTTCATTGGCCTACGTAAAGAAATATTGTGGTTGTTCTTATTGTTTTCCCCAGCTGGGCACACTACCCAGGAAGAAGGGAAAAATGAATACTGGGTACACACTTAGCTATCTCTGCTCAGTTAGAAATGGTAAATGACAAAGTACACTTACTATGATAGACTCACAGAATTGATTTTTACAGGGAGAAACACAAATGTTACTGACTTACCAGGTAAAATTTCAGTAAGGTATTATCCATTCTCTGAATTACCTATAAATATGTTTTGATTTGCAGGCAATTGGAAAATTACATTCCAAGAAGACTTTCAAAGCTAATTATTGTCAATAAGTGAAGAAAATTGTTTGAACGTATTTTTAGATCTTTAACTTAGAGTTGCTTACTAAGAATAGTTAAAATAGTTAAAATAGTTAAATTAAAATTTAAATTTTAAATAGTTAAATAATTAATTAAAATAGTTATTAAATATTAAAATAGTTAAAAATAATCAGAGAATAATATTTTGCTTCTTTACTGCTTTACAAAAGAAGAGAAGACTTTTAAAAAGCATAATCAAACCTAGAGATACAGAGAACTGATGGTTGCCAGAGGGGAGGGGATGGGGGATGGGCAAAATAGGTGAAAGGGAGTGAAACATACAGGCTTCCAGGGATGGAATGAATAAATCCTGGGGATGAAAGGCACAGCATGAGGAAGCACGTGGTATTGTAACAGTGTTACATGGTGACAGATGGCATCTACACCTGTGGTGAGCATAGCATAACATAGAGAGAAGTTGCATCACTATGTTGTACTCCTGGAAATAAGGTAACATTGTGTCTCAACTATATCCAAATTTAAAAAGAAGAAGAGCTTTGTTTGTTTGTTTTTAATCTATGAGTTCCTGGTTGCACAACTGCCATGCAACAAAAATCAATGTTGATGGGGTATTTGCCCGAGGTCCGAGGCCGTACTCCTACATGAGATGAAATTCAAATAATGTCCCTAATTAAAGCAGCACAAAAAATAAACACACATACACACTGGAACTTACGCATTCACATGAGT
Organism: Callorhinus ursinus; assembly: GCF_003265705.2. Lineage (NCBI taxonomy): Eukaryota > Metazoa > Chordata > Mammalia > Carnivora > Otariidae > Callorhinus > Callorhinus ursinus. The sequence goes on from NW_027397090.1 coordinate 4,252,689, forward strand.
GTCATCTTTCAAGATAAACCTAGAAAGGTGGACATTTCCTTCTAGTCACACATACATATTATTTTAAGGGTTTTTGCCACTCTTTGCTTCCAGGGGGGTTGAGGTAGAGAGAGAAGGCAGGGCAGGCCACTGTCTCAGTGGTTGCTATGAGCTTCATGAAAATTTTTGCTCCAAGACCATTATCTAACATGATCAATGATATATCCATTAGAACTAGCTCCAAATGAGTTTTCATTGTTTCTAGTAAAGATTTGCCAGCATTGAGGACACTACCATGGACAAATTAAGGCAAATCAATTCACCCTATCAGTCTTTGTTTCTTCATCTGAAAAATGATGAAGAGGGATTAGACAGATGATCTCTAGGTCCTCCTTCAGAATGACATTCTGAGACTCTGTAATCTCCTGTGCTAACCCAATTCCTCAGATCCTACACCTAGAAAATGCAGAATTCATTATTTTAAAATCTTTTTTTTTAATTTTTTTAAAGATTTTATTTATTTATTTGAGAGAGAGCGTGAGATAGAGGGCATGAGAGTGGGGGAGGATCTGAGGGAGAAGCAGACTCCCCGCCGAGCAGGGAGCCCGATGCGAGACTCGAACCCAGGACTCCAGGATCACGACCTGAGCTGAAGGCAGTCGCCCAACCAACTGAGCCACCCAGGTGCCCCCATTATTTTAAAATCTTAACTCCTTTCATTTCAATAAAAAATATAGATTACCAAAATCCCACATTCATATCATATCAACACATATGCATACACATATATAACATCCTATGTATGTGTATGTGTATAAAATAAATGGTTATACATTTATATTAAAAACATATGGGAAATAGAAAAGATCTACTAGTCAAAATATAAGTTAACTTGATCAATTTATGTTACTTCCTTGCTACCTTCTCTAAAATCAAGAACTGTAAGAGGTAAGGAAGCAGGAAAGGAAATTAACGTGTATTAAAAAACCTCCTAAGAGTCAGACAATGGCTAACAACTGTTGTTTGTAAATCACCATGGTCTACAAAGCGTCCTGGAGTCATAAAGTCTACTAATTACGTCCCAAACAAAACAAAAATTTTTAAAGCAACTTTTAAACACCATCTAGCTTTTACAAACCCACTACTCACTCTGTTCCACTTAATTTTCCCTTTAGCTTACTCTGAGTTTCAACACCTCAATAGGCACACCTAATTCCCAGATTTTGGTGGGTATCAAGTATCAGGAAACACAGCTTTCACTGTACTATGGGACTCCCTACCATGCCTTATCTGAAGAGACATAAGTGTATACAAATACATATGCTCTTTATAAATTCTAAGCTTTTATGTTCCAAATATTTCTTTGCCTATTTCCACTGAATTACGAACTTTATAAGCACAGATATGTCAGCTAACGAAGTCTGCAGTACAGGGCGCTCCCCTGTTCCTCCAGCTCAAAGCAGTATATTTTGAACATAAAAATCTTTGATACTTGAGATAAGTATTAAATTTATCTGAGAGGTTTCAATTTTAAACCAAATCAGTGTTTCATTTCTCACCTGCTGGATTTTTCTGACTGTTTACCAATGAAAAGAGCGCTGTGTGCATTGAACGATTCAATCCATTTTGGTCGGATATATGATATTTTCCTTTCTAACAAAAGTGCCTGAAAATCCCAGGGCAGCCCCATGCTGCTTTTTCTTTAATGTAAATTACCGCTGTGGACTGCTACTTACAAAGTTCAGTCAATAGATAAATTTCCTACGTTCCCTCCAGTCTTTCTGAGGGTAATTTCTCCAATCTAGCAAAACCAGCTAGCTATATGTGAGATTTCTATGTTTAAAACAAAACAAAACATACAAACAAGCTGATTTACACTGAAAACAATGGAACTCCGAGGGAAATACGGGCAGCCAAGCTGATGGCTCTGGGGGAAAAGAGTTGTTGGTACAATGTTGCACACATCCAGTTTTTTCCTATCTCTGAATTCCTGCTTATGTTGGTAAAGGAGGAACAAAGAGGAAAAAAAGATGGAGAAATATTGCATTGCTATATAACTACAGATCAGAAGAAGGGAAAGATGTCAATGAGTCTAATAAGACATAAGTGAGCAAATATTTATCTGACACTTGAGGAAATGTGCAAAAAAAAAAGCACATGGAATCGTCATAAATTCATATAATCCTGGTGAAAGCAAACACTAGCTGTCTGCAATACTAAGTGATCTGCTCGCTCTTTCCATGTCTCAGAAATTCTTAGGACAGCGGCATCCACAATACAACTGAGAATCTCTAGAAGTGTGCTTGGCTCATCGTTGACAATTATGATGCCCACTTCTGCTTTAGGAGATATTCTGCTTGTTTTTCTCATATACTTGCACTTCTCAGAAATCTCTTTTCAATGACAGTATCTTAACAAAGTTAATGAAAGCAAAGCAAAAAGAACTAACATTGATTAAAATCTGAAAGAGACATTTTGTGAGCAATTCTTGTTTGCAAATGACAGTCTACAACAGTTCTTTAAGTCAAAATGTAATTTCCCCTCCCCCAATAAAAGGAAGGGTTAAAAAAAGGGGGGGCACCTTTGAACACCCCCTAGCTAGCACCTACATGCTGTCCCTCTGTTCTGGTTAACTTTCCTTCTTAATGCATAGCATTAATCTGAAGAACTCAACTGGGGGCAACACATATACCCATTTTTGGCTGAGGAAATGTGTGTATCTATCCCCCTCCCCAAATTTAGGATTAACACAAACCACAAAAAAAGTGAAGTCGGATAGGATTTGAGAGGGAAAGATACAGAGACAAATGGTGTGATGGGTTGAAACCTCACCCTCAAAGTCATGTGTTGAAACCTTAACGCTGAATGTGACTGTATTTGATATAGGGCCTTGAAGGAGGTAATTAAGGTTAAATGAGGTCATAAGGGTGGAGTCCTAATCCAATAAGACCCCTGTCCTTCTAAGAAGAAAGATGCCAGTGATGCGGGGACATAGAGGAGGCAATGTGAACACAGAAAAAAGATGGCCATCCACAAGCCAAGGAAAGAGCCCTGAGGAGAAACCAGCCCTGCCAGCATATTGATCTTGGACTTTCCAGCCTCAGAATCGTGAGAAAATTGATTTTCTGTTGTTTAAGCCAGTGGGGTGTTTTGTTATTGCAGCCCTAGCAGACTAATACACACGAGGAAGAAAAAAAAAATGAACAACAATAAAAAAGTACAAAGAGAGGGGGAAAATAAAGTGCATTTTTTTTAAATGACTGAATATGTTACAGTAAATAGGAATGGATATAAATCGAAGATAGATTTTGGACCGTGGTCTGAAAAATTGGGCTTCTTATAGAAGATTGATCAGAAAGCCTGAGGACCAGAAGGTTTTCTTTTTTCCCACACGTGTAATGGAAAGAAGCTAATAACTTCTTACTCCTAAATACACTCTGAGTTGCAAGCACCGAATGTTCCAGTGGACACAATTCTCCATTCACTCTCTTCCCTCTGCTGAAACTCTTGCTGCAGTTCGGGAAGTTTTGGAAGCTTGGCTCGTAGAAATGGCCTGAAGCTTGTCAATTCTTTTTTTTTTTTTAATTTTTTACTGTTATGTTAATCACCATACATTACATTATTAGTTGTTTCTTTTTCTTTCTATGTCTGATTTATTTCACTAGCATTATAACTTTTACCCACGAGGTCCATCCATGTTGTTGCAAATGGCAAGATTTCATTCTTTTTTTTTAATTTTTATTGTTATGTTAATCACCATACATTACATCATTAGTTCTTGATGTAGTGTTCCATGATTCATTGTTTGTGCATAACACCCAGTGCTCCACGCAGAATGTGCCCTCTTTAATACCCATCACCAGGCTAACCCATCCTCCCACCCCCTCCCCTCTAGAGCCCTCAGTTTGTTTTTCAGAGTCCATCGTCTCTCATGGTTCGTCTCCCCCTCTGATGCCCCCCCTTCATTCTTCCCCGCCTGCTATCTTCTTCTTCTTTTTTTTTCCTTAACATATATTGCATTATTTGTTTCAGAGGTACAGATCTGTGATTCAACAGTCTTGCACAATTCACAGCACTCACCATAGCACATACCCTCCCCAATGTCTATCACCCGGCCACCCCATCCCTCCCACCCCCAACCACTCCAGTAACCCTCAGTTTGTTTCCTGAGATTAAGAATTCCTCATATCAGTGAGGTCGGATGATACATGTCTTTCTCTGATCGATTTATTTCGCTCAGTCTAACACCCTCCAGTTCCAACAATGTCGTTGCAAATGGCAAGATCTCATTCGTTTTGATGGCTGCATAATATTCCATTGTGTATATATACCACTTCTTCTTTATCCATTCATCTGTCGATGGACATCTTGCCTCTTTCAATAGTTTGGCTATTGTGGACATTGCTGCTATAAACATCGGGGTGCACGTACCCCTTCGGATCCCTACATTTGTATCTTTCTGGTAAATACCCAGTAGTACAATTACTGGATCGTAGGATAGCTGTATTTTCAACTGTTTGAGGAACCTCCACACTGTTTTCCAGAGTGGCTGCACGAGCTTGCATTCCCACCAACAGTGTAGGAGGCTTCCCCTTTCTCCGCATCCCCGCCAACATCTGTCGTTTCCTGACTTGTTAATTTTAGCCATTCTGACTGGTGTGAGGTGGTATCTCCTTGAGGTTTTGATTTGGATTTCCCTGATGCCGAGTGATGTGGAACACTTTTTCATGTGTCTGTTGGCCATTTGGATGTCTTCTTTGGAAAAATGTCTGTTCATGTCTTCTGCCCATTTCTTGATTGGATTATTTGTTCTTTGGGTGTTGAGTTTGATAAGTTCTTTATAGATTTTGGATACTAGCCCTTTATCTGATATGTCATTTGCAAATATCTTCTCCCATTCTGTCTGTTGGCTTGGTTTTGTGGACTGTTTCTTTTGCTGTACAAAAGCTTTTTATCTTGATGAAGTCCCAGTAGTTCATTTTTGCCCTGGCTTCCCGTGCCTTTGGCGATGTTTCTAGGAAGAATTTGCTGCGGCTGAGATCGAAGAGGTTGCTGCCTGTGTTCTCCTTTAGGATTCTGATGGATTCCTGTCTCACATTGAGGTCTTTCAACCATTTGGAGTCTATTTTTGTGTGTGGTGTAAGGAAATGGTCCAGTTTCATTCTTCTGCATGTGGCTGTCCAATATTCCCAACACCATTTGTTGAAGAGACTGTCTTTTTTCCTATTGGACATTCTTTCCTTCTTTGTCGAAAATTAGTTGACCATAGAGTTGAGGGTCCATTTCTGGGCTCTCGATTCTGTTCCATTGATCTATGTGTCTGTTTTTGTGCCAGTACCATACTGTCTTGTTGATGACAGCTTTGTAATAGAGCTGGAAGTCCGGAATTGTGATGCTGCCAGGTTTGCTTCTCTTTCTCAACATTCCTCTGGCTATTCGGGGCCTTTTCTGGTTCCATACAAATTTTAGGTTTATTTGTTCCATTTCTTTGAAAAAAGTGGATGGTATTTTGATGGGGATTGCATTGAATGTGTAGATTGCTCTAGATAGCATTGACATCTTCACAATGTTTGTTCTTCCAGTCCATGAGCATGGAACGTTTTTCCATTTCTTTGTGTCTTCCTCAATTTCTTTCATGAGTATTTTAGAGTTTTCTGAGTACAGATTCTTTGCCTCTTTGGTTAGATTTATTCCTAGGTATCTTAAGCTTTTGGGTGCGATTGTAAATGGGATCGACCCCTTAATTTCCCTTTCTTCTGTCTTGTTGTTGGTGTATAGGAATGCCACTGATTTGTGTGCATTGATTTTATAGCCTGCCACTTGACTGAATTCCTGTATGAGTTCTAGCAGTTTTGGGCTGGAGTCTGTTGGGTTTTCCACATAAAGTATCATATCATCTGCAAAGAGTGAGAGTTTGACTTCTTCTTTGCCTATTTGGATGCCTTTGATTTCTTTTTGTTGTCTGATTGCTGTGGCTAGGACTTCTAATACTGTGTTGAATAGCAGTGGTGATAGTGGACATCCCTGCCGTGTTCCTGACCTTAGGGGGAAAGCTCTCAGTTTTTCCCCGTTGAGAATGATATTCGCTGTGGGTTTTTCATAGATGGCTCTTATGATATTGAGGTATGTACCCTCTATCCCTATACTCTGAAGAGTTTTGATCAAGAAAGGATGCTGTACTTTGTCAAACGCTTTTTCTGCATCTTTTGAGAGGATCATATGGTTCTTGTTCTTTTGTTAATGTATTGTATCATGTTAATTGATTTGTGGATGTTGAACCAGCCTTGCAGCCCAGGGATAAATCCCACTTGGTCATGGTGAATAATCCTTTTAATGTACTGTTGGATCCTATTGGCTAGTATTTTGGTGAGAATTTTTGCATCCATGTTCATCAAGGATATTGGTCTGTAATTCTCCTTTTTGATGGGGTCTTTGTCTGGTTTGGGGATCAAGGTAATGGTGGCCTCATAAAACAATTTTGGAGGTTTTCCTTCCATTTCTATTTTTTGGAACAGTTTCAGAAGAATAGGTATTAATTCTTCTTGAAATGTTTGGTAGAATTCCCCTGGGAAGCCATCTGGCCCCGAGCTTTTGTTTGTTGGGAGATTTTTGATGACTGCTTCAATTTCCTTAGTGGTTCTAGGTCTGTTCAGGTTTTCTATTTCTTCCTGGTTCAGTTTTGGTAGTTGATACATCTCTAGGAAGGCATCCATTTCTTCCAGATTATCTAATTTGCTGGCATAGAGTTGCTCCTAATATGTTCTTATAATTGTTTGTATTTCTTTGGTGTTGGTTGTGATCTCTCCTCTTTCATTCATGATTTTGTTGATTTGGGTCATTTGCCTTTTCTTTTTGATAAGTCTGGCCAGGGGTTTATCAATCTTGTTAGTTCTTTCAAAGAACCAGCTCCTAGTCTCGTCGATCTGTTCTACTGTTCTTTTGGGTTCTATTTCATTGATTTCTGCTCTGATTATTATTTCTCTTCTCCTGCTGGGTTTTGGCTTTATTTGCTGTTTTTTTCTCTAGCTCCTTTAGGTATAGGGTTAGGTTGTGTATTTGAGACCTTTCTTGTTTCTTGAGAAAGGCTTGTATTGCTATATACTTTCCTCTCAGGACTGCCTTTGCTGCATCCCGAAGATTTTGAACAGCTGTGTTTACATTTTCATTGGTTTCCATGAATTTTTTTAATTCTTCTTTAATTTCCTGGTTGACCCATTCATTCTTTAGTAGGATGCTCTTTAGCCTCCATGTATTTGAGTTCTTCTGACTTTCCTCTTGTGATTGAGTTCTAGTTTCAAAGCATTGTGGTCTGAAAATATGCAGGGAATAATCCCAATCTTTTGGTACCAGTTGAGACCTGATTTGTGACCTAGGATGTGATCTATTCTGGAGAATGTTCCATGGGCACTAGAGAAGAATGTGTATTCCGTTGCTTTGGGATGCAATGATCTGAATATGTCTGTGAAGTCCATTTGATCCAGTGTGTCATTTAAAGTCTTTATTTCCTTGTTGATCTTTGCTTAGATGATCTGTCCATTTCAGTGAGGGGGGGGTGTTAAAGTCCCCCACTATTATTGTATTGTTGATGTGTTTCTTTGCTTTTGTTATTAATTGCCTTATATAATTGGCTGCTCCCATGTTAGGGGCATAAATATTTACAATTTTTAGATCTTCTTGTTGGATAGAGCCTTTAAGTAGGATATAGTGTCCTTCCTCACCTCTTATTACAGTCTTGGTTTAAAATTTGTGTGATATAAGGATTGCCACCCCAGCTTTCTTTTGGTGTCCATTAGCATGGTAAATGGTTTTCCACCCCCTCACTTTCAATCTGAGGGTGTTTTGGGGGCTAAAATGAGTCTCTGGCAGACAGCATATCGATGGGTCTCGTTTTTTAATCCAATCTGATAGCCTGTGTTTCTTGATTGGGGCATTTAGCCCATTTACGTTCAGGGTAACTATTGAAAGATATGAATTTAGTGCCATTGTATTGCCTGTAAGGTGACTGTGACTGTATATTGGCTGTGTTCCTTTCTGGTCTATGTTACTTTTATGCTCTCTCTTTGCTTAGAGGACCCCTTTCAATATTTCTTTTAGGGCTGGTTTCATGTTTGCAAATTCCTTTAGTTTTTGTTTGTCCTGGAAGCTTTTTATCTCCTATTTTCAACGACAGCCTATCTGGATATAGTGTTCTTGGCTGCATTTTTTTCTCATTTAGTACTCTGAATATATCATGCCAGTCCTTTCTGGCCTGCCAGGTCTCTGTGGATAGGTCTGTTGCCAATCTAATGTTTCTGCCGTTGTAGGTTACATATTTCTCCTGAGCTGCTTTCAGGATTTTCTCTTTGTCTCTGAGCCTCGTAAGTTTTACTATTAGATGTTGGGGTGTTGACCTATTTTTTATTGATTTTGAGAGGGGTTCTCTGTGCCTCCTGGATTTTGATGCCTGTTTCCTTCCCCAAATTAGGGAAGTTCTCTGCGATAATTTGCTCCAATATACCTTCTGCCCCCCTCTCTCTTTCTTCTTCTTCTGAGATCCCAATTATTCTAATGGTGTTTCATCTTATGGTATCGCTCTCGATTTCTGCCCTTGTAATCCAGTAGTTGTTTATCTCTCTTTTCCTCAGCTTCTTTAGTTCCATCATTTGGTCTTCTATATCACTGATTCTCTCTTCTGCCTTATTTATCCTAGCAGTGAGCAACCCCATTTTTGATTGCACCTCATTAATAGCCTTTTTGATTTTGACTTGGTTAGATTTTAGTTCTTTTATTTCTCCAGAAAGGGTTTCTCTAATAACTTCCATGCTTTTTTCAAGCCCAGCTAATATCTTTAAAATCATCTTTCTGAACTCTAGTTCCAACATCATACTAATGTCCATATTGAGTAGGTCCCTGGCTGACGGTACTACCTCTTGTTCTTTTTGTTGAGGTGATTTTTTCCATCTTGTCATTTTGTCCAGAGGAGAATAGATAAATGAGAGAACAAAATGCTAACAGGGTAACAATGTCCCCAGAAATTATACTCTAAACAAATCAGAAAAGACCTCCCAGACAGTGGTCGCTTTTCTGTTCAGAGAGTTGTTGCTACTCTCTTCTTCGATCTCCTGTTGAGTTCGTAGGTGTTCAGAATGGTGTGATCCCTATTCAGCTGAATTCCTGAGACCAGACGAAATCCAGGTCTCCTACTCCTCCGCCATCTTGCTCCCTCAATTCATTTCTTTAAATCACTGAACACCTCTTGGGAGGTAATAGAACCTGACAAATTGATGGACTCTAATAAAGCCCAGCTCTAGGAATAAAACTGATTTAATTATCAGTCAAGTGTGTATGGTTAAGATGAGGTATGTTCAAACTATGCTATAGGATTTCAGGAGCATGTCAGAAGTCATTTTCTCAGAGAAACAGTGTTACCAATTTGGGTTTAATACCTAGTGTGATTGTAATATTCTTGTTTATAACTCTGTATCTACTTTCTATGCTATGGGGCCATGTCCTCTTTATCTTTCTCCTGTCCTCCCAAGGTCCCAGTACATCACTTATTAACAGCAGCTTTACTCACTTTTTTACTCAAACTTTACTCAATTAAAGTTGGTGAAATGAGACAGTCTATCAATCAATCAATCACATTTAATGGGAACATCTCTGTGACAGTGCGTACACCTGAGCCTTCCTTTCCTTCCAGCCAAAGGTGAGCTCCTCAGTGGTTCTGGGATGATCTGTTTAGCAAGCACACCGATCAAGGGGGCATTCGCATGTGACTCATGCTTACGGGTTAGCATAGACCCATTAGCCCATCAGTTAACGGTGTTATGATTTCTTCCTGCCATTCATTTATAGTAGCTTAAGTTTCCCCTTTTATTTTTTTTTACTTTTAGTGCACAGATGCAGATTCCCATTTGAGATGTTTTAGTATCTAATTATTTATAAACTTCTGATGTGCGGACCCTGGAGCCAAGGCTGCTATAGATAGATGAGCATCACACAACCCTAGGCAATGCCACTGCAAAATTTTCCACCTGACATTGATGTGAAACAAGCAGGTTTTTAAAATGTTAGTCACTATTTCATGTTTTATCTAATCAATTTTTGGGACTGGTTTATATTTGGGACACACAGTAGCATTCCATAATTAAAAATAGGATTCACTTGATTCCTCTGGAATGAATTAGCCTGTTTGTCAAATTACTTTTTTATTTCTGACAATTAACATAAATTTCTTAGATTTTTCTTTTGGATTATATGTGTGTACTTTTGATAGTAAATGTGTATTTACCAAATGTGTATTAAAATAACTTTTCTGCTACCCTGCAATCCAGTAATCACACTAGTGGATATTTACCCCAAAATACATAAACACTAATTCAAAGGGATACATGCACCCCTATGTTTATTGCAGCATTATTTACAATAGCCAAATTATGGAAGCAGCCCAGGTCCATTGATAGATAGATAGATGGATAAAGAAGATGTGAGATAGATATAGATATAGATGATATAGATATAGATGCAGATCTGATGGAATATTATTCAGCCATTAAAGGGAATGAAATCTTGCCATGTGCAATGACATGGATGGATCTAGAGAGCATAATGCTAAGTGAAATAGTCAGGGAAAGACAAATACTGTATGATTTCACTCATATGTGGAATTTAAGAAACAAACAAGCAAAAGAGAAAAAGAGAGTGAGAGAGACAAACCAAGAAACAGACTCTTAACTATAGAGAACAAACAGATGGTTACCAGAGAGGTGATCGGCAGGGGTGTGGGAGAAATAGGTGATGGGGATTAAAAAGTATACTTATCTTGATGAGCACTGAGTAATGCATAGAATTGTTGAATCACTATATTGTACACCTGAAACTAACACTGTATGTTAACTATACTGGAAATAAAATTAAAAACTTAATAAAAAATAACTTTTCTGGTTTTTTTATATTACATTCATATATTTTATAATGAATAAATTATTGAAAAATTGAAAAAAGGTCAAATAGTACAGAAAGTAAAAATTTTCTGAAATGCTACCATTTAAATTCCCAATCCCAGACACACTGCCCAATCTCCTACTAATGCAACCAACAATCTGTATGTATTTTCCATACATTTCTCCCTGCTCATAAAATCATTAAATAACATGATGGTAATGAGAAGTGGCATTTTTGCTGCTGTTTCATGAAAATGGGGTCATATCATATATACTTCTCTCCCCTTATCTTTCACATTTGATGATACATCCCGAAAATCCCTTCAAATTGGCTACTAAAAATCTCATTCCTTTCAGTGGCTATATAATTATTCCTTGGTATGGATCAGCAAATTTTATTTCTTCTTCTACTGATGGATTTCATTTTTTTCCAGTTTTCTTGAGCACTGCAAACAATGCAACACTAAATAATATGCACATGTAACCTTACATATATTGGTGTTTTTATTCCCAAGATTGGTATGTGTTTTCAATTTCAGTAGATATTGTTATGAATCTAATTCTCAAGCATATGAGGATCTATATCTAGGGCTCAGTCTTAATGATTTATTTTTCCATAGCTATGCCATTACCACAAGGTTTTAATTCCATGAATTTATAGTATGTTTGTATATTTAATTTTTTTAATATTTTATTTATTTATTTATTTGAGAGAGAGAATGAGATAGAGAGAGCATGAGAGGGAGGAGGGTCAGAGGGAGAAGCAGACTCCCTCCCTGCTTAGCAGGGAGCCCGATGCGGGACTCGATCCCGGGACTCCAGGATCATGACCTGAGCTGAAGGCAGTCGCTTAACCAACTGAGCCACCCAGGCACCCCTGTATATTTAATTTTTAATCAAATATTCAGAAATTTAATGAGGCAAGTATTACCTGACCATTCTTTTTCATACTTTTCTTGGCTAGTCTAACATTTTTAATCTCCCAAATAATATTTAACATGCTGTTATCTAACTTCAACAACTACAAATCCACAGGTATCCTAATTAAATTTCACCTAACCCATTTATTTTACAAAAATATTTAAGAGTTAATAAGCCATCTCATGCAAGAACATAGAATTTTTTCCAAGTGACCAGATCTTGTCTATGTCCTTCAGTAAGATTTTATAGCTTTCCTCATTTAGACCTCATACTTTTCTTGCTAAGTTTTTATCTAAGTATTATTTGGTTCTCAACATATTTCCTATATTTAGAAATAGCATCTGTTTTCTATAAAGCTAGGTCATCATCATTATAAACTTCCAAGAATTTTCAATTTCCTGCATAAGTAAAATTTCCCCCAAAAGCTGGGTTGCCAACTATTATGGTTATCAATTACTGTGGTACAAATTATCTCAAAAAATAGTAGCTGATGAATCACAGACCTGTATCCCTGAAACAAATAATACATTATATGTTAATTAAAAATATATAGTAGCTTTAAACAAGTACCATTCTATCTTATCTCATGATTTTGTGGGTCAGAAACTCTGGAGGGGCTCAGTTGGCCAATTCTCCTGTTCTAGTGGTGTCCACTAGCATCCTGCTGTGACTCACCTGAAAACTGGGCTGATTTGAAGGGTCTCTGAAGGTTTCACTCACAAACTTCTTATTTTGACAAGGATGACCATCAGGTGGGTCTCAGCTGGGCTTTCACCCTTTCTCTCTATTTGCAGAGCCTCTCCACATGGCCTATCTGGAAGGATAGTTGAACTTCTTATATGATCGTCTGGGTCTGCAAGAGACAAGGATGGAAGATTCCAGTCCTCTGAGAGTAGGCTTCAAACTAGCATCAGTTCACATCTGTGACATTCTACTGGCCAAAGAGCTGTGGGCCAATACAGGTTCAAGGAAAAGGTAAACAAACCCTACTTCTCAGTGAAAAAGATGTCAAAGAAGTTCTGACTATCTTTAATCCACCACACCAACCCTTTATTTATCCAAATAAACAAAAAGCAAAAGCAGAAACTTACCTCTCATTTATTATCATTATCATTTCCTACAGAAAATATATTTTAACATGTATACATAAAAGAAAAAAAAGTAGTAGGCTCAGAGAAAAAAATCCGTATCTTAAATTGGAGACACGAGATATAGGGAAAACAGACTGTTGTCCTTACTATTTACATTTTTCACAGTTTGGTGAAATCTGTCCAGTGTGGGGAATGACTAAGAGTTCTAGAATCATCAGTCCTGCTTCAAGAGTATTCTGGTGAGGTGAGGAAGAGATGCTTAGATTTCAGGTTCCAAATCTCCTAGTCCCAAATTTCTTCTGCAATCTCAAACCTGATGAACATTTTTCTAACCTATACATAAATAAAACCAAAATAAGGTAGCCAATTCAGTCTCCTTCCCAGGTAAGTACCTTTGTGGTTTTTGTGATAATCTGATTCTGACCTGACTGCCAATACCAAGTGCTAGCTCAATGTAAAATAAGAATTCAGCACAGGACAAAACCCTATTTCTAGATCCATCTTAATAGTGTGTCTAGAGGAAGACATTTGTAGAGTCTACCACTGCTGACTCCCATTTTTACCTACTGAACACAGCTACAGAGCCTGGAGCAAGGATGTTGATTCCTGATACAACAAACACAAATTATACAGAAATAAAACTCAAATAATCACTGGAGTGTCCCTAGGGTAAGTAAGATCATGGTGGCTGTGACTACATGAACATTTGCCAAAAATCATTAAAAAATGGATTCACTGCCCTATCACTAACCCATAGTACAGGGAAATAAATATATCTAAAAACAATTCTATGGTTTTAGAAAGGAACATTTGGATAACAGTCTCAGCAGCTCTGTTGGCCACAAGTAGAATAAAACCCATTTTAAATAAGCTTATATAGTAAAAAGATTTTTTGGCTGATCTAATTGATAATTTGAGAAATAGTTTGGTGTATTAGGGCACTTTGGGCTACAAGTAATGAAAATCCCAACCCAACTGACCCAACACCACCACCAAAAAAGCCATTGTCACTTTACATAACCAGAATATCAAGATAGGGTATCTCTAGGGAAGGTTAATTCAGTAGGTCCATTCCATCATCAAAAATAGTAGTTCTTACGGTTTGGCTCCCTCCCTGTTTTCATCTTATTTTATTTTTCCTTCCCTTCCTCTATGTTTATCTGTTTTGTTTCTTAAATTCCACATATGAGTGAAATCATATAGTATTTGTCTTTCATTGAATGACTTATTTCACTTAGCTTAATACCCTGTAGTTCCACCCACATTGCAAATGGCAAGATTTCATTCTTTTTGATGGCTGAGTAATATTGCATTGTATATGGGTGATGGGCATTAAGGAGGGCATTTGACGTAATGAGCACTGGGTGTTACATGATTTAAATTCTACCTCTGAAACTAGTAATACAGTATATGTTAACTAAATTGAATGTAAATAAAAAATTTAAAAAATAAAAAATAAACATATTTCTCTAAAAAGAAAAATTGTTCTCTTTGTCTTTCCATCAAGTATGTCATCCTCATCATCAGCATTCTTCTCTGCTAACTCCTTTTGCAGTCCCCAAATAGCAACCACAATATCCAGCAGTTACATGGAGATATTGCAAGATAGTTGATGAAGGGGATTTGTGACCACCCTGTGTCTCTGGAAGAATGAAGAAATCTTTACCAGAACTCCCCAGCAAACAACCCCTCCTCTTCCATGGAAACACTGGGTTACATGCCCATCATACATCAGTAATTTGGCAAGGGAAAGAGGGTACCAAGATAGGCACTGAATATTTGGGGTTTGTTCCTGACCTGCAGTTTGGTTTATCTTCCTAGAGGAGTGGATGCCCATTTAAACTGGAATTAGTTTAACAAGAGAGAAGGGATAAGGTGGTGTTTAAGGGGCCATCAAAGACAGTTTCTTTCTTTCTTCTCTGCTTTTCAAGGTGTAGGCTTATTTTCTATAAAGTTTTCCTTGCATTCTCAAGATAGTGACATACCTCTTAGGGCTATAAGCTTCTTCACTCATGTCCAATGATAAGAAAGAATATTTCTCCCTATAGCTCTTTTGAAAGCATTCATTTATTCAACAAATATGTATTAAATACCTACTACATCCCGGATACCGTTCTAGTGTCTGAAAAAACAGCAGAGAACAAAGAAAAGAAGTCCCTTCCTTCAAGGAGCTTACATTCTTATAAGGAAAAACAGAAAATTAAAAATAAACATAGCAAGTAGTGGTAGTTGCTATGGAGAAGAATAAGGCAGGGAAAGAAGGAAGAAAGTAAAGTTTGGGTAAAAGTTCAGCTTGCTGTTTCAAAGAGGAGAGTCAAGGAAGGCCTTTCTGATGTGATATTTGACAACAGAACTGAAAGAAGACTACCAAATGATTGACAGATAGATGAAGAGAGAGAGAGAGAGAACGGGAGGGAGGAAGATGAATGGATGAAGAGAGAGAAAGTGGGAGGGATAGATGATAAATCGATAAAAAGATCAATCAATTGATCTGGAACAGCAAGCGGAAAGGATCTGAGGCCCGAGCATTCTTGCTGTGTTCAAGGAACAGCAAAGAGGGCATATAACACATGAAGAGTGTTCAAGAGGAAGAAGGATAGGAAATGAGGTCAGAAAATTGATGAGGAGTAGGGGGAAGATCATATTGGTCCTTAAAGTCCATTTTCAAATTTTGGCTCTATGAGTGAAACAAGAAGCCTTTTGAAGGTTTTAAGTAGAAGGATGAAATGTCTGACTACTGTAGTAAAAGGGTCATTCTAATTTCCAAGTGGGGAATAGACCACAGGAAGTGGAGTGGAAGCAGGTAAGAGACTTTATATATGAGAAATAGTGGTGGTTTGGACCAGCACAGTCAAGTAGGGATGATGAGAAGCAGTCAGATTCTGCATATATATTGGTAGTAGGGTTGGCAGCATTTGATAACAGATTGAATGCTGGGTGTAAAAGAAAAAAGAATAGATGAGAATGACACCAAGGTTTTTGGCCTAAACACCTGAAAGAATGGAGTTTCTGTCTTCAGAGATGAGGGTAAGTACATAATGAGCAGGTTTACAGTAAATAAGCTCGTGGATATGCAATCCAGTAGTTGGCTTTATAAATGTTTGAGATGTTTATAGATATCCAAGTGAGGATGTCAGGTGTAGAGCTCAAGAAAGATATCTGGGGTTGAAACAAATTTGAGAATCCTCGACAAATAGATAACCATTTAAAGCCATGAAAGTGGATGAGATCACCCAGCAGAATGGTGTGCATGGGAGAGAGAAGTCTAGGAACTAAACTCAGGGACACTCTAATAGAGGTCAGGTGCATGAGAAGAATTAAGCAAAGGAGCTGAAAAAGAATATCCAGCGCGGGAGGAGGAGAACCCAAAATGAGTGGTTTCCTAAAAGAAAAAATGAAGTTCTTTAAGGAATAAGAAGGGATAAATTGGGTCAAACAGGATAATTGGGAATTGACCCTTGAGTGTGGCAATGTGAAGTGGTTGAGAGAAAAGGCTAACTAGCCCAGAGAGGAGATAAGCGAACAGAAACAACCCTTTTAGGAGTTTTGGTGGAATGTAAAGCAGAGAAATGGGGAAGTCCCTGGAATGAAATGTGGGTGACGCAAGTTTTTTTCTTTTTTTTTCAAAGATTTTTTATTTTATTATTTATTTGAGAGAGAGAATGAGAGATAGAGAGCACGAGAGGGAAGAGGGTCAGAGGGAGAAGCAGACTCGCTGCTGAGCAGGGAGCCCGATGCGGGACTCGATCCCGGGACTCCAGGATCATGACCTGAGCCGAAGGCAGTCGCTTAACCAACTGAGCCACCCAGGCGCCCCGCAAGTTTGTTTCTAAGGTAGAAGATATTAACATCATGTTTCTATGCTGGTGTGAATGATTCTGGAGAGGGGAAATTTGACGACAAAAAGAGACAGAGGAGAATTACTGGAATGATATCCTCAAGTGGTGGTGGGGGGGTTGAGGAGGGAAGAACTATGGTCCAGTGCAGGAGCTGGTTTTCCAGACGGTTTCTCCACAGCGACGAGAAGGACAGCAGTCCACATGGACACAGGAGGCAAGGTGGGGGAAGATGTGATAGAAGAGAAGAGAGAAATAAGGACAAGAAGATTCTGGCAATTTCAATAAAGAGGAAGTATGAAATAATTATCAGGGAGAGTGGAAGAGTTAATAGTCAGGGAAACACAGTGGAATTACCAAAGATGTGAGGGGTTACGGTCATGATTTAAAACTAAATCAGCAATTTGTGTTTTTCTTCAGCTATGTTCAGCTGCTTTCGTGCAGTCCGGAAGTAGACAAAATTAGGCTTCATCCACTTAGGGGTTCTGCAAGGCAAATGCAAGGGAAGGGAAAAGGGGGAAAGTGGTATATAAGAATGTATGTGAGGAAGTAATTTTAATTCTGTGTCATGAAATTTAAATGGACATGGAGAAAAGTTATGATGTGTGCACAAGGGCAGTGGTAAGGAGCAATGGTGACCTAACATGTTCAACTTTAGGTCTGACTTTAATCAGTGAATTTTGGAAATGAGTTTATAGGATGGATTAAGCCGGAATGATAACAAGAGTTATCATAGAACAGAATGATTGAAAGAGATGATGGAAGGGCTATACTTACTGGTAATGACAAAGTCTGACATCAGACATGGAACTGGTATCTCACATAGAGTCAAAGAGAAGGGATGAAGGAAGTGTGAGTCCAGGGAATTAGATGAATTATCCATGTAGTTCCTGGGTTTGCCAATAATTAAATAGGAATAAGTTGGAGAACGTGAGAGTGAACCAACTGTCAGTATGTTCATACCTTCAAGGAATGAGAGGGAACCACTTTAAGAATGAGTCTTTCCATTGGTGGGCATTAAAGAGGGCACTTGTGATGAACAGTGGGTGTTATATGTAAGTGATGAATCACTAAATTCTACATTTGAAATCAATTTTCCCATATATGTTAACTAACTAGAATTTAAAAACTTGAAACTTAAAAAAATGAGTCTTTCCAAGCATTTCTTACTGGTCATATTAGATGATATGCCATTGCTAAACCAATCACTATAGCAAAGGTGATGAATCCCACAACTGGTTTAATCTAACTACAGCCTAGAGTCGAATAATAGTGCAATATAAGAAGCGTAGCTGAAAAAGGTAGAGAAACGCTTCTCAAAAAAAATGAAATTTGAGGTTCTATTACTATAATGAAGGGGAAATACAGTCTGGATAGCAAAGAACAAGTGGATATAGTAAGTACTAATACAATACCTAGGATACTAAATCTTGGTTTGCCAAAGTTTTGTTTTCTTGGGTTTTTGGATTAGATGACTGGATAGATGGATAGATAGATGATAGGTAGGTAGGTAGGTAGATAGATAGATAGATAGATAGATAGATAGATAGATAGATAGATAGATAAATTGACAGATAGATAGATAATAGATAAAAGGGAGGGAGGGAGGATTATATGCTCTGCAGAAGCCTCAAAAACATACCTAATGGTGCTGCTATCCAGATATTCCCTACTTTGACCAACTTGACAAGACAAGATGGAAAACTTTTTTTTTAATTTTAGAATGCAGCTGGTCATGGTGTTGACCAAAGTAGTGGCTTGAATTTTTTTTCTGAGTGGTAATATTTGTGGTATCACTGAGTTTAACATGGTCCTCCTTTCTTCCTATAATAGTCCTTCAGCAATCTAAGCAAAAGATCTCTCCTACTTCTACCTCCTCTTTTAGCCCAGGTCTCAGAAAATAAAGTCACTGAAATGCAAAATCACTTCTCCTATTAGTGTGTTTTAATTTTCCCAGCTTTCTTGCAGTTAGATTGTATATGTGACTAAGTTCCAGCCTCAGGAACATTGGTAGAAATGAGGTATGCCACTTTCAGACCTGGCCTTGAAAATTTCCCTTATGACTGTAAGCACCACCTGCCATCCACATAACAGGAAATCTTAACATTCCCAGATAATACAGACCTACAAAGGAAGAAGCCCAAATACTTGAACCACCAAACTTAGTCGCCAAATACTTGAGAGAAGCCATCCAACCTGATGCAGATGAAGACCTGGACAAGAAATTAACTTTTATTCCGTGAAGCTACAGAGGTTTAGGAGTTGATTTGTTACTGCAACTTTGATTAGCCTACACTTACTAGTAGAGAAAAGAAAGGCTGTGTTCTCTAACTGTTGTTACAGATTTTACCTAAGCAAAGTCTACAATCCTATGGTTTTTTTAATCCACATGACTTCACCAGGACCAAATTACTTACCTAAAGATGCCAAGAAGAGCCCCAGGTTCACTAAGTCTCCCCTGGAAACTTCAGTGGCAGCTAGTTTAGGAAAGGATCGCCAATATTTCTCTGAACACTGTAAGAGTTGCTTTAGCCCCAGAGGCACATAGCATTATCTGATAAGATTTGATGTTGATTTCTTGGTTATTAAGTCTAAAGAGAGAAAGTTTTCTTGACATGGAGAAAATCTGAGGCCAATTAAATTATTCTCTCACATGACCAAAGTCAGAAACACAAAGGAAAGTACAGAGCTTAGATATGATATTCAGATGTTTATAATTTTTCGTACATGACTTTTCAACTGCATCTCAGTCTCAAGGTGATTACCCTTGCTATTTCTTACCTGGGGATTTTTACTTCTTCATTACTTTCAAAGAGAGAACCCTCCTACCATTATATATAAAATGGAAGTACCATCAATTGCTTGCCTTGGGCACCTAACCAAATGGATAAAAAAAAATGCAGTTCTTTCCAGCTCAGTCATAGAATAATGTAAAGTAAGACCACAAGACATAAATGGACAGATCACCACTATGTGATCACCAATATGTGATTTTTGCCTTCAACTCATCAGGCTAGTTCAGAAAAAGATAACATTGGAGGCTGCTTTTCTGCCAGTTCCTAGTAGGTCACTGTCTGTTTTCCAAAGAGTATCTGTGCAGCAAGCCTACAGATCATCTGCCCAATCAATTATTTCTAAAACTTCCCGTGTTGACTTACTTTTGAGCTCCATATAAATACCTTCAAAAATAAATGGCCAGTTCGGAAGAAGCTTGATGATAACCAGCTGTGAATCCTTCTCCTCCTCCTCCTCCTCAAGGCATTTTAAATAAAAACTCTCAGGCATTTTTCTAAGTTTATCTTTATTTTTCCCCAAATAGTATGTTTTCTCACCTCTGCATGTTCTATTTCTGACCAGAATCTGATATTCAACACCATTTAGAAGTCTGCTTTGGTACAACCATATTACTGTGACTGGGTATAAATAAGATCTACTCCTGATTTGCAATGTGACCTTACAAGTGATTTAACTTCCAGATTTTGGTATCCCCGGCCAAAGAATAGATAATATTGCCTACCAACAAACAGCTTGCCGCAGTGAAGGCCCTGGCTTTGTGTCATATGAAAGAAAACTCAGATTTCAGCTCTGCCATCTACTGGCTGTATGGCCTTAAGAATGCTACTTAACTTACCTGAATCTTTGGTCTCACATGGCGTTGCTATGAACTTTAGGACTTAAGGGATGATATAAGAGGTCAATATCTCCTTGCCTGGCAAAGTGCAGGCACTCCACCAGTGTCCTTTAGCAAGTTCTTTATAATGCCCTGGGAACTCACTGGCCGAGGAGTACTACATAGCTACGAGGGAGAATCAAGAAGCATTCTCAGCAGACCCCTTTGATCCAAAAAGTTTATAGACAAAGGTGGAGAGGTTACTAATAACTATGTCAGTTCTACCCTAGGGAGGGAGAGGCAGAGTGTACCAAAAATATTTTTATCCCTGGGTTTATAACCCCCAAGATATTTTCAGTGATCAGCTTTACTGTGCATCAAGATGGCTGCATGTGTCTCTGTCAGATAGATCCAGATCACTAATGTGCTGAGATGGGGGGATGCATCAGGCCCTGTTTTGAAAGAGCCTAGAAAGGGAAAAGGAGACTCCCAACACAAAGAGTGCCTAAGAGGCACACAGTATAGCCATCATGAGTCATGTAAACTTCATCAGTCCAGGAAGCACAGGTTCACTCCAAATTCACTAACTTCTGAACTTGCTCAGTCGAGACTGATAAACTTTCTTGGCTTTGGTTCTTGGGAAATGAAATCTTTCCAGCTGTGAATCTTTAGAATTGCAGATTAGTTCTTTATACTTGGCAGAATCATTAGGAGGGCAAGTGTGAAGGAGGGAAAGAGCTAACATTCAAAGTATAAGATGCAGCCCAAGACAGATTTGAATTGATGCTATTTCCTATTTTTCTCCTTACACCAGTCTCGATGTGAGTACACTTAAGCATGGGTGTAGGATCATATAGGGTTATGTTTTCCACCCAGACACATCCTATTACTACCTTGGAAGCCTGTATAAATGTCACCTTCTCCATCAAACTTTTCTAGATCCTTCCAAATGAATGTCATCTCTGCCTTCTCTCAACTTCTCTTAAGTCACACATACTTTTTCTCACATATAAGAAGTAGGATATAATAAGCAAGAGCAAGGACCTGGAAGTCCGACAGTCCTGAGTTCAAATTCTGCCTCTACCATTGCTTCATATGTGGCTCAAGCTTGCTGAGCCTTAATTACGTCATCTCAAAATGTGAGAGATGATTTCATACAGATAGAGTTACCCTGAACATTAAGTAAAATCATGCGTGTAAAATATTTAGCAGACTCACAGTGGGTGCTTAAAACATTATGGTGGTTGTATTATCAAGGTTGTTATTATCATTATCATTCTTATCTCTTCTACTGTGACGTAAGCTGACAGAGAATAAGAACAAGGTTTCATGCTGCATTGCTTCCCTTGGAAGTTCTGGCTCAAATAACTAGTCAGAAAGTGTTCGCTGAGTGAAATTACATTGAATATTTACAGTCATTTGTTCTAGTGAGGATGCTTTTGATTATAACTGATGGAGACCTTAATAAAACTGATTTAGGCAAATGGGAAACTTATACGAATAATACTGAATACATCTCATGGAACTGAAGGATATCTGAACCACTAAAACTTGAGCAAGGCAGAAAGTGCCTGGATGTCAAGAAGAGTTATAACCAAGAACTTGAATGTGACAAGGACCAACTTGAACCCCCCTTTTTTCCTCTCTTGGGGTGTCCACTTTAGTTTCAACAACCAAAAACTGGCTTTTCTCACACAGAGGGAAAGTGGTCACCAAGGGAGCCTGAGTTTTACAAATTGTGGTTTCCCCTCTGCAAAGAAGAACGGACTCTTCCTCTCTCCCATTCACAAAAATTCCAGGGGAAGATTCCTATTGGCTGATCTTTGTCATGGCCACTGTCTGGCCTTGTGGTCAGAGTGAGGCAGAGTCATGGAAGAAGGTGGCTCCTGAGTAACTATATGGTTGGAGCTGGGGAAGAAGCAATTCCCAAGGGAAAGGACGAAGGAAAGGTACAGAACAGAAGAGACCACATAGATCACTAAACTAGGATCACAGGGTGCCACAATGCTCTTAAACCACAAGAATGTTGGGGTGCCTGGGCAGCTCAGTCAGATAAGCGGCTGCCTTCGGCTCGGGTCACGATCCCAGGGTCCTGGGATCGAGCCCGGCATCAGGCTCCCTGCTCGGCGGGAAGGTTGCTTCTCCCTCTGGCTGCCACTTCCCCTGCTTGTGCTCTCTCTCTCTCTCTCTCTCTGTCAAATAAATAAATAAGATATTCTTAAAAAAACACACAAGAATGTTGATTCTTATATACTCTTATATTTAAACGTCCAGATGCATGCAGTAGTAGAAGAGTGGAGTGGCAGTAAAAGTCTAGGACTAACGCACCTCCAAAAAGACAGAGGCATACAACACTGTACTTTTTAAAGAAATGACAGTATGTGCTAAGACTTTCAAAATATGCTATTATCATACAAAGAAATCAAAGAAGCCAACTTAAATGGATCATTTGGCCAGTACAATATGCCTTTGTGTGGGCTGACCCACACGACCCTGCCACCAAAAGCTATAAAATATTACAATGTTTTCATATGGATAAGTGTTGAAAAGTGGCTGGATTTTTCTTTCCCTCCTTATTTTTTTTTTCAGAGTCTGTAGATTGACCTCTATCTGAGGCTCTGAATGGTAGACTCCTGCTCTAGGTTGAAGCAATAGAAGATTAATAAGGAAAGGAGTATAAAAACACAGAAAGGGGAGGGGAAAGGGATTTTATTTTTTTATCATAACAAAAGCAGTACCTCATTTTTTATCCCCAAATAAATACATCAGATAAACCATCCTATAGACTAAGCGATAGTACTCACAAACTCCTTTCAATAAATGACTTGGACCTCACCACAAAATTGGGCATTTGTGATATGACATTTTAAGACAGAACTAAGAGAAACCAACCCCTATCGAGAAAGTAATGAAAAAAGAGGAGCCCCTGTTGTCACTGCAACTGAATGGCGTTCTACCCAACAGCTATTTGGCATCTGAAGTTTAGGTTTGCCCCCATTTGCAGAACCATGGCAATCCAAGCTCGCCTGCTTTATCAGAATCTTGGCAGAAAAAAGAAGACACTCTCAAATTGGGATGTGAAGAAAATTTAATCAAGGGACTATTTCCTATTTAGAAGTAAGGACTAAGGAAAACACAGAGAAAAGTGTAATAATCCATGGCTGGTGATGATAGTATACCATCACTTCCCTAGGCAGGACTGAAGGGGTGGGGGTAAACATGCGGCTATTGGAACCAACGACAGCTGTGACCTCCCACTGGTCACCCTGCCTGGACACAACCAGAGAAACACTTTGCCTCGCTCTCCTCTTTCCATGGGTCTCCTGCTGGGGCTCCCATTAGACCATCCAACTCAAAGCCAGAGGGCAAGGGAATCATTGATATAATCCTTACAGGTCGGTCTCCCAGGGCCCAGGGCAGGGCAAAGAAGGGTGGACAGTAGACCCAGCACACCAGAGAATGGTCGCCTTATACACACGGCCCTCTGACTGGGTCCTGTCAACACTTCAGTACTCTCTCATTGCAATCGCCCCAACCACGTGGTTAGAGATTTACAGAACACTCAAAACCTCACATAACTTAATATCCTATGAGTGCTAGGGAAGAGCTGAGAACCTATCCTGCTTCAGTCCAGCGATTTAACAAGAACTGTTTGGCTCCCTCCTTCCCTGGAAGTCTGGGCTGTCCACTGGGCATCATTAGTGCCAAATCAACTGCCAGGGTGTTGGGCAGCTGACATCTTTTCAAGACAATGGCTCCTGCAGCCCTGGGGCCAGATCCCCCCAGGCCCACCCGTTCTATCCCCCTGTTATAGTACTTGTTTAACAGCTTCCAGGCATCAAGTCCCTACCCCTGCTCCTGCGGTGTGAGGTGCTGACAGAATTATGGCCTCTTGGCTCAGAGTTTCTGAAAATTCCCACAAGGGAACCAACAGGCTTACAAATCAGGGAGTACAGATGGGCTGCCTTCTGAGTCTCAATGCCTCCTCACACGAACTCCAGAGTGCCTTTTTAGAATATGAAATTGAAGCTGCAAGTGTGTCCAACATAAATTTTCCCGTCTCACGGGGAAGCATTTAAACCGTAACAGCAAAACTAACACATGTAGTACCAAACTATAGCACAATTTGCGTCAACCACCAGTATTTGCTTCATTCCATAAGAATCTAGAAGTCTGCTTTGCTCCCCCACCCCCGTCCACCAGGCTTCTCAGCAGAATCACACTCACTGTAAATGATCAGAACATTCATTTCCAAATGAAGCTTATGGATGAGTCCATAACGATGTCAGTCCACCCTCGTGGTCACAACCAGAAAAAACATGCCACTTGCAAAGAAAGAGTAGAAAGACGAGGAAAGACACGCCTGACTATGATTTACAAAGCATGCACATTGGATTCTGTGTTCTTTACTGCAACAGTGTGAGGTAGTTGGTACCACCGTCCCTGTTTTAAGGGGAGATTAACTGATACTTGTCAATGTCACTGAGCTTTCAAGTGACTTGGAGCCCAAGTGTTAGACAATCAATGCCATGATCTTTCCCCTGTTTTATGCTTTTTTGTGTGTGGAATTAGAATGAAATCACACTCACGCAGCAGTTCCTCTGGGCTGCGGTGTCACCAAAGCCAACCCATAAATAAAGGAATTATTTCAGCAAATTTCTATCATTGTCATACATTTTTGTTCCCCAGACAAAAGAAAGATCCCTCATGTCATCTGAATATTTTGCCTCTCTACACTGAACATTCTGATATTTGAGAACCAGGTATCCACAATCATTTCTTAGGGTTTTCTTGCCTGGTCAACATACCATTTTGCATTATATCTGAAGAAAAAGAAAAAAGAAACAGTAATTTGGTTTTTTTTTACTCTCCACTTTAAAAGGCCATTATCTTCATTAAGATATAATGGATTGGGAGGGAATATATGTTTCAATAATAATATAATAGTAAAATAAATAATAGTAGCAAAGAAATGTGTGTGCAAAGCACAAATTCAGGGGAGATAGATTTATCTTTCAAGATTGCTCCTTACTCCTTACAAATTTGTCAGACACTAAAGCAGTCTGAATTTATTAGTAAATGTGTGATTTAGTTTGCACATGATTCACAAGGAAGAAAATGTTATTTTTACAATCTTCCCTTGATAATGAGGGTTCAGCGAGGGAAGGGGCTCATTTTGTGACGTGATTCTAGTTCTGTAATGACACAAATCATGCTTCAATGATCAATGCTAAATTCTCATTCATGGTCCTTCTGTTTCCCTGTGGCACAATGCGCATGTTATAATTCAGTGTGTGTGTGTGTGTGTGTGTGTGTACACACATATACAAAGCTAGCAATGCTAGAAGATTGCAAGATTTAGGCACATAAGCCTAAGAATCATTAATCCTGTTTCACTCTAACTGTGAGAGATTTAGAGACCCCTGACAGTCCTGTTTTTCATGACCCTCTCCTTTCTCCTTGTTGAATAGGTCTGCACCTTTTTTTTTCCCCCAGCAGCCTTTGTGGCACTGTGCTCTGTGAAGTTGAAATATCCCTACATGTCCTTCAAAAAAAAAATTATTTTCCCAATAATTTCCTATTGAAATTGGTTGGCTCATTAAGTTGGCTTATTGCATTTTTCTCTCGAGGGTTTTTTTCAATTCAAGCTCTGCACTCTTTCGCATTTTGTTTTCCATCTTATTTTTGGAATAGCTCCACTTAGTTTCCAACCGTATCTGCTTG
Source organism: Callorhinus ursinus (assembly GCF_003265705.2). Taxonomy (NCBI): domain Eukaryota; kingdom Metazoa; phylum Chordata; class Mammalia; order Carnivora; family Otariidae; genus Callorhinus; species Callorhinus ursinus. The sequence goes on from NW_027397090.1 coordinate 4,278,772, forward strand.
CTACTAGGCTGATCTTCTCTACTTGTAAGGGGAGAGTATAAAGAAAACAATTCAATGTGAAATGGTATCCCAGAGAATAAGCAGAAGCAACTAATTAAGACAACCGACTATATATTAGCATTTTAGTCCTTGAAAATTAGTGGGGTTTAACTGAGTGTCACCCATAGTAGCCAAGAAGGCAGGCTACCATGCCTTTCCATCATGCTTCTGTCCGAATCAGTCTACTTTTAGCTGTCGTCCACTGCTTTAAAAAGTTTAGCGACTTTAGAAAACGTACACAAAAAATGCCTGGTAGACAGTAGGTCACATCACTGTCACTTGTAAATGGACCTTTATCCTTCTCCTACTCCCCCATGACCTGCAATACTCCATATCTCAGTAAATGGCACTATCATCCAGCCAGCCAGAATCCCTGGAGTCATCTCTGACCTCTCCAACCTGAACCCCCCATCGCCATCCAATCACCAAGCCCTATGCATGCAGCTTCTTTAATATCTCGTGAATATATCCAATTTTCTCCATCCCCATTACTGTCACCCAACTCCAAATGGACACCATCATCTTATGACTGGACTGTGATATTAAATGCGTCCACAGCTGCCCCCTCATTTTCCACTCAGCAACCACTGATCGTTTAAAACATAAATCCCAGGGGCGCCCGGGTGGCCCGGTCGGTTAAGAGTCAGACTCTTGATTTCGGTTCACGTCATGATCTCGGGGATGTGGGATCAAGCCCCGCAGAGGACTCCCCACTCAGGAGGGAGTCTGCTTGAGATTCTCTCCCACTCCCTCTTCTTCTGCCCCTCCCCCATTCATGTTCTCTCTCTCTCTCTCTCTCTCTCTCTCAAATAAATATTTTTTTTTTCTAAAAAAAAGCATAAATCCCAACACAGCACGCCCAGGATTAAAACCCTTCAACAGCCTTTTTATTCTTTCTCCATTGTAACTTGCAGTTTGGAAACCTAAATAAATAAATAAATAAATAAAAGGAGGATTCGTACTTATTTCAGAATTTTGAGGTTAACTGCGTGACTATAAATTGAGGTGCTATATGTAATGGGCCAGGAGAAAAAGAAACCCCCTTCAGAAGAAGGAGGATATGGCCTCATAACAACGAATCAAAAAGCCAAATCCAATGCTGGAAGAAGGGAAAAAGACAATATCAAGAAATCAGCTTGAACCAAAAAGTCCAGATTAATGTGGAGGAACTGAGGGTTCCAGACAGTACATCACCAAAAAAAGGAAAAGGAATACATGGATTATCTAGTACATCTGATCAGGTTGAAAAGTTTGAGGAAGAAATAGTAATAGGCTTTTTAAGAAAACAGAAAAATGAAGCAGTTGTTGACACTAGGAGGAACAACAGCATGCAAAAAAGTAAATGCTCTTGTACAACACCATCACATCTCAGCTGTAAACACTATGAAATACTCATGTGATACAAACTCTGAATAATAATTTAACCAAGAATTCTCTCTCTCCACCATAGGAAGATGGGGGAGCAGGCATAAGTGAATTCTACCATACTTGGAAAGCAGTATTGCCTCAATTAGAAAAAAAGTTAAAAATAATATTTTAAATATGGCATTTTAAAATATGAAGATAAATATGAAACAAAGCTAAAAGTAATTTTACATGTTTACCTTGGAGGATTTTGCCTGGGGAACAGTAAGAAAGAGGACTTCAGGGTTTCATTAAACATTATAGCACAATTTGGCTTTTTAAATTATGGTTGTATATTATTTTTAAGAAAATGTATATAAATATTTAAAATGATGGGAATGATAAAATATGCTGCTAAAATATTAACCAATGAAAGCAATATTAACACCAGGCAAAATAAAATTTTAGGCAAAAATGTTATTAGAAAAATGAAAGTTTTATTCAATGACAAAAAAGGAACAACTCGCCAGGAATTTATTACCCTTCTGTACCTGTATCCTTCTGACAACACTAATTCAGAAGGTAGACAGTGAAATCTGACAGTCACACAAAGAAATAAAAAATCCACAAATGATTTGCAGAGAAATGTGTATACTTAGCTTAGAACCCGGCAGTTTCCATGTAGCTTATTGTTCATGAGAAATCTTTTGTACATGATTATTCATAGCACACTTGTTCATATCAGCCAAAAACTTGAAACATGCCAATCAATATCTGTCCATCTGAGTAGATAAACAAATTGTGGCATATTCATAAATGGAAAGCTTCTGCAAAATAGAAAGCGAGTAACTCCTGACCCCTTTACATTAATAAACCAAAAACATCATTCTAAGTAAAAAAGCCAAACACAAAAGACTACATACTTTATGATTCATTTCTTTGAGATCACGGGAGGAACAAAATTAATCTATAGAGACAGCAAGCAGATGGCTGGTTTCCTGGAAATGCAGTGGAGGTGGGAGGAGGGGGCCTGACAACAAAGGGGCACAAGGGAATTTTGGAGGTGACAGAAATGTTCAGGGGCTTGACTGGGATGGTTGCACAGGTATGCGCATTTGTCAAGAATCATTCATATACCTAGATGCCTTATTATATGTAAATTACAGTTGAATAAATTAGGCTTTTAATTTTTTGTATGCTCTATGCCCCCATCTTTCTATAGCAGTTTGTGCTGCTCTATCAAAATGCCATACCCCGGATGGCTTAAACAGCAAATATTTATTGCTCACAGTTCTGGTGGCTGAGAAGGCCCAGATCAAGGCACTGGCAGATTCGATGTCTAGTGATGGCCATCTTCCTGGTTTGGAGACAGCCACCAGCCATCTTCCTGCTATATTTTCATTTGGTGGAAGGGGAAATAAGGTAGAAGATAGAGAGAGAGACAGACAGACAGAAAGCTCTCTGATTTCTGCCTAATAAAGACACTAACCCCACATGGAGGCTCTACCCTTCATGACTTCATCTAAACCTAACTATCTCCCAAAGGCTCCACTTTCAAATACCATCACGTTAAGATTAGGTCTTTCAACATATGAATTTGGGGGGGACACAAACATTCGATCCATAGCAACATGGGACCTTTCAAAGGGCCTCCACCCTGAGACCTGGCAACCTACACCCATTTCTTGGCAGTGGGGACTGATTTGACAGAGCCAGGCTACTTTAAGAAATCCAACGAAAAAGTGTAAGTGCTGATAGGAAGGGAGAGCACACTTTGCGCCGGTGAGGGGCGGAAACATGAGAGTGGTGATGGCACGAAATCCACCTCAGTGGTCTTGCTGAGACGGAAGAAGCATCACGAGCCAGTCAAGGCCACCAAGCCGTGTGTTTTGGCACCAGCAGCAAGAGCAAAATTTAATTAGCTTCTGAAGATGTTGCTGGAGGCTCCACCGAATTAGTTATGTTTTATTACCATAATTAATATGATATAAACCCTTAACATTCTCTCTCCCCCCATCCTAAAGCTGATGTGTTCTGGGAAAGTGAAACGAACATCTATTTTGTTCGTGGGGGTGTAATAGGACCTGGAAAAACACATGAAGAAGACTATGAGACTTTACTGCTCTTAACCTCAGTTCCTCTTTTTTAAAAATGAAAACATTGGTTTAGGTGATTCCCAAGGTCTCCTTTAATTTTATATTCTAAGGCATAGTACCTTCCCTTAAAGACCATGGAAGAGAATGGCATTTGTATATATAATAGTAATAAATAAATAAGACATAAGTACTTATATACACAGAAAACTCAAGATAATCAATTATAACTATTATATCATATGATTATTAATTATATTATAATTAATATAGTTATATTAAATATTTGTGAGGTTTTAGTAAAGTGGATGGAAACAAGACAATTATATTTATCTCTCATCTCTCTCTCTAAATCAATATAACTTCTGTATACCAGCAATAGCTGGCCAGTAACTAGAATGAGAATAAAAAGATTATATTTAAAATAAGAGAAAAGTATTGGTTAGCCACGAACAATCATAACAAGAAATTTGCAAAATCCACATGGCTATAAACTTTCCAGACAGTTAGAAAAGATCTGAGTAAATAAAAGGAGAGTCATAAAATATCCCTGCATGGAAAGTTTAAACTAAGTTGATCTCACATCTCCTTTTAGCTATCACTCTCTTCTACTCTTCCCTTCATGGTCTAAATTTTTCAAGTTGTCATCATTGCCCATCTCCACTTTCTTCCTTCCCTTTTACCCTCCAACTGACTGTAAGCTGTCATGTGCCCTCTCTCCAGGCCACGAAAACTATTCCTTTCAAGGTCACTAACAACATACTTAATGCTAAGGCCAATGACAACTTCGCATTCCTGTTCTTTCCTGATATCACAGAAGCAATTAACAATGTGGTCAATCCCCTTTTCTTTTTTTTTTTTAGAAGAAGAAGATAGCAGGAGGGGAAGAATGAAGGGGAATAAATCGGAGGGGGAGACAAACCATGAGAGACGATGGACTCTGAAAAACAAACTGAGGTTTCCAGAGGGGAGGGGCATGGGGGGACGGGTTAGCCTTGTGATGGGTATTAAAGAGGGCACGTTCTGCATGGAGCACTGGGTGTTATGCACAAACAATGAATCATGGAACACTACATCAAAAACTAATGATGCAATGTATGGTGATTAACATAACAATAAAAAACTTAAAGAAAAAAAAATCCATCCCCTTTTCTAAGAAATCATCTTCCTTCTACTTCCAAGAGACCACACTCTTCTCTTTATCTGCCCTCCTCTGGATGCTTGTTCTTTCTCATTTTGTGGCTCCGCGTCATCTGCCTGAACCTTAAATACTGTGTTCCTTAAACCCTCTGCTTTTCATTCTGTAGACCCTATCTGGAAGATCACATCCACTCATATAGCTTAACCCATTCTTTAATACTGAAGACACCCAAATTTGTACTCCAGATCATCTCATTCTCATCCCGACGTCAACAGCCTATTGGATATGTACTTTGGGGTATATGATACACATCTCAAACTCAACATATACAAAAATCAGCATTTTCCCACATCATACTTACCTTCCCTGCATTCCCTCTCAATGAATAGAACCAACAGGTACTCAACTGCTAGCTCTGATTCCTCTCTCTCCCTTATTTTACATGCCCAATCAATCACTAATTTCTGTTCATTTTTACCTCCTAAATAGCTTTCAAATATACCACATATGTGAAATCTTCCCATATCTCTTCATTCCTGGCACCACGACCCTCGCTGAGGCTGGCATCATTTTTCTTCTTTTCTGATTTATTAGAAGAACTTATTTCCCTGTCATAGCTTTTTGCCTCCACTCCAAATGACCTTCCATATTGCAGCCAAACAGATCATTCCTGAAGGTGAATCTGGTCAAGTCACTCCTACTGAAACCCTTTCAGTGATTCCCCATGATCCCCAGGGTTTGGCCATGCTCCTTAACATGGTTTGGCCCCTCTTGACCAAACCCTTGTCCAGAACCAACCCTCCACACTCTGCCCCAGGTACACAGAATTATTTTCAATTTCTCAAATGCATCAGACTCTCCATTGACTCTAAGATTTTCCAGGTGCTGCTGCATCTATCTTCAACTTCTCCTCTCTCAATCTGTTTGCTTGCCTACCATAAACCTCAGGACTGAACTTAGATGTCATTCATCTAGAAAGCCACACTGAAACCTGGAGTAGACTCTTACCACATTCCCTTAACACCGTGTGCCTCTCTTCTCATCACTCATGTTTCAGTGGGTTGTACATATCAATTACTCTCCTCTTTCCTGCTCTAGAAACCATGAATGTGAGAGCAGGAACTCTGTCCATCTGGTACATTGTGTATTCTCATGCCAAGCACAGTTTCTAACACATAGTAGAAGCTCAATAATTATGGGATAAAATAATTTATTAATTGTGACCTATAATAACAAAGGTAGTAATATTGATATAAGAATGGACGGATCAGCGAAACACAACAAAAGCCCAAAACAGATCCTCAGGGGTTAGAGAATTTGATAGAATTTAATGAAAGTATCACCGTAAACAATTGAAGGCAAATAAGAATTTCTAAGTTGCTATTGGTTAGCTTTTTGGGTAAGGAGTGGAGAAAGATTTTCTAAAGTTACAATTTATGGAAAATGCCACCGGAAGGTGTATTTGATTCCATAGTCATTTATATGACAGTCATGAATGTCATGAGTCACATTAAAAGGCAAATTGAAACCTGGGGGCAAAAAATATGTTCATTAAATATGAGAGACAAAGAGTTAAAATACTTTCTTATACAGTAATCTCAGATTTTAAGAAAACATGATGATCCCAGATAAGTCACCAAGGACATAAGGAAACATAAGAGATACAAATTAATAATGAGTCAAAAAATGCAACTTCAGTTATAATCAAAGAAATGCAAATTTTAAAAATGAGGCTTTTTTTAACCTTCACATTAGTAAATAACTTTAATGTAAAAATCCTACGTATATGAGACATTGTCGGAGGAGTGAGAACTTGATACAGCAATTTCTTTCTCTTGAGGAATTTGCAATATGTATCAAGACCCCTTAAATGTTCGAAGCATCTAAATGATTTGGAATTCAAGGAATCAAGCTTAGAGATATAATCCAAAGGGGAAAATTTGGGTCCACACAAATATTAATCACATTATTTATAATCATGTAAAATCAGGAAAAAAGAAGTATTAAACAGTAAGAAACTGGTTAAGTAAATTCTAGCATATCCACACACTCAAATGTTTTGCAGCCATAGATAGATAAGTAGGTAGGTAGGTATATAGGTGAAAAAGTACATAGAAAATATGAGATTACCATTGTAAAAATAGGTTTGCACAAACACATATACAAACAGGCTACAAAGAAATAAATATGTTAGATATACTTCCCTCTAGATTAAGAGATTGAGAGGCTGTTATTTCCTTCTTTGTATGTTTCTGTATTTCCACATTTTCTATAATGAGTATGTATTATTTTTATAATCCAGCAAAACAAAAATGATAAAAAAAAGGACTGTGATAGACTCTGATAAAGCTAACTTGACCCTGGGGCGCCTGGGTGGCTCAGATGGTTAAGCGTCTGTCTTTGGCTCAGGTCATGATCCCAGGGTCCTGGGATCGAGTCCCTCGTTGGGCTCCCTGCTCAGCCGGGAGCCTGCTTCTCCCTCTCCCTCTGCCTCTCTCCCTGCTCATGCTCTCTCTCTCTCTCTCTCTCTCTCTCTGTATCTCTGTATGTCAGATGAATAAATAAAATCCTAAAAAAAAAAAAAAAGCTAACTTGACCATATAAAAAAGTGTCTAGACTGATGGAGCCAGGTATTGATTTTTACATTTTTACAACAAAAAGTCCTTTGGGCTGTAAATGTGGATGAATCCTAGAGCCTAGTAATGTGACTAAAGGATGTCTTGCACTGATTGTCAGCATAGTAAGGGCTCAGGAATTAGAAAAGTATTTAGAGGATGCCTGAGATCCTAGCGGGGTCTGAAAACCACAAAGAGTGGGAGACAGAGCACTGGGGAACATCAAAGGGACCCCAAGGATCCTGAAATTGAGGAACTGAGAATCACAGGTGGGGATATAGGTTATGGGCCCATAGACTTAGGGAACTGGAGCTTACAACTTCCCACAGAGTTTCTAGAACATTGGAGGTGAGAATTCAAATGAGCTGGAGATGAGGCTTTCTGGGCCACTATGTTACAAGCCTATTTCAAAGTCAGAACATGGTGATTCAGAAAATCCCTTAAAAGTGATGATGCTCGGGGCACCTGGGTGGCACAGTCAGCTGAGCCTCTGACTCTTGGTTTCAGCTCAGGTCGTGATCTCATGGGTCATGGGATCCAGCCCCCAGTCAGGCTCTGCGCTCAGGGTGGAGTCTGCTTGAGTTTCTCTCTCCCTATCTCTCCTCTCCTACTCCTTGCATGCTCTCTCTCTCTCTCTCTTCATCTCTCTGTCTCTGAAATAAATACTTTTTTTTAAGTGATGATATTCAACTCTGAAAATACATAAAATGACTTGAAAAGGAGCCTGTACAAGCAGGGGCTTCAAGGAACCTATGAGAAGACCAGAAAAGTCCACATGTGCTAGGGAAACAGGCAATCAGCGGCCCTTGCTCAGAGTTCTGCATTCCTACATGTGATACTGCCATTAACATGAGCTTTAAAGCACAAAGACAATGGATTTGTCATGAGTGACAGAAACCCTTAAATAAGAATGATTTAAATAATTTAGAAGTTTGTCTTTCTCTACAATAAAAATCAAGGAGCAGGCATTCCAGTGCTGGGTACTCTGCACAGTATCAGGGATTCGGGGTCCCTCTGTCTTATGCTTGGCCATGCATCAACTCCAATGTCAATGCCACCTCAAATTCTGGGACAGTCCCTCCAGTTCCAGCCATCATAGCCCCATGCTGTGGAAAAGGCAAAGGCCAAAGAATGACAAAGGAGATTTCCGGATGCTGCTACCTGACATTTCTGTTCACAGCCCATCAGCCAGAACTTGATCCCAGGCTCACATCTAGATAAGAGAAGCCGGAAAATGTATTTATTCTGTCTAGCCCCATGTCCAGCCCAATGTTCTACTACTGTGGAAATTGGGGGAAAATGTACTAGGGGATAAACAGCAGTTTCTTCCAAAGAGAGATTTCAATAAATGAAGTAAGAGGTGAGAATTCCAGAAAACGGGGACATTTTGTGCAAAGTCAGAGCGGAGTGAAGAGCATCATGTGCCCAGGATACGGTGAATACCATCCACCAGCTGGGGGCTGCATGATTCAGCCACATGTAAGCTTTAGCTGTAGTACGAAATGCATATTTGTCTCATGGGGGTGGGTGCCAAACCAACGATACCAGGACTCATCTTACTTTCCTAAGCTCCTTACTTTCTGAATTTGGTGTAATCTGCATCACTTAAGATGCTCGTGGTAGTGTTGTGCTTTGTTTTTTAAAGCCCTGACTGCTCCAAGTTTGTTCTCATCTCCAGAGGACTATTAAAATGACTCAAACATCTACAAGGATGCAAACTGCTGACTGCTGGGTATATACTTAGCCTGGATTTAAAAAAGCATAGGGTTGCCAATGTTAGCTACCCACAACCAGAGATCTATGCCAACCTGCCTGGCCCAAATTGGTAAGTTTTTTTGTCCTCTGCGATACTGCGTCCAAAAATACAAGTAAAACAGGCATATGACATTCAAAGGTGAGACAACCGAAGAGTCATTATTGCATGCCAGATGATTATGTCTCACAGAGCCAGAAAAACAGCATTTTGTGCAGAGTTCCGATTGCTTCATTGCTTCATTTCCAGTAAACTTGATTTGAAACAGGGGAGATCTTTCCCTCAACCCTGTCCCTAAGCCCCGATTCCAGAAAATAAACATGACGACATTTATCTGGCCCTTGGGTTGGTCTCAAGAGTTTTGGACACACGCCTTTCTATTTTGCTGCAATCAAATGTCTTGAGGAAAGTATGGTCAGCAATGGGGTGGCAGAAAATGCAACCCACTTGAGTACCCAGGGTCAAGTGTTCTTGTCCATAAAATGTAGCATCAAGGTGAATTTGTGCTCACTGTCAAAGAGTCTTAGGGACAGGAGCACATTTGTCTCTGAAGAAACCACCAGACAGGCTGCAAAATAGCCATCTATTGCAATATTCCACATAGAGCTCCTGAAGCTAGTGCTACCTTTGGGGGAAAGCCCTTTGGCAGAGAAGGACATGGCCAACGAGCTGGAATGAGTTACCTGCTACACAGAAACTGCTGCCAGCCCAGTTCACACGGCAAACATCTTTATGCCCTCAGCGGATATAATCCCCACTTCTCATTGTTGCGCTCTTACATTTTCTTACAGCACGTGAGCTTGCTGCATTAAAATCTTTGCTCTGGAAACTGCTGGCTCAGCTCAAACAGCCAGTCAGCAATGACAGCTCTGCTTATTCCTTTACCAGCTTCATATTTGAGCATGAAATCATGGGATCAAATCCCCCAGAGGCCTGGAACTTGTCTGGGGACAAAGTGTTTCTTAGATGGGGCACCTGGGTGGCTCAGTCGGTTAAGCGTCCGCCTTCGGCTCAGGTCATGGTCCCAGGGTCCTGGGGTCGAGCCCCGCATCGGGGTCCCTGCTCAGTGGGAAGCCTGCTTCTCCCTCTCCCACTTCCCCCTGCTTGTGTTCCCTCTCTCGCTGTGTCTCTGTCAAATAAATAAACAAATAATCTTTTAAAAAAAAAAAAAAGTGTTTCTTAGAGCATGTCTAGTCTTCTCTCGGTGATTACAATACCAAAGAATTAAGAATCATTTTCTTTTGAACATTTCACAGACATTACCTATATGAACTTCGCTTATCGGTGCACCAACTGCATTCTTCTTGGCATCTCCAACCCCTCCCAGATATGTTTCTCCGGCAAAAGCAGTGAGCAGACCAGTGGGAAAAATGCGCTATCATTTGAGTTAAATAAATATATAAATAAATACAAACATACATACATACATACCCATACCATGATTTACATATAACTGCACCCTACCTAAGTTTTTCACATGGGATTCTAATATTCAAGAACAGAAACACTAGCCAAAATCAGTTTGGGGTAGCAGGTAGGTGATTTAAGAAGCATGGCTTTTCTACTGAGCCATGAACAAAAGAATGAGAGCTTGCCGTTTGCAACAACATGGACGGACCCAGTCAGTCAAAGACAAATACCATAGGGTTTTACTCACACACGGAACTTAAGAAACAAGGCAAACAGAGACAGACAAAAACCAGAATCTTCAATACAGTGAACAAACAGATGGTTGCCAGAGGAGAGGTGGGTGGGGGATGGGTGAAATAGATAACAGAGATTAAGAGTACACTTATCGTGATGAGCACCAATTAAAAACAGAAAGAAAAAAGAAAGAAACATGGTTTTTCCATTTGCATGCAGGTGAGGCTTGGAGAAAGGGTCCCAGGTTTGAGGTCGGATCTGCCCTTTATATGAATACTGTCAAATTTCTAAATTTCTCTGATCCCTAGCTTCCTGACCTAGATAAAATGGAGGCGATAATAATAGTCAACATTATTATTATATTATGCTTTCAGAATGGTTGTTAAAATTAACAGAGCATTTCGTAACTTTTAGGGAGATGTTTAACAAATTAATCAAATGTGCTTTCAGTTGTTTGGATTCCACTCCCGATGGTGGGGATATTTGTCTTTCTCTGACTTATTTCACTTAGCATAATGCCCTCAAATTCCATCCACGCTGTCGTGCCAGGATTGCGTTTTTTATGACTGAATCATATTCCATTGTGTCTGTGTATGTGTGTGTGTATGTGGGTATGTACATACATACCTTTTCTTTATCCACTCATCCACTGATGAATCCTTAGGCTGTTTCCATGTCTTTTCTATTATAAATAATGCTGCAATAAACATGAGGTTGCATATATCTTTTTGAGTTAGTGTCTTCATTTCCTTTGGATAAATACCCAGAAGTGGAATTGCTGGATCATATGGTAATTCTATTTTTAATTTTTTGAGGAACCTCCATACTGTTTCTCCTAGTAGCTGCACCAATTTACAATCTCACCGACGGTGCACAAGGATTCCCTTTTCTCCATATCCTTGCCAATATATATCATTTCTATCTTTTTGAGAATAGCCATTCTAACAGGTGTGAGGTGATATCTCATTGTGGTTTTTGGTTTGCATTTGCCTGATGATTAGTGATGTTAAGCACCTTTTCAAGCACCTCCCAATTATTAACCTGGCTATCTGTATGTCTTCTTTGGAAAAATGTCTATGCAGATACTCTGCCTATTTGTTAACTGGATTATTTATTATTTTGCTATTGAGTTGTATGAGGTTTTTTATATATATTTTGGATATTAACCCTTTATCAGATATTTAATTTGCAAATATCTTTTCCCATTCAGTAGGTTGCCTTTTGACGTTCTTGAAGATTTCCTTTACTGCACAGAAGTGTTTTAGTTTGATGTAGTCCCACGTGTTTTGTTAGTGTTGTTGCTGTTGTGCTTTTTTTGCCTTTGCTCTTGCTGACAAATCCAAAAAAATCACCACTATGAGCCAGGTCAAGGAGCTTACTGCCTATGTTTTCTTCTTGGCATTTTATGGCTTCAGGTCTTATGTTCAAGTCTTTCATCCATTTTGAATTTATTTTTGCGTATGATGCAAGGTAGTGGTCCATTTCCATTCTTTTGTATGTGGCTATCCGATTTTTTCAGCACCATTTATTAAAAAGACTGTCCTTTCCATGTTGTACAATCTTGGCTCCTTTGTCATAAATTAATTGACCATATACGTGTGGATTTATTTCTGGGTGCTCTATTCTATTCCATTATTTAAAAAATATTTTTTAATAAAAAGAAAACTTCATATCGCCACAAATAGAAAGTAACTGTGAAATGGAACTAATACACTATTTTCTGTGTCCTGCTCTGTATTTGATAAAAGGGGAGATGTGCCAATGTTACAGGGTGTTAAAGACTAGAACCAGAGACTTTCTCCTTTATGTATTTGGAAATGTTGAAGAAAGAAACTGAGGGTCGCCCAGGTGACTCAGTCAGTTGAGTGTCTGACTCTTGATTTCAGCTCAGGTCATGATTTCAGGGTCATGAGGTTGAGCCCTGCACTGTGTTCTGCGCTGGGTGTGGAGCCTGCTTAAGATTCTCTCTCTTCCTCTTCCCCTCCCCCATTTTCTCTCCCTCTCTCTCTCTCTCTCAAATAAATAAATAAATCTTTAAAAGGAAAAGAAAAAAGAAATCAATCAAGAGAATGAGAAGACAAGCCAAACGATGGGAGAAAATATTTGCAAAAAAAAAAAAAAATACATCTGATAAAGGACTGTTTTCTAAAATATACACAGAACTCCTAAAACTCTATGAGAAAATGAACAACCCAATTTAAAAATGGGCAAAGCCTGGATATCCCACCAAAGCAGATATACAGATGGCAAACAGGCTATTAAAAGATGCTTCACATCATATGTTGTCAGGGAAAGACAAATTAAAATATGAATGAAATACCACTACGCATCTATTAGAATGGCCATTTGTAACAAATGTACCACTCTAAAGAGAGGATGCTGAGAGTGGGGGAGGGTATGCATGTGCAGGAATAGTGAGTACGTGGGAACTCTCTATACTTTCCACTCAGTTTTGCTGCGGACCTAACACTGTGCTTAAAAACAAAATTTATTGATTAAAAAAAAGGACTTGAAACATTTACAACCTTATGACTTAATGACATTTAATTCCATCTCCATGTCCTACTTAAAATATTCACCCTTTGGGAAACTCTAGTATCACAGAAAAGGCATTCAACTAGGGAGTCATGGTTTCGAGTCTTAGGTTCTCATTATTTTCCAAATCTATTTAATCTGTCTACTGTTAATTCTTCTCAGCCTTCTGTTTCCCAAAGATTGAGCAGAACCAAATGAGACTATGCATGTGAAAATACTTAGGAAAGAATATACAAATAAAAGGAAAATTATCTCTCGAATGTCTTACAGTAAATCATTCAAACTGTTCTTTTTAAAAAAAAAAAAACATTTTTGTCTCTGCAGAGTTTTTGTTTCCTCTTTTGTATCTTCATATAAGTATTTCTAGAAATAGGCTGAGAATGGGGAGAAGCCAGAGATTGGAAAACAGTTGTCCAAATCTCACAATGAACCCACTTAGAGAACCAAATGGTTGAACACATTTCATATCCTGGCAGAAGCAGAACAAGGGAGAGGAAATGCTACATAGCAAGAATGAAGACTATTCTGGTGGTTTGTGTGACAAGACATGGGATTATCCTTAAATCTGAAAGGGAAGAAGAGGAGGCAGTGAGAGCCTTAGCCGAACGGGCATGGGGCTCAGGCTGCTATTCCGTCCTGAGACAGGATGTGGGGCTCCTCCCGGTCAAGTCTTGAGCGCGGCAACAGAGAAACTCTGTCTTAGAGGATTTATTCTTCTATCACAAATACAATTGCATTTTGAGAATGATTGTTCTGGAAGAGCTTGTATCTGTATGACACTACAACCTCTCAGTCAACCATCTTAGACAATGGAAACAACCCATATGGCTCTTTCTTGTGTTGTGTTCCATGAGATATATAGGTATTCACCAGGAAGAAAATGGATACTTGTGGTCAAATAAGAATAATACTCTCTAAACTAAATAAAGGGAAACACTCATTTTGTGGAAAAATATCTCAGAGCCTCTAACTAACGCACTTCCTAATTCCTAAAGGGTTATAAGTAAGCAGTGTTTTCCTAACATGGAACCATGGGTCTTCTCTATTTCACTAACCTTCCCTTTCCCTTTTTTTTTTTTTGTTTTCCCTTTGTTTTTAATGTAACTTATATTAACAATATATTTTCAAAACTTTGAACTAAGTATACTGAGCAATATAGGCAGATTGCCTTGGGCTGTACTGCTCTGAATCCCCCACATTATATTCAATAATGGTGGAGGAATAGATAAATAATTTAGACAAGCCAGAATTAGTTTCTCTTCTATGACTGTTCTCTTAAAGAGTAAAATCTTTGAGGCCCCTTTCAAAAGACTATACAGAGATCTGTTGTTTCATAAATAGCTTTAAGCATACTTATGCAAACACACCCAAACACACACACACACACACCCCATATAAACTCTTCATTTTCTTCCAAAGAAGAATGCACGCACTGAGACTGTGAACCCCCCGCCCCGCCATGATTTTTTACGACAGTGCTAAGAAACGTATCAAAAGAGTAAGTTAACTCAGAGAGCACTCCACAGGGATCTTTAGACCTCATTATTTCTCAGCATAATTAAATCTTCATTAGATTAAAGTGCACTTTTTCTGGACTTCTTGATAAATTTAATACCCAGCCAACTTTTAATGCACCATTAGATAAGGCCCAAAAAGAAATTTAAGGAAGAATATCTCTTACCAATGCATTCAAAATTCTCAGATTTAGAAGAATCCCCACAGACAGGTGCTACCCTATGTTATCATGGCATGACTTTCAAGGTGGGTTTTTTTCCAAATAAGAAAAGGAAAGAATCAATAGAATTAGCACAAGAAGGTTTCTGGCTGGTGAGGAAGTTAAAGGTAAAAATGGAAAGACTCTAAATAAGGAGGATGTGGTTTCTGACAACCCAGACATATTGGCCCAATTACGAAGCCAAGCAAAACAAGCAAAACTACAGCTTTGAAACTACAACACTCTCTTTATGATACTTGGAAAATAAGTACAATGGCCTAAATGCTCCAGTGTTCATTCATTCATCAACCACCACATATCCACACCCCCACTCCAGCCCCTCCCTCCTGCAAAAGGATCGAACAAAAGACAACCATCCCTTCCCCATGTCATTCCCGCTATACCTTGGTCTGAGGGCTTTAGCACTTGAAGGAACAACAACTTAAAATTTACCCAGAATTAACGAGCAAGAAAGGCTGGGGTCTGATGAACACTCAAGGCATGCTCTGGCTTCAACCTGCCAGGGCATCATCAGGAAAATGGCACGAGAGTTTTGCTGCCAAGAGAGAGTACTCATTGCACACAGGTGTGGAAAAAAGAGCCATAACGGTCGCACCAAATATGTTTTTCTTCAACAGCAAGTGAAACTGGACAAAAACGTAGATGGGAATCAAAAAACTCAGCAGGACTCTTCATTCACTGTGCAGCCCACTTCTTTCCACATATCATCTGCCACCATCTAAGTCTGTCTAAGGTGATGTAATCACTTATAAAGCCAAAATAGTCAAACAACTCTGTGTGGGGGGTGTGTGTGCGTGCGTGCATGCATATGTGCACCTATGAATTGACAGATGGTGTGAAATGGGTTTCTATAGTATTCACTGATTACCCCTGTTATTGGATTACCACATTGTATTAAAATTTGTGTTTCCTCTGTACTACAAACTTCTTAAGAGAAAGGATCATGTCTTAGTCTCCCCTTTTATGCCCCCAAATACACAGCACAATGCTGGGCATGTCATGGGAATCTGGAAAATATTCATTGAGCTGACCTGAAATGACCTAAACTTGTTCTTGTGACTGGGAAATGCAGGCCACTAACACATGCACCCAGAGGCTCCTTCCAGAAAAATGTTGTTCCTTGTGTGACAGAATGCAAGTGATAGGAAATCACAGCTTAGACTGTTCCTTGAGACAACTTGTGACTTCTGGGTTCTAGGGCTCCACCCACTATGGATGAAGCACATAGAGCTTCTTTCAGAAAAAAAGGGTAGTCACCCTCAGAGTCTACCTCACTACACAAACCCACGTCATCCTTCCTAGCCCCCGCTGGTACGTGGCTTTTCTCTAGAAACAAATTTTTGCTGGCTCTGGCTCATTTTCACCTGTGTTCCAAGAGTTTGCTGAATGAACTTGCACACTGCTGAGCTGAAAATGAGAGCAGTTATGCTTCCAAAACATTTAGTCCTTCTTAGAAGAGAGAAGCTCCTTTTTAAGAGCTGGAATTTTAGGGGTAGAATTTTATATAGTTTGGTGCAATTCAGTAATGTTCCAGACAGGAGGATGTTTATCCGGTCCCAAAGTCTGTCTTTTTAACATAAATGTACCTTTTTACCATTTATGACAACACTTCTAAAACTCAAGAAATGAACAGATTCCCTGTAAAACACACACACACACACACATTTCCCCTTAAGCCCCTGGTGTTAATTTTATTTGAATGTTAAATCTGTATAACCTGAAACTTATAGATATAAAAGCCCTTATGCTCATAGTTCTTGAGCAACTAAAAAAAAAAGCTTTAAATACAGACAAAACTTTAAGCCAATAAATTTTTAATTAGCCATCCCAATGGGATGTGATGGATGATAGTGGGTTGCTGAGAGTTAATCATTTCTTGCAGTCTGAATCCGGAATCTATCTCTATTGGTATGGGTCCTTTCGGGTTTGGCAGACTTAAAAGAGTAGATGCCATTTGATGACTCACTTCCTTCGACTGGATTACTGCAAAACTTTCATTTATAAAATGTGTGTTTGTATCATTTACATATGAAATTGACCTCTCTGGGGCGCCTGGGTGGCTCAGTTGGTTAAGCGACTGCCTTCGGCTCAGGTCATGATCCTGGAGTCCCTGGATCGAGTCCCGCATCGGGCTCCCTGATCGGCGGGGAGTCTGCTTCTCCCTCTTACCCTAACCCCTCTCATGTGCTCTCTCTCATTCTCTCTCTCTCTCAAATAAATAAATAAAATCTTTAAAAAAAAAAGAAAGAAATTGACCTCTCTGATTCTCTTATTTGCTCAAGTTAAATAAATAGTACTTCTTGACACAGGAGACATGGGATAGATAAACACAAACATAGGCACTAAATTCATCCAAATGATCTATGTACCGGTCAGGCTTTCTTTCAGTTGCAAATTTAAAAAATATCACCCAAGAAAGAATCTTTGGCAAATACTCCCATTGGTTCTAACGGGTTATGTTCTCATCTCTGAGGCCAATGGAATGAAATGTACTGATTGCCAGCAGAGACAATGCCAAGAGCCGTAGGCATTACTTTTACCCAAGATGTGTGCCCAGGAGAGAGAAGTGGTTTCTAAAGGAAGTTGGTGGTACTGTTATCAAGAAAGCATGGTCGTGGGTGTGCCACACAACCAACAATGAATGTCCACTATAATCTAGAAGATGCTTATATTAACATTTCAGATTAAAATATGAACACAACATTCAAAAATTATTGTAAAGCTCTCTCAGACCCTGCAAAAGTGGTCCTTAGACACATCCAGGATTTCTCAGACTCTTGTTTGAGAAACACTGACCTAGAAGCCATAGGATAAGAAAAGGGTGAAAAGAAACTCAAAACTTGGCATTAAAAGTTCAAGCAAGCAGGTCCAGATAAGCAGAAAGAATCTGACCAACCAAATGCCTAATACTCAGAAGCCTGTAGGGGGACGCCATCACTAACTTTTCGATAATCTGATCTCATAACTTATATAAATAAAAAAAGACTTCCATCTCTCTCTTACTCTCTTCACATGAAATAGATTTTCACCAAATTCGGAATTCATATTGGACAGTCTGACTTGAGCCAGAGGCTACATGACTTTGATGAGATCTGCTTTGAGAGGTTCTCTGGGAGGCATATTAAAGAGACCACAGTCTGTCCAGAGAAACAGATGAACAGAGGTCAAATGACTGCCAATCAGAAGAGAGAGGCCGTGGATCAAGAAAACAAACAGCAGTTTCAAATATGAGCCTTAAATTAAGTTACAAGAGCAGAGACTCTGTATAAGAGGTGGTGATTTGCCCCACATATTTTTCGAATAGGTAACACCCCCCCAGGCATAGTCTCAGCCATAGTGACAACAGCGGTCTATTTATTCAACAATGGTCGATCCTCTTGAAAAACACAGGGAAACTAGCTGGACTGTAACATGAAATGATGTGGCCTCGGTGACAGAACTCATGGCGTTCCCCAGGCAGGGAGAGTCACCCTGAGCAGGGGTGCACTCAGGGACAGAGGTGGGGTCAAAGTCCTGTTCTTTTTGTCTTTGTCTCTTTGTACCGATACTCAGTCTTAGTCTCTTGGAAACTGGTCTTATGGGGAACCTAAGGGTATCAGTAGCCTTTAATCGTTATACGTGGGCACAGCTGTTACCCCATGGAATCATCTAGGACTTTGATTTTTGTACAGAATGGACATCTAGCTTATGTTTCTATGCTTTGGCTTCCAGGCAGCAATGTCCCTGGACCACTTTAGACGCAAATGTGCTATTTAAGACTTTCTATACCCTCTGTCCTTGTGACTTTCAGTGATGTGCGTTGTCAGCTGGGAGTCCGGATACCGTTCGGGCTTCTTCTGATTATGCCAGTACCCATCAGGGTAACGCAGGACAGGTGACTTAATGGTTTTGGGGCTGAATTTCTCTGTGTTTAAAGAGAATTCTGGGGCACCTGGGTGGCTCAGTCGTTAAGCGTCTGCCTTCGGCTCGGGTCATGATCCCAGGGTCCTGGGATCGAGCCCCACATCGGGCTCCCTGCTCAGCGGGAAGCCTGCTTCTCCCTCTCCCACTCCCCCTGCTTGTGTTCCCTCTCTCGCTGTGTCTCTCTCTGTCAAATAAATAAATAAAATCTTTTTAAAAAGAGAGAGAGAGAGAGAGAATTCTGACATTCGCTTTGCCCTACTCACAGCGTTGGTAGGAGATTAAATAAAGGAGATCTCAGATAAGAAAATGATGTAAAATTCATAGCAACCAATATGCAGGGAGCTCTACTCAATTATGCAAGTATTTCTTGACTGTCCACCCTCATCCTGGGACTATTACTGATTCCCCAGTGTGGCCCTATGTTGAAAAGCATCCAAATTCAAGTTCAGAAAATTATACTTGGAAAAGGTGACCAAAACTAGAGCTTAAGCTTCGAGGTGATGTATCGATGTTAACACATATTTCCCACAAGCAGTCTCATAGAAACGCATTTATATGTATAGCAAACTGGGGGAAAACTGAGCTCCCTCTCTCCATTGTTACAATTACTACTGCAATATTGTTATTTTATTACTATACCTTAATTAAATTCATCTTATTGGAACTTAAAAACCATGAGAATCCAGACAGATTGAATATAGCAGACCATTAAGTCACCCTCCCTTTACTCACAGGATTCTGTTTTAGGGCACAAAAGGGACAATATTATAATGTAATTACTACTCTTAGCAGCAGTGAGTAATACCAACCCATCGTCCAAGCACCAGAAATTGACAACAACATTTTGTTATGCTCTGTGGCTGCAGGCTACTTTTTCTTTCCCCACCCAAGACTAAAAATCCAATAATGTCTTTCATAAAGGAGGTGATGTGGCTGGAGAAATATCTGTTTGTGATTCATGCTAAGGAGTGAGTTTAGTCTGTTACATAGCAAGCCGCTCTGCCTCGAAGAAAACATGTTCCATGTTGCATTAACTCAGCTCTGAGGCCAAGTATCACAGCCACATCATCAAATTAGAGCCTGAGTAGGCAGCACAATTATCAGCTCGCCCTGATGGCCCTTCCACACCAGAGACTTTGAAATGAGCTTCTCAATGGCTGTGTGAAAGGTATCATTGATTTCATATCACCGATGTGGTAGCTGAAATAGAGTGATGCAGGACGGCTTACATCTTGGTCAGATACTTGCCATTTATACGATAAAGAAGAGGATTCTAGAAAACCTAGAGTTTAATTGTAAAGTTAAGCAGCCAATGAAAACTTTAGCTATGGTCCCATCTTTTGGATCACTCCTTCCAGTGAAGCCTAGCCCTCAGGGAAATTATGGAATGAGCAATTTTTTATATCTAGGGATCTTCCATTCCTCTCCTATGCCTAGCCTGTTTTTCTACTTGCCTGCCCAGGATCATCTCTCTCTACAGGCTTGCTTTCAGATGGCTGCCCCAAACAGAAAGCAATCTGATAAATGTATTGACTCTTCACTCATTTTTGCATTCATAAGGGCATGTAAGAAGCTATGTTCGAGGCACTGAGTAGACTCTCAGCATTCAAAGAATATTATGTTAATATCCTGCCTTTAAAATTGCGTAGTCTAATGTCATATTGAATAGGCTATAGCATGGTAGGGGAACAGGAGTTAGATTTGATGTGCCACCTGGGAAAAGGAATGTAGTAGGTGGCACTGAAAAATAGAATATTTAAGAAGGTGGTAAGGAACGTTAAGGACAAACTTTCTCAAGGCCTACCCCCTACCTGTTCATTGCTTCCATTTTTGCCAAACCACCAAATCAGCTCTCAGAACCTAAGGCTTTCCACTTGGATCCTGCCTCCATAACCTTCCTTCAACCGTTCAGCGTTATTTGGCCCCGACTTATGGCAGGCACGTGCTTTGGAGTGCTACGTGGAGCCTACCCTTGAGCAGTTCACTGCATAGCTGGGGAGATAGTTGATAAACATGTAATTACTCTATCCTTAGTGCAGGGCGATCAATATTGGAGGTTTGTACAACATGCTATTAGGAGGAGAGAGGGTACAGAGTAATTTATTCTCTCCCTGGGAGTTAAGAAATGTTGCCTGTAGCAAATATATTTGAACAAAGTTTTAAAGGATGAGTCAGAATCATATAGCATGAATGAGTAGAGGCATATTATATGTCAGATATAGGCATTCCTTTTGAAAATCAGATTTGGCCACAAATTCCTGCATATGGCAATAATTGCTGGAACTGAGGTGGGTGTCTGGATGGGGCATGTGTTGAACTCAACCCATTTCATTTACTTACATGTTTAATCCCGTAAGCAATCGCATTTGAGATCCCTGGTCTACTGATGCCAGCCTGGGTCCACATGACCACAAGCAATCAGTGGAGTCAGTCAACTATATGCAACTATCACTTAATTCTGTTTTTTTTAACAGAAATGCTTATTTGCTACTTTGCAATAACTGATTTAACATTTAAATAGGTATCTTTTGGCTGCATATACCCAAGGTCCAAATTAAAGAATTAAATATTGATGATCAAAGCAATAGTGAATTATACTGTCAATTTAAATTTGGTCCCACAGAAAGAAAGAGCCCAAAAGCCCACGTATGCCATCTACCTCTACACATGTCCAGTGCCATCTTCTTGCATAATATATCGTGGAGTTCTAGTTTAGATATATATGTATGGAGCGGGATTGGATCACACCGAGGCTCTCAGCCTCCACATTCTGGTGTGATGCAGTCTGCAGTGGTTATGCGAACTCTGACAACACAGAGACAGGTTCTCAGCAGCTCAAACTGCAACATCAGGCATCTACTGGCCATGAATTCAAGGCTGCATCAAGATGATCCCATAATCCTGTGCCTGACGGACCAGACCACAGTGACATTCTGGGTTCCAATGCATTCCATTGCCTGAAGTTATATGCATGTGAAAACATCTGAGCAGCTGTCTACATGGTGTGTGTGTGTGTGTGTGTGTGTGTGAGAATACACCTTAGAACTCGTACTATTTCCTTATTTAAAAGGTCACATGGCTATGCCGGAAGCACTCCCACAGATCTTCCTATGAAGATCTTAGAAAAGTTATAATATCTGAAGAGAGCAGCAGAGCTTGCTAAATTAGGTCTTGCCCAGCTCTTTCTCTTGATTAGGTCTGGCTGGACAAACAGTCTGATTTAAATGGTTGACTTCAAGACATCCTCAGAGTGCAATAACTTGCACTAAGTCTACTATCACACTTTCATTCCAGAATCAACACAATGAATCTCCTCATTCCTTGTTGCTTTGGTTACTTTTTTAAAAATCATTCCTTCATGGAGGAAAAGCACTGGAGTGTGGTTTGGGTATTTTCTTTGTCCAAGGATGTAGAGAGCAAAGCAAAAAGGATGGTAATTTGACAGTGAGTTGAATCCAAATAATGGCTGAGAACAGGGGTGTGTGTCTGTGTCTGTGTGTGTGTGTGTGTGTGTGTGTGTGTGTGTGTTTAGTGGTCCTAAGAATGAATATCTAAAAATATAAGAAAAATAAGGTAAGACTCTAGAGTACTCATTGTAAGTAACGGGCTTCCTAAGGAGCAGTTTTTAAATTTTCAGAAAGGTGCGAATATGTCTGAAAATTGTAGTGATTCTAGCCATTCTGCCTGATTCATTTTGCCCTGAGTAGACGTGTTCACTGTAATATTAGTCCCACCTATGTGGTTGGAGCTGCCAATTTGGATGATTTTATAGAAAGCCTCAAACTCCATGACTGCCAAATTCAACTGAAGACCAAAGTTGTGTCTACATGACACAGGTAGAGTTAGAAAACACACACACACACACACACACACACACACACACACACACACACAGTTGGTGCATTTTTCCAATGCCTGTCTCTATTGGGAGAAGCAGGATCCTTAAAAGGCTGGCCTGACAGGTCAAGAAGCTATCCTAACAAACCAGTGGACTGGACCAACTCAACAGACGTCACCCTAAGATAGATGGAAAAAAGGCTGATTTGTATCAATTCAACCCCCCCCAAGAAGTCACAGCCTGAAGTCCAGTACAGTTATCTATAATAAAACTCAATGATATTGATGATATAACTTTCAGCCAATCCAATATATGACTGCTAATAATAATTTTAAAATTTAAGATTTTTAGGCAGTGCCGCTCTTTCTGCCACGGGTCCTATCCCTGTCCTTTAATAAAACCACCTTTTTGCACTAAAAAAAAATGTTTTTAAATTTTAAATTAGGAAAGCAAATCCAAGTTATGGCATTTCTCTGATTTTTTTTCTTTCTAATAAGAATTATTTAAACTTATACTTTTATGTTCTTCAGTAGTCTTGTGCTTAATATTTTGCCCTTGAATTGTTGTACGTATTTTTAAGATTATTTCTCACCTTCATAGTAGTCTGGGCTGAGCAACATTAGAAAGAACCGTGTTTACCTACAGAGTAGGATATACCACTCAACAATTCAAGGTATTTGTTCAACTTTATTTGAACCCGAGAATCACGACATCCATACTTGAAGAAGTTCCCTTGATAATAGAGCTGCTTTATCAAGAAACACAACTAATTAAAAGGAAAAAAAATACAGAGATCACATCTGGAAACTACTAGAACTTACATAGTGCTCCCCCAATCCTGACTCACTGAATATAAGGGTAAAGAAAAATACATAGGCTCAGGGCTCAAAAAAAAAGCTTTCATTCTTTCTCTTCCTCTCTCTTTCATTAATACAATGTTCGTTTTACACATAAGACCTTAGATTTATTTACAAAAGTATCATGTGTAATGAATTCTCATCTACTAGGGATCTGAGAAGACCATCCAGAAGAAAGAGAGTGTACATGAGTCAGGAGGTCCCAATAGCTGGCATCCATGTGCAAACGTTCTGCCACTCTTCGGATTTTCACTAAGTTATTGTATTTCTAAATACACCATTGCTTCTTTAAATAAGCTTCCAATTTCTGGCTTTCCAAAACGTCTTTGGATTTATTTATCATATGGCATCCAAACAAACAAACAAACAAAAAATGCAAAGCCAAAAAGGAGTGCTAATTAAGTGTGGGAGTTGCAATGTTAAATGATTTTTTAATAAACATCGAATTTCTATATTCTCAAGAGAAGGCAGCCCAGCCCACTGGAAAAAGCATGGGCTCTGAAGTGAGAAAGAGATGTGTTCATGCCCATATTTTTGCCAGCCTTGAGTTTCTTTTCTGTAAGACTGGGGTGATCGTGCCTGCCTGAAGGAACTGTCATGAGCAGTGCGTGATACCGAAGATGTAAACCATTAAGGCAACGCTGAAGTCTTGCGTTAGAATGCTACAGAGAAGTGTGTGAAGTGAGCCGTCTTTGAAACCACAGTTTAAGACAATTCAAGAGGGTCTCTATTTCCCTCCACTTGGCTGGCGGCTCCCATGGCAGCTCTTCTGGGAACCAAGGCATAGGCAATGGGGAGGCCATGGCACCATGCTTTCAAAGGAGAGTTGAACTGCAGAGCTTAGAGAGAGTCATCTCATTAAGGCTTGGCTGGATCTGTGGGAAGATCTGAATGCCAACATATCCAAACTAACATAATAGTTCTCTGTGCCTTCTCTGAATACAGAGCTACTCTGGGGAGCAGGGGCAGGGGCTCTTACATTTTTCACTGATGAAAAAGGCCTACCCTTATGTACAATAACGGTCTGGGACTCCTGTGGATTTGAGTCTTCCAAGTTTCTTTCAGGGAGGTGTGTTCCCACACACCTGCTGAGAGGCCACTTTCAGGCAGCAGGCCAGATTGCCTAGAATTTGGATTAGATAAACCCACTTGCCATTTTTCCCTTTCTGTTGGGCTGGACATCAATGGAGCCCAATGATGTACATAGCAGAGCAGTCGCCAGTGCCTTCCATTCTGCAGAAACAACCCAGAAAATCCTAGAGACTCATTACCATGAGAAGAGTTAACCCAAGTGCCCTATCCAAGCAAAGAGAACATTTCCTTCATACCACTGAAATCAAGAGGAAAGGAAAGCCTAACAGAGATGAGAAGTATTCCTGACAAAATGGAAGCAAATGAGAACCCAAGACATTCTCATGGGAAGAATCAAACCAATAAACGCTTATTTAATGCCAGCTTTGTAACCAGCACTCAGCAGTAAAGGAAGGGAATAAAAAGAATACCATGAAGTCCCTGCCTTTGAAAATGTTATAATGCAGATTATAATCTCGAAGAACAAAATTTCCCAAACCGTGGAAAGTGCAATAACAGCCCATCATTTATGAAGTAGGAGGACTGATGTTGGGGAGATGTGGGAGAGTGAGAGAGAGAGGAAGAGAGAGGTGAATAGAGAGATGTCAGATAGAGAGAGAGATGACAGATAGATAGGTGAAGGAGCCGATAAATGGGTAGATAGATGGTAGACGACAAAGGCAGGAATAAATGATAGCAGGAGAGAGAGAAGTGAGCGAGAGACAGATGATAGGTTGATAGATAAGTAAATAGATGGGTAATAGAGGAAGAGAGAGAGGTGGGTGGATGGATGGATGGATGGATGGATGGATGGATGGATGAATGGATGATGATAGATAAATAGATAATAGAGGAACGGATGAATGATAGAGGGGAAAACAGATGATAGATGACAGATGGATGGACAGATGGACAGACAGGTAGCTGGATACATAGATACTATAGCTATTACGTGCCGTGTACTTTGATGTCCATTTTACAAATATTTAAAATTAATGGTCACAGTAACTCAACTATGTACCTATAAACATTTTACATATTTACAAAAACCAAATCTTGGAGAAGTTTAAAAAACTAATGGGGGATACATGACAAATGAGGGGGAGAGCTGGGATTTGAAGCCAGGTGTAACTCCAAATACTTTTTCGGAGCTTAAATGATGTCATGTTTCTCTTTACAGTGCTGACAGGTGGGACAGTAGCAGGCATTCAGCTCTATCCTTTATAATTGGCATGTTTCTGCTATGTAGTTTTAGTGCAACTGTCTGTTTCATGTTTTCCCCATTTTTTTGAAAGAAAGAGGATCTACATAAACAAATTGTATTGACTCCAAAGCTCAAGTTTTGTCCTTTGTATCACATCCTGCATTAAAACAACAGATCTCAGCAACAATCGAAATCAAAAGGCAGAACAAGGTGAATTGCCAACTACGCTGTTAAGACTAAAATAATAATAATAATGCATGGAGCACTGCGTGTTATACGCAAACAATGAATCATGGAACACTACATCAAAAACTAATGATGTAATGTATGGTGATTAACATAATAATAAAAAAAATAATTAGCAGAATTTACTTATACACGTAGAAAAAAATAATAATAATATTAATAGCCATAAACAGTCACAAAGGAGAGATCTTTCACTCTCAGTCTAAGGGATTCAGGGACAGAGGGGGTGGGATTCCAGGGGGGTCACTAAAGGCTGAGAGAAGCAGAAGAGAAGCAGGGGTAGGTTTCCCACATAGCTGGTAAAAGTCTGAAAGAAAATGAAATTAGAATCAGAAAGGAGAGAGAAATTAAATGCCAGCACATAAAAACAATTCAAGCTTGCTGCGGTGTCTTCAAAGTCAGTTAAGTTTCACTTCTTTGGGGGGATTCCTGTTTTGTGTTTGCTGAATTCCAGTCGATAATCAACTTCTGTTGAGTTCCAATCGAAGGTTTTCCTTTCCTTCCCTTGACAGCTGGTCCTGCCAGCAACAATCGATCCTAAAGGTAGAGCAGCAGGTAGTCTAGCCATTCCCTGGGCAAAGGAATTGCAGCTGTGTTCACACACATCACCCTGATGGTTTTACCTGTAAAGATGCATTTTAGGAGAGTCCTTCTAGTTGAGAATGCTCGAGTTTTCTCTGGAAAATGAGATAAAGCTTTCCTTCCCTCTCCTTAAGCCTCGGCTGAGAATTCTGTAATGCCAGGAAATCAGCAAAATGGTGATGGTAGCTGCCCTTTCTCCACCTCATTCTACTTCCCAACTGGACTCTGGGGCCTGAAGGTGGCAGACAGAGGCAGTTGGCACAGACGCCCCCCATATCCTCACTACCCCCACAGGAGAACAGCCCTCAGAGGCGTGGCCTATCCTATGATCTAGCCATCCCACACTGCTAGGTATTTACCCAAAGGAGACACAAATACTGATTCGAAGGGGGTACATACACCCCGATGTTTATAGCAGCATTTTCAACAATAGCCAAATTATGGAAAGAGCCCAAGGGTCCATCAACTGATGAATGGGTAAAGAAGATGTGGTGTATATATACACAAAGAAATATTACTCAGCCATAAAGAGGAACGAAATCCTGCCATTTGCAATGACATGGTTGGAGCTAAGTGAAAGAAGTCAGTCAGAGAAAGACAAATACCATACGATCTCCCTCAAATGTGGAATTTCAAGAGCAAAGGGGAAAAAAAAAAGAGCAAGAGTGACAAAATCAAGAAACAGACCCTTAACTACAGAGAACAAACTTACAGGTACCAGAAGGGAGGTTGGGCGAAATAGATAATGAGGATGAAGACGTGCCCTTGTTGTGAGGAGCACCGGGTGATGTATGGAAGTGTTGAATCACCATATTGTACACCTGACACTAATATTACACTGTAGGTTAACTAGAACCTAAAAAAAAACTTAAAAAAAAAAAACTGCTTGCTTAGCCCCCAGGAGCAATCTCAGACAAAAAATATTAAGGGAGCCCACAGCCCCTGTGTAAGTCTGTGCGACTCTCCAAATGCTGGAGAGTTTTTCTCATTTACAGGTTTCATGACTCTGCCAGCATCGTCCAACTCCTCCTCTCGAAGGGGTTCTTTCCCTCATCATTGCTCCTATCAGAAAGCATTCATTACACATTCCTCTGCATGTGGTGCTGGGTACAGCAGAGCACAGGGCCATTTTCTGTTTGAAGGATGGTTCTATGGGACCAGCTCATTTACCCTTCTTCCCTTCCTGTGGTAAACAATGAGCCAATGCCTACGGAGCAGAGGCCAGAGAATCGGCAGCCTGAACAAAGAGTCTTTACCACAGGCCAGGAGAAGGGGGATCACTTCTACCTGGCTCCCTAAGATAGGTAAGGCACATGAAAATGTTGGTCACTTACAGTTTCAAAGGGCCCACCCTCCAAGATGGGATTGGAGATGCAAGGAAACAGGCAGAAGTCTCTTTTCCATATTCTTTTTCTTCACCTCCTGTCCTCTTTTCACTGACCTTTAAAAATTATGTACTATTTGATACATACTAAAGAATGTGTGGCAAACATATGAATTACGAACATAATAGTAAAAAGAACCTACGAACCTACCAATGAACTTAATACTAGGCTTTACTCTTAGCAATGAATCCACCTGCGTGCTTTGTTCCCTCCCGACCCTACACCTTTCCCTCCAGAGTTGAACACTGCACTGAATTTGGTGCTAATCATTGACTGGCCATAGAGCTTTAGTACATATATTTATAAATAAACAATACAATATTTACTCTTGATTGGTTTTGAACTTTATATAAGGAGTCTCAGTTTGCATTTCCCTGCTCACAAATGAAATTAAACCATCTTCTCTTACACACATTTGCAGTTCATATCGCCTCTTTGGTAACATGACTTTTCCTCATTTCTTCTGTTGGGTTGATGATCTTTTTTTAAAATGATTTGTAGAAATTTTTAAGACATACAGATGGCTAACAGACACATGAAAAACTGTTCGACATCACTGGTTATCAGGGAAATACAAATCAAAACCGCAATGAGATACCACCTCACACCTGTCAGAACAGCTCAAATCAACAACACAAGAAACAAAAGGTGTTGGCGAGGGGGACCCTCTTGCACGGTCAGTGGGAATGCAAGCTGGCGCAGCCACTCTGGAAAACAGTATGGAGTTTTCTCAAAAAGTTAAAAATAGAACTACCCTATGGCCCAGCAATTGCACTACTAGGTATTTACCCAAAGGATACAAAAATAGTGATCCGAAGGGGCACGTGCACCCTGATGTTTATAGCAGTGTTTTATCTACAACAGCCAAATTATGGAAAGAACAAATACTCATCAACTGATGAATGGATAAAGAAGATGCGGTGTGTGTGTGTGTGTGTGTGTGTGTACAAACACATCATTTGTTAGGTATATTTTGGACTCCGTTTGTTTGTTGCCATTGGTATCTCTTTTTGTATTATATTTCTGTTTGCTGCTGGTTTTAGAAATTGGATCCTTTTTTTTTTAAATCTTACTACACGGCAAGGAGCTCTATTACTCTCAGTGACACAGCCCTGAAAACTACAGAAGGTGGGATTCATGTACCTCTGATGTGAATGTCAGCCTCCAGATCTGTGCAGCCTTTGCAACATACACAAATGCCTTGCTCCCTGTTCTAGTCTCCCATGCCCTCTTGGAGACTGCTAAGATTTGTAATAAATTCAGGAATGCATCAAAAAGTATTTGCTGTGATTTCTTCAGGACATAATTGTGTTTAATGAGAATGTCTGCCAGGGTGCTGATCTAAAATGCCAAGGGCCTATCTCTGCCTCTTGACTCCATTGCTTTTCTAATTCTCTGCAATCTGGCTTCAGTCCCCTTTGGTCTACCCATCTAGGAATTTCACCTGACACCTGTTGGCAAAACTAAGTATTTATCTTCATTTTTCTCTTAATTGTCTGCATAAATGTGTTGTATTTATTATACCTTCCTTCTTGAAACTCCTTCCTTCACATCGACGATTCTATGTTATCCCGATGTCGTAAATAATATTTCAATGTTACTTATTCCTCTGGTATTCACATTTGCTAGACTTGGGACATCTCATCCCATATCACAGCAAGATCAGACCAAAAAAAAATTCTATTCTTGGTTTTAGAGTTTCCAAAGCAAAGCTCCAGGTGAAAGACAAAGGTAATTGGAAAGCTATGTGAATAGGAAAGCCATTCTTTCTCCTACTCTTTGATAAGCTATCTGAACCATGGAAGGTGAAGAAAGAAGAGACAATGAGGAAAATTTGGTAGACCCCATAATGGGAGACTATGTACGGCCCAGACCAGAAAGCAAGCAGGCTTGAGTGGAGTCAATATCCAGAGACTTTAGTGCCTGCTCTTGAGCACTACCATCTCATCAGCCCCAGAGAGTATGTGTGAGCCCTGCCCATGGCCCAGACCATCCAGTTTCCATTCTAGTAGATAACGTACATCATGACCCTTGTCACTGGTGTTCAGGGAAAGTAAATTCCATCATAGGCAGCCATCATTTTACTTAGGATCGTTCAGCAGGAAAGATACCTGTTTCTGCCCCAGAACTTAACTGCCTTATATAAACAACACTTTTTTTCCTTTTTAGGAAATCCAAGGGCTACCAGAGAAAGAGTAAAGTTAGGACACTGAGAACAATGATCATCCTGCTGATAGTCACCCTATCCTGTCAACCCTGCCGTGGTCTGATAACATGAGCGGCAACTTGAACGCTCTCTCCGGGCAGGGACGGAGGTCAAACACACCTCCCTTCCGCTGCATCCCTGCTCTCTGACCCTTCCTTCATGCTCTCCTTGACTGGATCTACTTCTGCCTCCCATCACCTAAATGCTCACTCACTGAGAGTTTACCTTTGGTGCTCTCCATCTCCATTCTCTCTCCCTCAAACAAGAAACCATACCCACACTGCCATCACCTGTCACAAGTTCTGTAAGAGACATGCGTTTAAAAGGTAACACAGAAACACAGAGGAGGGAGAGCTCAAGTTTGCCTTATAAGATGATTCAGACGCTCTCCCAGGGAGTAAGGGACAGAGGAGGGAATGAGGGACAGCGTCACCCATGGAGATACTGTTTAGTGCCACCAGAGAGATAAGGCAACAGCAGTTGCTTGACAAAATGAGGGCCCCATCCGTATGGACAATCGCTTGGTGACTACATGTGATATTTTATGAATATTTTCTCATCCCGTTTAGGAAAGCCTTTCCAAAGTCTTCCTAAGTCCCATCAATATGATAATAGCTGGCCATCAGGCTCAAGAGACTTTCTGAAAACTGAGTGAGAAAGTGGGTCTCTGCTCCAACGTAGAAACATAAAAACCCACCCTCCTGAGCTGGTGCCCGAATGATTTGGTGCCAAGTAAACCAGACAAAGTGAGCGAGTCCCGCTTCTCTCGGCTCTGTTCTCCCTTTGAATCGAAGCGTAAGGAACAATTTTCCAAGTCACGGGATAAATCAAACCGTATTAAAAAAAAAAAAAAAAGAACTCTGTGGCCATTTTATAGTTACAATAACTTTCCCAATATTTTCATCACTTGGAGATAACAGAGAAAATTAAAAGGGCAAGTGGATTCTCAGGTCATTAAAAGTCCACGCTCAAGTCCATCGAATGCCTCTGAAATGGCCTCCAGTAATATGCACCTTGTCATGTTCTGTTGCCAAAGCTATTAATGACTCCTCACTGTTTCTTATCAGTCTCCCACTTGCTAAAACAAAACTGAACTTGTTGCAGCCCTGACATTTTCAACAATATCATTAGCTGCTGAAGACAAGACAGGGCACGGGGCCTCAAATTTCAGGGAAGCCACATTTGCCAGCTGAGTATAGAAAAGGGGGGTGGGTATTACCAGGAGGCCTGCTCATTACCTTCCCATCCTTATTACTCTAAAGCCCACATCTCCTGAGTTCTCTTCATGCCACAGCACCCCCTTTCATGCATACTTACAGACTTGCATCCCCTCCACATACAGACACACGGCAAAGGGCTTAAAAACATCCCAAAGCTCTTCCATCAGACAGATGTATTAGGAGAAGCCAACATCTGGCATAAAGCACTTCTGGATTACACAGCACATTTATTCATCTCAGATGAGCTGCGCATCAAGTGTATTTCGCACTGTCAGTGAATCCCGAAGGTGCCGAGCCAAGCCAGGTGCAAACCCAGCCCCAGGGTGGGGAGCTTTCTTCGGGACAGGCCTCCCAGACCCCACTCCCTGCACACACTAACACACCAAAACTGTAGCTCATCACAGAAGTTCAGATTCTTGGATTAGTGTACTATAAAAATTTAAAGTGGGATCACAAAGTTGCCTGAGGGTGGACAAAATCCTGACAGCGAGGATGATGTAAGTCAACCAGGTTAAGAAGACACAAAATCCTTCAAGAAGATGTGCGTTTGAATGTTTGTGTCAGCAAGGTGCTCAGGATGACAGAATATTGATTTGAAGTCAATGCCATTTATCTGATAGCATTAAGGAAGTCCCTTATGTTTTTAAATGCGATTACCAACATAAAGGAGATTTTTATGTTATCACTAAGCAGCAATTCATTGAGACAAGAAGTGGATTACTGACACTTTAATAACCTGTTAAAGTTATTAGTTACTTTTGCAATATTTTAACTCCAGGATACCTTTCACAGCTCTTAGGTGAGGGTCTTATTTAATGTGTATGATGACCATTAAACGCCCTTCTCAACACAGACGGGCAGAATACCACGGTGCCAGGGTCCCAGACAAAGATCCCACTGAGTGCAGGCACTTGCTACATGAATCTGTTAGAATGCTTTCAGACTCAACTGAGAATATGACCTAAATGTGGCCTTAAGAATAAGAAAATGTATTAGCTCTCATCTAACATCAGTTAATAAACTTTAAAAATAAGATCAAAGTTGCACCTTGCCTACTTTTCTGTTCTGCCCCCCTCAGCACATTCTTCCTTGTCCTCCACCTCCGTCCTTCACGATCTCAAAGTGGCTGCCACACTTGTGGCCATCATATCCTCACGTGACCCCACCCAAAAGGAAGAAGGGCAGTTTGTCCTTTTATATCTCATTTTGTCAGGGAGGAAACCCTTTCCCAGAAGCCTCTCAGCAGAATTATCTTCTGTCATGTTGACCAGGACTAAGTCATGTGCACATGCCCTTTCCGCAAGGGATGCTGGGAAAACAGTATTGACCATTTCTAGCTTCTAGAGGGGAAAGGAATGCTGGCATCAAAGAAGTAGAATGGGGTGGACCACCATATCCCTCCTTCTGAGTATTTCTCATTTCCCTCTAAACACAAAATCATAATAAAATGTAGAAGGAAAGGAAAAAGAAAAAAATCACCAGCCAAAATACAATTAATACACTCCTCCCTGGACTGGTTCTAATTTACATATTCTCAGACTGCTTCACTTTTGCTTCTCGTCGTTCCTTTTTTATTTATGTCTCCTCCTGGCCATCCTATCCCTTTCGTTTTGGTGGTAGTGACCAGTGTGATCTAGGATGTCTGGAGGAGAGCAGTAGGTCTGGCTTCAAGAATCAGCCCTACCCCTCACTAGCCATGTGGTCAGACAAGGCTCCTGGGCTCTGAGCCCCGTCTAAAGAGGAGATCATATTCCCTGCCCTGCCTAACTCTGGAAGGAATTGTGGGGACCTAACGAGGTAAGATGTGTAAAACTGTTGTAAGCTCTCGAGCACAGTGCATATTCGGTGAGCTGCTGAGACATCTGAGGAACCTTATTTATATTGGGAAACACCTACACCTCGAATGGTCATTCTCATCCACCACACTGAGCTCATTTTTAAAAGTAAAGTTCTTAATGTGAGTCAGAGATTTCCAAACATTGGCTGGAAAGAAGCCAAGGTGCTCACAAGAACATTCAAGAAGCTACACTTTAGGGTCTCTCTCCCTCCTTGACTATATTAGCCTGGACAAGTCAGGAGAGTTAATTAGTTGAATAAGAAAAATCTACAATGGAGTTGGCTACACCTGGAGAAGAGCTGGTACAGATGGTCAACTATTTTGACCTGGGAACCCTCTTTCCAGAAGCCTTCTCCTCCACCCAGCCCTTCTGCATGGCCCAAGCAGCTTGCTCAGGACACTCAGCATCTCAAAGGCCCAGGTCCCTAAGATGGCCTGTTGACTGGGCATCCCTGGAACAGGGCTGACCTTGAGCAATATCATGAGTTCGATTTAAAAACTCAGGCTGGGGGCACCTAGGTGGCTCAGTTGATGAGCGTCTGCCTTCGGCTCAGGTCATGGTCCCAGGGTCCTGGGATCGAGCCCCGCATTGGGCTCCTCACTCTGCGGGAAGCCTGTTTCTCCCTCTCCCACTCCCCCTGCTTGTGTTCCCTCTCTTGCTGTATCTATCTCTGTCAAATGAATAAATAAAATCTTTAAAAAAAATAAAAGTAAAAACTCAGGCTGGTCCTTCTCCTTTGAGCACTTGCCAACCATATTTTTTAAATAGGTGTAAATATAAACTACTATCTACTAGAAAGACTGAGACATGGGCCTCGCCCTCTGTACTCCAAGGGGAGGGGGGTGGATTCTATAAGCACACCCCTCAACTGCAGTTCAAGGCATAAAAAAGCAAGTGCCAAGAAGCACTCCAATGGCTCTGACCTTTTGTATCAAAGTCAAAGCCAAAGGAGAATGGATCCAGGCAGGAGCATCAAGAAATGGTATTAGAAAGATGGTGTCACAGAAATCAGTGGCATTCCTATACACCAACAACAAGACAGAACAGAGACAAATCAAGGAGTCGATGCCATTTACAATTGCACCCAAAACCATAAGATACCTAGGAATAAATTTAACCAAAGAGGCAAAGGAACTGTACTCAGAAAACTATAAAATACTCAGGAAAGAAATCGAAGAAGTCACAAAGAAATGGAAAAACGTTCCATGCTCATGGATTGGGAGAACCAACATTGTGAAGA